>NW_004955418.1:29083565-29091362 GCF_000276665.1 Chinchilla lanigera | reverse complement strand
CCAGGCCCCCCCAGCCCTTCTTTTACTTCTTATTTTGAGACAGTCTCAGTTGCACAGCTGCCCATGCTAGGCTGGAACTTGGGATCCTCCTGCCTCAGCCTCCAAGAATGCTGGGTAGACAAGCGTGTGCCACCATACCAGCTCTCAATCTTTTAAATATCACAAACTCAGATTTTTAAAAATAAAAGTAAATTGGTTTAGATTTTAAAGGTTATGCATAGAAGCAAACAATTTTGAAAAATCATTTCCGTTCTAATAGAATTCTGTATAACTCGAGGCCAGGACAGAAGCAGAACCACAGGCCCAAGGAAACAGAATGTTGCTCTTCCTGTGTTACTTTGGGACCAGAGGCTGTGCACCTCCCTCCCACACTATGCTCAGCCCCACGTTCTGTGGTGTCTCCCGTCTTGGGGCTCTTGCTGAGAATCCAGGTGACCGCGGTTGGGTCTCTGGTGGGAGCTGGGTTGTTCACCTTCCACCCGGGTGCTGGCACGGGTACTGGCCCTGTATGAGTGCTGCCTGGAGCCTCGGCCAGAGCAGAGCTCCCTGGCTGCCTGCTGTCACACAGCGGCAGGCTCGCACTGATGGGAGAGGATGCGTGCTTTGCGACTGATCCTGCACAGAGTCAGCTGGGGAGGCTCTGTGTCTGCCGTGGCTGTGGAAGGGGAACCAGGGCCCGGGGAGCAGAAGCAGACACGGCGCAGCAGGCACGGAGCAAGGGCCAGAATCGGAGTCTGTCGCTGGCTACTCTCACTGCAGCGTGACTTGGTCAGGGTCATGTGCACCTGGGACAGAAGCGAGCACACGCTGACAGATGCTTGGGGTGTAGTATCTGTTCTCAGCCCCGCCTGCCCCACAGTGAAGTTCAGAGAAAGAACTTCCATTAGCCTAAAAAGTGACCAACAGCCCCATCCCCTAGCCATTTCCTTCTACACCCCTAACTTTCTGCCAGCACTAGCAACAAGCGAGCCACTTTCTATGGATTTGCCTGTTCTGGGTGGTTCATATTAATGCAGTCATCCAGGATACAGCTGTTAGATGCCAACCTCTTGACATAGTATTTTTAAGCTACCCGCGTGCAATTAGATACATTAGTACTACATTCCCTTTCAGGGCTATGTAATATTCCATGATGTGGATATACCATCTTTTTTTTTTTTTTGTCTTTTTGAGACAAGGTCTCACTATGCGGTTCAGGCTGGCCTTGAGCTCACTTTGTAGCCCAGGCTGGTCTTGAACTCACAACAATCCTCCTGCATCAGCCTCCCAGAGTGCTGGGATTACAAGCATGTGCCACCATGCCTGGCTCAGCCACCTTTTATTTACATCTTCTTTGCTTGAGAAGCATTCAGGTTGTTTCCATTCGTTGGCTGCTGTGAGCGTTGGTGGAGGCATGGGTTTTATTTCCAAGGGCACCTGCTCAGGAGCGGAGATACGTTCTCCTCCGCAGTGCTTTCCATCTCTGTCAGGAAGTGCAGAGGGACGTTTTCCGGGGTGGTGCGGGCTGGGTGGGGAGGGCATTATCTGGAGGCAGGCACTGGGCTGGGTCCTCTGCCTCTGACTGGTGGTGCGGGAGGAGCCCCTGTCCCGCTGAGAGGGAAGCCTGCTCACCAGCCAACCTCAGAGTCCTTCCCGAGGTGAGAGCTTTCCCTGGGTGTCCACAGAGCTCTCCCAATAGGAAAGGAAAGGCTCAGCCCGGCCTGGGCTACAGCCGACCACGCCCCAGCCCGCTGGATGTGGGTTGTTTCCTGCTTTGAAAACACTAGGACTTTCCTATTCATTTACTTATTTAGTTAAACTTTATATTTTTAAAATGAAAATCAACACTTCAAAAATGAGATGTAGAACCAAGATGACTCAAATTAGCATGAGCTAAAGACCTAATACTTAGTGTGTTTCCTGTCAGAGTTTTAAACTTTATGTGGTGTCGTTGTCCACAGAGCCGGCAGACTTGCCACGCGGTTTTCTGCGGTCTCGGATGGGAACGCTGTGAGCGCGGTGTGCAGTCGGAGCGCCCTGGGCGTCTCTGCGGGCAGCTGGCGCGTGGTGCCGCAGCTTCATTCTTGTGCCCCCCACCGAGGGTCGAAGAGGCAGAGTCTTTCGATCTAACCGGCATTGGAGAAGGCACCACAGGTTCGCAGGCACAGGGGTTCCCTTAGCTCGGGACGGTCAGGCAGCTGAAAGCCCGATGAGCAGCGGGCCACGAGGAGACACAAAGGAATTAAAGTCCAGCGGCCTCAGCGCCAGGCCGCCCACTTCCCGCGTGGCTGGTGCAACGCAGGCCACAGTGGGGTCTGCCTGCCGTGGTCCCAGGTTGTGCCGCCTTCCCAGGACAGTGCCTGAGGCCGAGGCCGCTTGCAGGGCTGCACAGGGCGCCCTTGAGCTCCTCCAGCCTCACAGTGCTCTCTGACTCAGCCACTCGGGCATCTGGGTAGGCCAGCCCGGCTCCCAGAGCCCATTCTGCGCCGCTCTTGCTGCCCGGGAAGGGCCCTGCTGTCCCCAGGCGAGGTGGGGTGTCCCCATCTCCTGGCGCCAGGTGCCTTGCCCTGCCTGCTCCCCGAGGGGCACTGTGCTGTCGGGTGGAAGGTAGCTGGCCGCACGCTCCCTCATCTATCTTCCTTCCGCTTTGAAAGAATGCGCTCGTGCCACAAACAGCTTCCTCACGGAGGCCCTGGTGGTCATGGTAGATTCTGTCTCGCATTTATTCAGTCAGTGTTTCCGGGCACTCACGTGTGTCAGGCACTGTCAGACCCTGGGACCGACATTCTCAAAGTCTCGCTTCTTGCCTTTGGTGACACTCAGCACTGCCTGCAGAATCCTTAAACGCCTGGCTGGAAAGTTTTCTGGAAAAAAAAATAAATGCTGGATTTTTTTTAAACCTTTAAACACCCCTGGTTTCACTCCCCACCCCTTGGCAGGGCTGGAATCCCACCTAGGGGCCTCCGGCATGCTGGGTAGGTCCTGTACCCCTGGGCCACACCTCCAGCCCTGAATGAAGATAGAGGTCTCTGAGGAAGAGAATGTGTAGCTGTCAGTTAATCCTTGTAACGCACAGGTGTTATTATCTCGTGGCTCCAGCTCAAGAAACATAATAAATTATATTGCCTATGAGAATAAATTTTATATTCTAATAATTTTTTTGCAACCCTTTAAACTCTGTTAACTGAGACAAACTATGTTCCTCCCATTAATATTTTGGGTCCCTTTTCCTTTCTGGGGTTCTCACCAGTGGGCAAGTCTTGATACTGCAAGAGGAGCTTCCTGTTTATCTTGACTCTAGAGCTGTGAGCTTCTCTGCTCAGGCCCTCCTAATTAAGAAAAAGACAGAGGCAAACCAAGATTTATTAGTGAGAAATTGTTTATCATGTGAGAAATTATTTAATCCTCATTACAACTGTGTGATCAGTATGACAGCTACTCACATTTTTAGAGGAAAAACCCGAAGCACAGAGAAAGGAAGCAACTTCCTCAAGGACATGGAGGGTAATAAGGGATGTTACTGGGACTTGGACCCAGGGATCAGTTGCTTCTACACGATGACTGCTTGCTTTGCTCACCTAATTGGGGTGAGGAAAAGTTGATCACATATTTTTCATATTTTACATGCTTTTTTCCAGGGAAGCAACCTCACACAGGGGCAGCCATCCAGGAAAGGCAGAAATGCTAAGCATGCAAATTAGAGGGGGCTCTTCATTTGGTAGGGATTGAATAATGGATGAAGATAGAGGCTTGAAAAGCAACAGAAATGCCTACATCCCCTGGGCATGGCAATAATGGAGTTTTTATGTCTCTTCATAGTCTAATGTACTTAGAGGTAGAACTCTTGAAAGGTGACTCTCTTGCAGGGAGATCTACTATACTCAGCAGCAGAGTCATTCATGGCTGTGCTTGAAGAGATGGGGCCTGGGTGGAGGTGGTCACTATGGGGTGAGTGGAAGGGTGTATTCTTGTCTTCAGCTCCTCCCTTCACTCTCTGCTTCCTGGTTCCATGGACTAGGCAGTTTTCCTCTGTTGTGTCCTTCCTCTGTACCGTTTCTGCCTTGGCACCAGCTGACTGTGGACTGAATTTCCCCCAAACCATGAGCCCAATTAAACTTTGCCACCTTTAACTCATGGGTATAAAGTATTGTGCCCAGCAATTGATTAATACAGAAAATCTGGAAGTGGAGCCACTGCTGTGACTGTACCTGACTGTGTAGATCAAAAACCTTGAAAATGTTTTGTGGGAGGAATTTGAAAAGATTCGGAGATGCCAGCTACAGAGAAGACCTAGAATGCTATAAGCTAAGCTTGATGGGTGATTCTGGTTGGAACTCAGAAGACCAGGATGCTGATAAAACTGCACAAGTTAAAGACCAGGCTCAAGAGGTTGATAGGAATGCAGACAGTAAAGGCCAGGTTTATGAAGTTTTAGATGGGAATGAAAACTGTAGGCAAAGAGTTTGTCTATATTTTGCCATGTTTAAAGACTCTGTGTGAGGATGAATTTAAGAGTGACCAGTTAATGTAGTGGAGGAAAATTCAACAGCCCAGCATTTGGGCTGTGGCGTGAACACTTCTGGGTGCTTTTAGCCAGATCTACAGGGAGAATTGGAGTGAAAAGCAAAGCTAATGATTTGGAGCTGCAGCTTGGCAAGAAAGGAAGCACATGTAAAGTTGAGGTCAAGGAGTACATGGTTGCAGAAAAGATTAGCATTAAAAAGAAGCCAAATACTTTGCATCAAGACAGCAAGATGTCTTGACATCTCAGGATATGGTGACTCACCACCCACTGCAAATTTAAAGGGTATAAAATGGTAAACTCCATCAAAAGACTTTGCCTTGGAAAGAGAGCCCCAGGGCCCCCTGGTCAATCAGGACTGGCTAGGGAAATACTTCCCTGAGTTCATCCTCTGAGGCATTCATGGCTGAACTGCAGCAATGCCCCAAGGGCACCAGGCCATTGCTTGAACCAGCAACAGACCTTAGCACCATCCACATGTTGCTGGATTTTCAGGCATGCAGAATGCAAGAGAAATAGGGTCATAGAGGCTTCCATCAGATTTTAAAAGTAGACCTGGGAAACCAGGCAAAAATGTGTGACAGGGTCATAGTTTCTGCCGGGAGCCTCTGAGAGAGAGATGTTTGAAGCTGGAAGGGTGAAACCAAAGGTGCAGTGTAGAACCTGGGAATTTAGACATGCTGGGAATGTGGGAGATCTGCTGAGGAACCCTGGAAGGACGTGAATGGAGCCAGCCCAAGAGAGAAGCCATGTAGGCTGCAACCAGCAGTGCCACAGGGGAGGGGCTTCCCAAGCTGTTTGGAGCTCATATCTCACCACAGCCTGTCACACATGCTGGACATGGAGCTGCACGATTTAATGTTTGCCCCACTGGGTTTTTGTCTTACTTTCATCACATTCATTTCTATTCTCCTGTTTCTCATTTTTACAATGGGAATGTTTATACTGTGCTACTCCATATTGGAAATATTTTTAAAATTAAAAAACATTCAAATTTTTTTTACAGAGACTCACAGCTAAGAGGTTGTCTTGAGTCTTGGGAGGAGACTTCGGACTTGGACTTTTCAGCCAGGCTGTAACTGTTAAGATTTTGGCAACTCTTGCATTTTGCATAATGAGATGGATACAAGCTCTTTGGGGGCCAAGGGCAGAATGTTATGGTTTTGATCCACAGCATCCCCCAAAGTTTCATGTACTCAGAAATACACAAGAGCATGCATGACACTTCTGGAAAATGATTGGGTCATGGGGGTGCTTACCTCCTCAGTAGATCCGTGCATGGCTGAATGTGCTGTCAGGAGGCGCAGCCTGGTTGCATGGGGTGTGTCACTGGGAGTTGTCTTGGAATGGTCTGTCGTTCTCTCTGGCTCTTCCCTTCTCTCACTGCTTCCTGGTTGCCGTGAGGTGAGCAGGTTGCTTCTGCTGTGTCCTTCAACTATGATGTTCTACCTTGATGACTGAGAACCATGGACTGAATCCCCCCAAACAGTGAGCCCAATTAAACCTCCTCTCCTTTAAACTGTGGTTGTCAGATATTGTATCCAGTGTGGGAACACTGACTAGTACAGAGTTCCAAATGCTTCAAGCTTACCAACACCGTTCAGCACCAGACCTCTGTCTCACACTTGCTGGTCTTTTCATAGATTTCCTTCCCAAGTTTTGAGCATATTTCTTATGTAGAACTCATCCAGTGAGAGTGACCAACATGTATTTTAATCTGTGTGTGCAGTGAAATCCTATAGCATTTATTGTCTTTATCTATAGGAACACTTTCTGATGGGCCCCATTAGGAAGTATGGTCTAAATTATCTCAAGAGGATGAAAATCTGAAAAAATAAACAATGATAGTTGCAATTTTCTTGCAGCATATTTTAGCACTTTGACATATCTTGCATTGTTTATTAATCTTATATTCCCATGTAATTGCTTTATGAACCCTGCTTTAGCTCTCTAGCTAGAGTGTAATCGTCATAAAACCAGAGTGTGTGTATGTGTATAAAATAGAAGGTAGTTGATAAATATGTGATATATTTTCCCCTTCTGCCTTTCTCCCTTCCCTCCTGTTCTCCTTCTGTTTTTGTAGCACCTCCTGTGTCTTACTTTACTGATGTAAAGGTTAGGAATGAGGATTAGATGTCCAGGCTGGCATTTGGGACCACTAAACATTTAGAGGCAGAATAGAACTGTACAGTTTTGATTTTTGGAAATGTATCTTCTGAAAAGTCCTTAGTGTGTTTTATCCCCTTGTGGTTCATTGACTCAGCACAGCAGACATTGGTGTCACAGTCTTCGGCTTTGGACTCAGATGACCCAGTTGGCTTTGCCACAGGCTGTGTACAACTTTTACAGTAGAGCCTTGGAACAGGTGGATCCTTGGAAACCATTACTGTGCTTGGGGGTTCAGCTTAGAGCATACATCCTGGTGGACTGGGGTGGCCACCATGCCTCACTAAGCCTGTTTCCTCATCTGTGTGATGAGAAAGTAAATCATGGAGTCATTGTGAGAAATAAATGAAGAAATGCAGAATGAGTTTTAGAAGAATGCCTGGTGTGTATTAGACACGGAGTAGATGTTAGTATGACTTTCACGTCCAGACAGATGGTTATGAACATAGCCAGATGTTGCCATGTTAAGGATGCTCCCTTGGGTATATGTGCTGCCGAAGCGAGCACAGGATGCTGCCCTGGGAATCCAAGCTTCTAGAAGCTAGGAACCACTCAGCATCTTATGGTGTGCACCTAGACTGTTGCCTATGGGCCAGCCCGTTGCTAGTTGTCATGGCTGTGAGATGTAGCTTCAGTCAACCATGTGAAGAGCCAAGATCCCTAAAGAAAATCAGAAAGCCAGCTTATAGAACCAGCTTTTCCATATCTTTCATTTCCTCCTGAGAATCTCCATCAATACAGTAACCCAAATTTCTTTTCTTTTTTTCTTTTTTGTCTTTTTGAGACAGGGTCTTGCTATGCAGTTCAGGCTGGCCTTGAGCTCACTTTGTAGCCCAGGCTGGTCTCGAACTCACAATGATCCTCCTGCCTAAGCCTCGCAAGTGCTGGGATTACAGGCATGCAGCTAGTAACCCACGCCCAGCTAGTAACCCAAATTTCAAATAAAAAATTTTGTGAACCAAGGTGTTACAAGGAATAATTGAAAATGTTCTAAATGCATGAAAAATAGGCAATTACAAGTAGTCATTTAAGTGATGTATCTTATCTATGCAACATGATACTGGTTCCATATAGATATTTGCTATGTATACCCTATAAATATATATATATATATATATATATATATATAT
>NW_004955418.1:29079029-29083036 GCF_000276665.1 Chinchilla lanigera | reverse complement strand
GTGTGTGTGTGTGTGTGTGTGTGTGTGTGTGTGTATGGAGGTTACTAGTGACCAAACCCAAGCTCAACAAGACCATTATCAGAAGATCGTGTTTGCACCGTTTTCAGCCCTGGCTCTTGTTCCTGTGGAAATTATAGCCAGCCACATCCGCCGGAAGTGCTCCATGTCCTCTGTTTGCATAAATGTGCATCGGTGTCTTGTATATTCTCCTGCTTATGAGTAAGTGCATGGCACATAGCCTTGCTTTCCACACAGCTGTGCTGCAACAGCGTGTTTGTTTCAAAAGAGCAAAACCTCTAACAGACCCTGAGTATTTTCCACATCTTTACTACACTTGAAACTGTTTACATTTATATCTGTAAAGTATATATTCTCCTGGTGGCTCACTTGAAAAATGCATAAAATGTGTGAAGAAGACAAATACTGCCCAGAATTAACTACTATTAACTTGTGGAGGTTGTTTCCTTCCACATATTTTTGCCAACACTTTTTCACAAATGTTACCAACTCTGTGTTTATTTTCTAGCTTGCTTGCCTTGCCTGTCCTCTCCATGAGGGTACACATGAGATCTAACTTGTGTATTTATTTGTTTTTTTTGAGGCAGGGTCTCACTGTCTAGTCCAGGCTGGCCTTGAACTCACTATATAGCCCAGGTTGTCCTCAAACTTGCAACAATCCTCCTGTCTCAGCCTCATAAGAGCTGGGATTACAGAAATTCACCATCATGCCTATTAACTCATTCTTTTAAATTACTTCTTTATGGCATGACTATGATGTAGTTTATTCAGGTATCACATATCCCTTTTTGATAGACACTTTGCTTTCCTTTTTTTTTTTTTTGCTATTAAAATACTATTGCAATAGAGATCCTTGTATGTGCATGTTGAGCTGAGGATGAATATTTCCCTGCAAAGTAGTTCCTTGGAAATGGGATTTATGTTTACGTTTTTTCCTTGTAGTATGTATTCTAGGAATATCGCTTTATCCACTTATAAGCATGCATGTTATGCATACATAGACATTTCATGAATTTATTTTTCTTTTAAGGTGTCTGTTGCACTACCATCATTGCTCATAATCTTGCATTTTTTTACTTTTACAACAGATCACACATACTGGGAAGCATGACCCTCAACTACTCTCTAGTTTGCCAGTATCTTGTTGAGGACTTTTGCTTCATTAAAAGAATTTGGCCTGTAGTTTTCTTTTGTCATTGAGTTCTTGTCTGGTTTTTGAATCAAGGTAATGCTAGCTTCCAGGAATGAGTTTGGCAGTACTCCTTCCCTTTCAATTTAACAGGAAGAGATAACAATTGTAAATATGTATGCACGAAATAGTGGCACACCCCACTTCATAACAAACACCATTGGACATAAAAGGTGAGATAAATATCAACACAATTACAGTGGGGAACCTCAGTACCCCACCATCACAAGAAGGTGAACTAAACAAAAATATCAAGAATATCAGAATGAGCCATACCTTTGAACATACTGACTTAATAGCTACCTACTGAGTGTTCTACCCAACAACAATAGAATACATGTTTTCTCAGCAGCACACAGAACTCTGTCCAAAATAAAGCCCACAGCAGCCTATAAAGCTTGCTTAAATAAATACAGAAGAATCAAAGTTATCCCATGAACATTATCAGATCAGTGCAATGAGAGTAGAAATCAATGGCAGAAGAAACCCAGAAATTATACAAACACATGGAGAGTAAACAATACATTCTTCAGTAATCCGTGGGTTACAGAAGGAATCCAGGAAGAATTCAGACAGTTCCCAGAATGAAGGTTAATGCTGGTGTAATGTACAATGAGGAAGTTTACAGCCGTGAAGCCCACATCAGGAAAACAGAGCAAGCCCAAAGGAATAACTGAGGGATGCACCTCAAGGTCCTAGGAGAACAAGAACAATTCAAATCCAGAGATTGTACAAGGAAGGAAATGACACTGTTTTTATAAGCCTGCCTCCCTGTTGGATGGCACCTGGGGCCAGCATTCAGAGTGCGTTTGCGCACACCCGGTAATGACCTGAAGGAGGACTTTCAGAACTGAAAATGACCAGAATGATAGGGGAAGTGTGATCGAAGTGAGGGGGAGGGTTGGAGGCAGATTCAGCGCAATGCGTTTTCCTGTATTCAACTTTAAAAAATTTAAATATTCACTGTCTGTTTCATCACACATCCATTAATATGTGACACATTGTTTATTTGCTCACATTCGGGGTCTTGCTGGGCATGGAACGTGGGCCATCTGCTCTGCTACTTTCAATACATCAGTTAGGTCTCCCTTCAGGGCGAGAGCTGCTGCTCCGTGCAGGGTGTGGTCCGCAGATGGCCCTGGACAGCCTTGGTCAGAGCCTGCAGAGTCAGCTCCAGAGCAGAGTTCTGTCCACACTCAGTGTCTGAGAGGGGCGGTGCTGGGAAGACATGGTCACTGCCTGCGGGGGCCACTCGCACTCCATTCAGCTCTTCTCCCTCTGGGCACCCCGTTAAGATGGGGGCTGCTGTGGCTGTGTAGGGGTCCTGTGCAGCCAGAGGGAGCAGAAGGAAAGAGCCAAAGTGCGGGCTCTGGAGTCAGCTCAGTGTGGCCTGGAAAGGGTGGAACAAGGGGAGCTCTTCCCAAGGACGGGGCGGCAGTTGTGCACCTGGTTTTCTTTTCTTTGTCTTTCTTTTTTTCTTTCTTTCTTTTCTTCTTTCTTTCTTTCTTTCTTTCTTTTTTTCTTTCTTTCTTTCTTTCTTTCTTTCTTTCTTTCTTTCCTTTTTCTTTTTAGTTTACTTTTTGAGACAGGGTTTCATGGTGCAGTTCAGGCTGGCCTTGAACTTAGTTTGTAGCCCAGGCTGACCTTGAACTCAAAGTGCTCCTTCTGCCTCAGCCTCCCAAGTGCTGGGATTTGTAGACATGTACCTCCACTCCTGGCCATGCACCCAGTTCTTCACCTGGTGCAGAAGTGGCCTGAGCTTCGGATGTACACGGACTCCTGGGTGGTAGAGAACGACCTGGCTGTTACAGGGGATTGGCAGGAGAAGTCTGGGCGGAAGAGCTGCATGGAAGCATGTGGATGGACATAGTAAAAGGCCAGGCTTGTGAGTGACAATGTCTGCGGCACCCACAGACAGCTCTGAGACGTGGATTCTGTTATCTTCCTCTGGAGCACGTCCGGGTCTGTTCTAGCAGGCTCTTTACTGGGCCCTAAATGGCCACGTCACAGACTTGCCTGGCTGTTGTATTAGCTGCTGCCTGCCCTTGCCCTCTTGGGGGGATGCCACGGTCACAGAGGGTGGCACTGTGACACTGGTTTCTTCTAATGGCCAGTGTAGCTACTGTCACTGCTGTGTCCTCACTGACAGCCACAGGGGTCCACACTGGGTCTCCCTATGGATCCTTTCTTCTAGGGTACCAGGGATTGAACCCAGGGCCTTCACACTGACCTACATCACTGGCATGTTTTTGTTTTTTATTTTGAGATGGGTCTTACTAACTTGCTAAGGTGCCCAGGCTTGGCGCTGTGACCCTTCATTTTTCTGCTGTGATTTCTCCATCTGTGAGCTCATAGTCACCTTTTTCTTTCTCTTTGTATGTCCTTCTCCAGTGCTTCCAGGCCCTGTCTCATCTGGGATATATTTTCTCATGATTGACGGGTCTCATCTTTGGGTTTTGTTTAATTTTGTTCGCTTTTTTCTGCATGACAGTAGCTCTGTAGTATATACTGAATATATTGGATGATATATTTTATTTATTTATTTTTTTTGGATGATATATTTTAAAAGTGCTGCATTCAGTTACTCTCCTTTGAAGAATCTGCATTTCTTTTTTTAAATTTTTTTTTTTATTTTAAAGAATAAAAGAAGGATAACATAATAATAGGGGGGACTTAGCAAATTACAGACAAAATGGTAGGAAATTATCAATGGTTATCGTTTTACATATTATTAACTACAAAATAGTTTCTCAGGAAAACAAATAGACAAATAATAGTGAGTTAGAGACAAAAGAGGTAG
>NW_004955418.1:28964925-29077628 GCF_000276665.1 Chinchilla lanigera | reverse complement strand
GCCGGCCTAAGGGCCGGCGCGCAATAGTGCTCGCTGCCGCCTGGCTCCCCATGCGCTGGGGGCCCACCCTCCGGGAGCCAGCAGGCAGGAAGCTAGCCAGCCAGAAGGCTGGCGCTCCCCACCCGCAGCTCCCTGTGTGCCCAAGAATCTGCATTTCTATGCTAGTGAGCAACTTACTGGGCTCAACCAATCCCTAAACTCCGCCTTCCCATGGGGGCAGCTGCTGCCCTCTTTGATCAAGTTCCATAGTCTTTCTGCTGCTGTTTTCCACAGGGCTCCTTTGAACTTGTGTGTGGAGTCCAGGGTCCCGCCAAAGATTGGAGCAACGTTTGTAAAGGAGATTTCGGGACTTCCTTTCTGGGGCTCCCACTTCCTTTAGTATTTTTTCTCCACTTAGTTTATGTTGCTCTGCTCTCAGCTACTCCTCAGAGCAGTAGAATGTGACTCACTGCAGGAATCGCCACGTTGTGGACCCCGGGCTGTGGCATACCCTCGAGCAGACTTGGATCACATCGATAGTTCTTTTCTTTCAAGAATCAAATCCCTGTTTGCATTTCCAGGATTGTAAGTTTGGATCTCATTTGGACAAATTAGTGAGACTCTGTCTCAAAATTAAAAAAAAATTGGTGATCCAATAGTTATGCATTGTCCTCAATATATTTGCTATGGATATGTTACCTTTTATATGTTGTGCTATAGAAGTTATACAGACAGTCTTTCTTCTCAAATTTCTAGTTGCTAAAACCTACTCTGCCATTTCCTGAACCAGAAATTCATCAAATGTTTTAATAGATATTATCACGCAGCTCTCTACGCCCGCTTTTTATCAGTTTCCTTGTGCATGGTTGTGTAAGTGTCCGCACGTCCCTGCCTGCTTCGTAAATCTGTCTGCATAGCATCCTATTGGTAGGTGGAATTGTTCTTTCAGTTTCTAGCTGGCATTTCCTGAGTTCCAGTGAGCTGGAAAAATGTTCCTATTCCTCGGGAAATTGTTTTGTATTTCATAACTTGTATATTTATAGTTTTGCCCATTTTCTATGGTTGGCTTTTCTGTTCCTGATTATATGGGTGGACTATAATTGTGAATTGCCAACTGCTTACATTGCAAATAACTTCTAGTCTATTTTCTCCTTTGTTCTCAATCTCTTTTATCCTGTGAAAATTTTAAATTCTTATGTAAAATTTATCTTTTATGGCTGTGGTGGGCAGTTACTGAAATGTGCTAGGTTTTTATTTTATAACGTTAGTTCCAACTTATTTTTTAAAATAATATTCTTAGGAACATCTTCAAACATATTCTTAGAGAAGCCTGGTGCTGTGGTGCATGCCTGTAGTTCCAGCACTTAGGAGGCTGAGGCAGGAAGATTGCTTGAGTCCAGGCTTGGGTAGTAAAGCAAAACTCCATCTCCAACAAACAAACAAGTATGGTTGTGACTTTCATTGCTCAGTGTTCTGGCTCAAATGTCACATGATTTATTTTACTTTCCCACTGTCAGACATTTTTATTTTTACTGATACTAGGAACATTCTTGTATGTAAGCCTTTATATGTTTCTCTGGTTATTTTTGCAGTATAGATTCCTGTATAGAAATGGGAGCATTTGAAGTCTATGATACAAATTACTACCCATTTCTACAAAGGTTGTAACCATTTTTAGCTCAGTCAGCACACTGTGCTTTCCAACGTAGATTTTATTATTTTTTATATTGCAGTTTAACGAAATGGTCTTGATGAACACACATCTCTTTGATTGCCGGTTAATTTTTTATATTTTCAGATGTTCTTGTAATTGTTTTGCTTTGTGTTCATGGGTGGTGAATATTCTGTTCTTTCCCCCACATTTCTGTTGGGATACTTGGGTTTATCTCACTGATTGAGGAACTCTAAATGTGCATACTGAGCACACTCATTAATCTTTTATAAGATCTGTTGGTCACTTCATCACCATACCAGTTGGATATTTATGATCAATTGATTACCATTTTAAGACTTCGGTCTTCAAGGATTTCTCAGTGAATTTAATTTTTACTAATCTTTGCACTTCATTTCCTTACATAGTTAACACTTACAGAGCAAAAATTGGAACAGTGCTCTTCTATCTTACATAATATAATGAACCCAATGCTTTTGATTAAAAACTTTCAGTGCAACAGTATTTCTCAGTTAATTTGATATGTGTAAGTGATGATTTCCAGTACAATCCAGAAGCAGCAACATCAAACCTTTCCCTCTTGAACGGCACTAACTGTTTCTTAGCTGTATATTTTCTTTTATTCCAGTTTGTTAAGACATCATGCAGTACACTGGGGTATTGAACGTAAAAGTCAGGACAGTGATCCCTGAATTGCCCAACATCATGATAATATTCTAAATTTATTTTGGTAATGTGGGGTCTTAGAGTCCATTTTTTGGTTTTGCTGGTGGTGGTACCAGAGATTGGACCTAGGGTCCTTGTGTGGAGCTATATCCCTAAACCTTTAAAAAAATTTCAGACAGGGTATTCCTAAATTGCCCATGCTGGGCTTAAACTTGAGATCCTCTTGCCTCAGCCTCCCAAAGTGTGGAGATGACTGACGTGAGCCTCCCTGCCCAGGAGAGGCTGTCTGTTTTTATTCTTTAAGGGCAGGGATCCTTTTCTAAACATCACTGAGGGGCAGACGTGTGCTCGGTCCTCCCATTCTGCTTTCAGGAAGGTCCTTAGGATCTCTGACTCTAACTCATACTCCCGCTCATGGGGAAGCAGGGGGCTGGGTGGAATGGACCTGGAGCCTCCCTCACAACCCCTGTCTCCCTCCTTTTGTTCTTGTCTGCATTGCCCCGGTCCCTGTTGACCGAGTCCCTTGGATTCACTGTCAGCGGCGGAGGAGTTACACAGCTCGCCTACATCTCCCTCTGCTTCCTGGTCCTGGCCTTCCCCGATTCGATCGCACATCTCCACTGTACTTGATTTTTTGTTTGTTTCTGCTTTGGGCACAGAGGAGAATATGGTCGGCAAATGGAAGAAGAGAAACAAAGCCAGTGGCTGAAATGAGACAGTGATGAAGATGGCTTGTGCTGAACAGGCCTTGGAGCGTTTCTCCCTTAGGACCAGGAAGTTCAAAGCTCTGTGTAGGCTCGGAAGAGGCCCTGGTGGCCTGGACATTGGCCTGGGGACAGAGTTGTCCCTTTAATGTGAAGAACATGGGGCTGGGTGTGTGAGCTCCCCTCTGCTCGGCTGGTGCCCTGAGCCGGCCAGAGCCCGACCTCACTGCCTGCTTCCGCCGAGGAGAGACTGGGTGCGAGGGAGCGGTGCTGGGAACCCCCATGACCCTCAGCAGTGTCTGTCCCCTCTGGAGTGACAAAGGAGCTCAGGGACTTCACAAGACCTGGGGGCTGGGGATGGTGACTGAAGCCAGCCTCCTCTACCCTTCCCATAAATTCCCGTGGGCCTGGTGACTTCCGGGCGCTGAGATGGCTTGTTTCTCTGTTCTGGTATTTGGGTGAGAACCTTTCAGAGCTTTGGGGAGCAGCCAGATGGCTTGTTTCTGGTTCCTCGGCCGTTCGTAGGAGGACAGGCTCTCTGACCTCTCACTGTCCTCTGCACCCTCCAGCGAGCATGGTTTAATTTGATAGGGTTGTTTGTGAGATTCAGAAACCAGACTCTGTTTTTCCTCCGATGGGAGAAAACCACAGACGGAGGCAATTAAACTCTTACTCCTTGAGCCGGATTCTAAGTTAAATCTGTGCCTGTTAAAATATGCTCAGCATTCGACTGCCGTTTGTAAAGGATACGAGCGCAGCGTGGATTTTATGCACATGAATGCCCTGCGCTGTGCATCGTTTCCGGGTTCCAGTCTGTTGGCTGCTGTTGGAACGGATCATTCAGCAGACCCTTGCCGGCCCCACAATGCAGACTCCTTTTGAAGTGTGGGAGAATTAGAAATATTTCCATCATGAATAGTTACCAACAGACTTGCACAAACAAAACAACCAACAGATCACACAGAAACAGTGTGGCCTCTTCTTAATTACCAAGAACCCCGTGTGCCAGTCCCGGGCTGCGATCTGTCCCCTCCTCCCTGGCTCTGCACTTTCAGCCTGTCTTCTGAGGGCAGCAGGTGAAGAGGGAGGACCTGCGGCTTCTGTCCTGCCGCTCCGGAAGGAGTCCAGTGCCCGGGAGCACCTGGGTGATGGGTCCTGGTGTGCTGGGTGGCCCCGGCTCCCTCCCTGTCTCTCAAGGCGGCCTGATGTGTGTGTGTGCACTTGACCTTCACCTTCGGTGTTAGTGGGTGTCTCAGTCACTGTCCTTGTCACTGGGACACAATACCTGGGGTCCACAAGGTAAAGGAGGAGGAGTTCGCTCTGGCTCACATTTCCAGCCTGTGGTAGGTGGGCTCCAAGGTAGAACAACATGGCAGAGAGGAATAACTGAGGAGAGTTGCTCACATCATGGCAGCCAGGGAGCAGAGAGGTCAAAGGAGGAACCAGGAAGGCAGATAAACACTTCCAGGTCACACCTGCTATGACCTGCCTGTTCCAGCCAGGCCCTGCTTCTTAACAGGAAGTCAGCCATAAGTCCCCGTAATCCAGCCACCTTCCAGAAGCCCCACCTTTGAGCTTGCAAGGCCTTGGGAGGACATCCAGACATAAACACAGCATCAGGGAAGGTGGCCTGGTCTCCACTTGGCCCAAGAACCCACTGAACCCAAAGAGGAACTTGTGTGAGTTCACACTACACCCCTCAGGGCAGAACAAGCCTCCAGGTGTCTCCCTTTCTGGTCCGGGTCTCCTTCTGCCTGACCCCATGGCCTGCTCCCATGCTGAGTGTGAAGTCTGTGTTGCTCACAGACCGCACTTGTGGCCAGGCCTTGAATGAGCTGTGGAAGTGGAAGTGAGTAATAGGGAGGGAGAAGCTTCCAGCACCTCAGAACTTTCTCCGCAGAGCTGGGGAGGCACATCTCAGTCGGCGTTCAGTTACTATAACTCAGCACCACAGACCCAGTGATTTATGAAGAACAGACTTTTCCAGCCATGGCTGTGGAGGCTGTGTGGTCCATGAGGCTGCCTTGGGCGAGGGCCTCTTGCTGGTGGGGACTTTGTGCAGAGTCCTGACATGGCCCAGGGCCTCTGGGGTAACAGAGGCGCACCAGAGAGACAGAGCCAAGCTGGCTTTTCTAACACACATACTCCTGAAGTAACGTAGGAACCCCGAGTCCATGACCAAATTAGTCCAATCTGGACCGCTCTGCCTGGGCCCCTGGGGATGTTCCTGCCCAGTCCACCCCTTAAAACCTCTCAGTGGGGTGAAATTTCAGCGTGAGCTCTGGCGGGGGACTGCAGACGGCAGCAAGGTGACTGGATAGTGACTGGATAGTCTTCATATACCTTAGCAGTAAAGAATGAGCCTCCAGGTATAACCATGGTATGAGGCGATGCCGTCTGTAAACCGGGTGGAGAACAAGTTCCCTTCAATTTCCACAGGGTTTTCTTCCAAGTGAAAAGTGCCCACAAGGTAGAGCTGAGGTAAAGGAACAGAATGACCCAGAAGTGGTCCCCAAGGTCCCCTGTCTCTGCCAGAGGGTGACCGAGCCAGTCAAGGGTGGCACTTCGGCCTCTTCTGCTCCAGAGCGGGGCTCAGGGCACCCTTGGGGTGGGGCAGGTGGAGAGGCCTGCAAGGTGACGGTCAGAAGCAGGCAGCAGGGGAGGCGGGGGCGAGGGAGGGGAAGGAAGCGGGGTGCAGCTGGTCGTGAGCATGGGATGTCATCCGCAGCACCTGTGTCCCCTAGAGTGGCAGCAGCAGAGAGAGGCGGGGCGTGGGAGGGGATTTCACGGATCGTGGAGGGGAGCTGCAGCCCCACTGAGAATGGCCCCCTCGCCCGCCCGCCCTGCACCCCTCGGCGGGCTGTCTTCTCTTGCACGGTCACACTGGCTGGCTCGAGTTGGCAGCCAGCGCAGGATCTTGTGCCCAAGGCGTCTGTGCTGTGAAGGGCCAGGTGTGGCAGGAAAATGTCACTTGGAGCTCCCAGGAACATCAAGACAGCTCAGGTGTCAGCCAGGGTTAGCTTTGAGCTAGTGGGAGTTACGCTCATCCGAGTCAACAGTCGTCAGGGGAATTCTCAAACCCCAGCTTCAGCAGTACAGCAAGTGTTCCAAATGTACTTCACTTCCTCCTGAGGAGCAGTTACAGAAAGAAGAATAAAGGAGAAGGTGAGACGGGGGCAGCAATAAATCGTAACAACTGGACAGGCGCAGTCTAAGGGGTGATGGAAATATACAGTGCCTATTGAACATTTTAACATTCGCTGCAGTGAAGACACAGTACCTCAGGTGCCCTCAAGTGCTTGCGCTTGCTTCACACACACTGATCCCATGATCCTTACCGCTGTCTGCAGCAGCTCTGGAGCCCTCTTTCCTGAGGGTCTTTATTTGTGCTGCCCTGGCTGCCTGGATGTCCTCAATTGATTAAAACCTTTTCCCTTTCCTGGTCATTTTGACTTTGGGGAAGAGCCAGAAGTCACATGGCGCCAGATCCGCATAGTAAGGTGGATGAGGACACAGTGTCACCTTTTTACAAGCTGCCTTTCTGTTGCACATCAGTCGGCAGCAGCAGTCACTATTTTTCATCGCACCCAGTAAATATATACGTGTCCACTGTGGGTCATACAGCAGTCTGTGATATTGTGAATGGTTCAAACTGTGTGGAAACGTAGAGGCTGCCTCGCTTAGCCAGGAATTGGTCTCTGACTTGCAGAGCCTCAGGGCAGAGCTGTGTGGGCTGTGTTTTCCTATCAAAGGACTCACTGCCCAAGCCGTAGCCGGCACGCTCCAGGGAAGCCCAGAGACCTGCAGGTTTCACGTTGAAGCTGCGTAGATCCTGAGAAGATCTGGAAGCTTGCATTTCCTCCATCTGTTCATTTTATCTCTGTAGCAGTAGGTCCTTTTAGGTGAGACGTAAGAGCCTTAAAATAACGTAGTGTTATTGACAAATGATCACTGCGTATGTTTATGGGGTGCAGTGCGGTGCTTTGATACCTGTGTGTGATATGGAGTGATGAAACCAGGCTAATTAACAAACCCAGCATCTCCCAGGCTTCTTGTTTCTTTTGTGTGTGGTGAAAACATTTAAAATCTACTTTCCCAGCCATTTAAAAATATGCAGTGCGTTCTGATTTATGGCTGCTGCCCTCTGTGTGGTGGGTCACGGAGGCTCACATCTCTCTGGTGGTCAAGGGGTTCTCCAAGGCCCCCTTCTCCTCCCCACTCTTCTCCAGCCTGGAAGCCACCACTGCGCTTTGTGCGTGTAAGTGAGGTCATGTGGTATTTATATTTCTGCATAGCCTATTTTACTCTGTGTGTACCCCCAGGCTTCTTTATGGGGCAAAATCCCCTCTTTTGAGGTGGCAGAATATTCCAGTATTTATCTAGAGTACACCAAAAAATGTATACACCCATCAGGACAAGAAAAGCTTGTATAAATATCTTAATACTGAACTTATGGAGACATCATGAGATAACACAAGTCACCCTTGGCCTCTACAATTACCAGAGGTGGTCAGAGTGGTGGTCATCAGCTCCCAGACCTCTGTGAGTGCTGCAGACTACTGCTGGGGTAGCCTTGGTCAGTGAGACCGCTGCACCTGCATTTCCAAGGTCTCCTCTAAGGCCGGCAGTGTAGTGGGTTTTTTGCCATACATGACATCCTTGAGGGTAGCACACTTTGTTGAAAAAAATCAGCCTGTGTTTCTTTTCCTGAAATGCGTGCACGGTTTTTGTCCACCGACAAACCGTATCCACACTGCGCAGCTCGCAGCCCTGCTGAGCATGTGTCATATTTTCTTCACCCATTCATCTGCTGGTGCTTCCGGGTCCTCCCCGTGTGCAAGTGCTGCGATGGACCCGGAGTGTCAGCATGAGGCCTTTCAGACCCTGTCCGTGGCAATCCTTGCTCCTTCTGCTCTGTGAGCGCTCCGGAGATGGCAACACTCTGGTGTTTTCATGGCTTAAGATCAAAAGATGTGTTTGACAGCTTAAGGCGTATTTGATTTTCTTAGGGTAATTTACAAAAATGCAGTGTGACTGTGTGGTAAAGGAGCTGATTGCCACGGACGGCGGCGAAGCAAGTCCAGCAGGGCGGTGGCCGCTCGAGGCTCTGTTGTGGTGTACCTGCTCACCAGACGTGGTCAGGGGCTCTGCGTGGCTGCACGGGCTGTGACCAGGGCACACAGTGAGTCTGGCGAGAGGAGAGGCCGCACAGGGCAACTCTGTGGCCCAGGAGAGGTGGTGTGGGTGCCTGCTGGTGTGATCAGAAATACGGTGAATACTGCTGCCGCACCGTCTGGCAGAAACGCAGCCATGAAAACACAACACTGTCCTCGTCCACCTGAGTCACTGCGTCTGGCACCCCGTGACTTCACTCTTCCTCAAAGTCAAAACGACCATGAAAGGGGATCATTTTGAATGAATTCAGCATGCAGAGCAGCCAGGACAGGGCAACTAATGACCCTCAGGAAAGAGCACTCCAGAGCTGCAGCAGAAAGTGCAAGGACGGTGGGATGAGTGTGCTCGAAGCCAGGGGGAGGACTTGGAGGGGATTCATGGCAGTGTGTCTTTTACTGTAATAAAAAATTTTTTTTTTTAATTTTTTATTTTAAAGAATAAAAGAAGGATAACATAGTAATAGGGGGGACTTAGCAAATTACAGACAAAATGGTAGGAAATTATCAATGGTTATCGTTTTACATATTATTATCTATAAAATAGTTTCTCAGGAAAACAAATAGACAAATAATAGTGAGTTAGAGACAAAAGAGGTAGGAGATTATCAAGAGTTGTTATGCTATACTTTGGTATCTTCAAAGTGGCTTCTAAAGAATAAAAATAGAGCTATACATGAGTGATCTATTGAAAAATCATTAACTATTCTCAATGGTTGTTGTAGGAAACACATAATAATAAACATACATTATGAAATAGGATAGGAACATTCCAAACTTAACACAGTTATGGATAGATTAGTAGGAAAATATCAATGGCTGCTGTAGTATGTGGTGGTATCTTCAAAGTGGTTTCTCAGGAAGACAGAGATATGCAAGAAGGATCTAATAAGTAGTTACAGCCTAAGGGTTGTCAAAAATAGCATATTACCTCCTCACCAGTGACTCCTTTCACTGAGGTATGATGGCTGGAAGGAAGGCCAGGATTGAAAAGAAGGACCGAGAGACTTGCACCTGTGACTAGCGACAGGCTGTTTTCTTGTTCCTCCATAGTCATGATTACCCAGGACTCCTCGATGGAGATGACGGTCTGGCCAGAGGGAGAAGGCAAGCCATGCCCCAAGCCCTCTCATTCCTGTTGGACTAACTGGAAGCATGGGTCTGAGCTCTGGGGCCTCCACCTCAGAGGGCAGACCAATCTCCAGTGGTCTCCTTTGCATCCAGGGCATGGCCCATGGGGCCTCTTAGGGCAGTTCCTCTTGAGGTGGCCTGGCTTTTAACAGTGGTAGCAGATGAATGCAGTTGTCAAGTTCTTCTTGGAGCCCTGGGAATCAGACCTGGGATCTGTTTCTCCTAGTGGTGCAGCAAAAGCAGCTGCTTTTTCTCAGTCTCTTTGTTTTCTCTCCTTGGCCTCCTCCTCATCATGGCTATAGAATACTGAGGAGGCTATTCTTACTAACATCTCAAGTGAGCTATCTGGGGTGAAAGCCATTCTTTGTAGCTTTTTCTCTCCAGCTTCCCATTGCTTTGGGACCCCACAACCAGTTAGTGTCCTCTCCCCAACTGACAGCACAGGCAAAAGGAATCCTGCTGCAGATTTCTCCAGAGCTTCACCACAGCCTGTACTGTCAGGGGAAGAATGGCTTCCAATGAGTCTCTGCAGGTATTGTGCAAAGTCCTCCTGTTTTACAGCTTGCGAGCGGCTCTCGTGACCCCAGTCTATTGGATCTCTGACTCCGTGGGCTTAGTCTGCATTCTCATGTTCTCTGAGTCCTTGTTCAGCAGCTGCTCCTCCACTGGCTCTGGACCTTTCTGGTTCTCAATGGCAGGAGCAAGAGTGGCTCGTTGTATGGCATATATTCCCAGGGGTTGTTCAAAGTTTCAATGATTTACACACATCCGTGGGTGGGCAACTGCAGTCGGTGCATGATGGGCCAATTGTATCACTATAAAAATTTTAACCTTGCAACATTCCCATGTATCTGACGGCCCATGTGCGTCACCCCAGTGATGGGCCTGCTTCTGGGCGGGGGCAGCTGGTTCCCCATGGGTTCCTCAGTGGAGTGCTGGGGAAACCAGCGGATGAGGCCTATGAAGAGGTGGAGGTTAGGGTCACCTTGAGGCTCCTTCTTGGGAGACTGAGGCAGAGGGATTTGAGAGAGGAAAGACAGGAGGAGAGGCCGCCTGGCGGGCTGGGAGGGAAAGAGCACATGCATTGAGACCAAGGTCGACGCTGTTTCTCCCTTTCCTGGTGCTGACCCAGGGCCCTCATGTGTAACTGGGGCCGGGCCGCAGCACCGCGGCCTTCAGCCAGTTCCGTCTGAGCCTGCTGGGCGCTCAGGAGCTGAGATGCCACCACCGGGGCTGTGCTGCCAGCACTGCCAGTGACTTCCCCGGCCCTCTTAGATGAGCACAGGGCTGAGATGATGGCAGCCCCTTCCCCAGAGCCTGGACGTCGGGCCCGCTCAGCCTTGGCCTGGGTGGGGTTTTGCAGGTGGGGACAGCTGTCCCTGAAAACTCTTATCTCTGGTGGAGGTTAATACGGTTACTGACCTGACCTGAAGTGGGTCTCATTTTGTTTTCTGTGCGGTACTGGGGCTTGAACTCAGGGCCTTCACATTGAGCTGTATCCCCAGCCCTTTATGTTTTCATCTTGAGATGGGGTCTTGCTAAGTTGCTAAGTTCCCCCGGCTGGGCTCAAACTTGTGATCCTCCTGCCTCAGCCTCCCAGAGTGTTAGGATGACAGGTGTGGGCCACATGCCTAGCTCAAGCTGAAGGGTTTTAGTTCATTGGACAGAAATGGGCCTGTAGCTGTCACTGTGAACAGGCTTGCTGGGCAGGGGACAGCTGAGGGCTGTTTTGTCCGTGCGTCTCCCTTTCAGAGCCACTAAGGGCGGGTGCTGTGTCTCCTGGCCACTCCAGTGCTGCATCTTCCTCCCTGGCAGTCTCGGTCAGGTCCTCAGACTCCCTGCGTGAAAGCTTCTGTGTGCAGCTGGTCTGCTGTCTCCACCCCTCCCACCTGCCCCCCACCCCCAGCCGTTTCCTTGGGTATGTTCAGGGTCAGAAGCTCCACTTTAGGAGGTTTGGACCTTACAGTTCCCTCCTGTGCCATTGATGCTAGGCAGGACTCCTCCAGACTCCTGTTGTGCCCCTTGGCCCTGCAGAGCTGCCCTTGCTCCTGCCCTTTCAGTCAGTTTGAAGTCAGGCCCAGCCTGGCTGGTTCAGGGGTGGCCAGCTTGGGGCCAAAAGAAACCATTGCCCTTGATCTGACCTTGGTGGTTGTGTTACTCCCAAACACGGCTTTTAGCTTCCTGGCGGGCCATGTCCAGGCAGCGGCCTTTTAGATTCTTCCCCGAGGCCAAGACCTACGTGGGAAACACAGGGTCCTCTCGCTCCTGACTGCTCCCCTTCCCCAGGGGTGGGCCTGGCTCCCAGGTTTGCTGCACAGAATCCCCTGTCCCTGCTCTCAGGAGAGGCCTGCAGGGCTCCCTTTAAGCCCCAGGGCAAGGAGCGGTGGGGACCGCATACAGCCACCTGCTGCCTGATCTGGTGGCGGCTCAGCTCCTGCCAGGTCATAGGCCCGGCTTTCTTTCTCTTTGTGTTGGCTGCCAAAGCTGAGCACAAAGCCTCCCCCTCCTCCCCATGCCACCCCTGACTCTGGAAAACTACAGATCTCTGCTCTGTCACTGCAACATTGCTGGGCTTGTCCAGGGTTTGTTCCTGTTCATGACTGAGTCATATTCCATTGTATAGATGTACTGGCATCTGTTTACCTTCTCACCTGTTAAAGGGCATTTGAGTTGTTTCCGGTTTGTGGTAATGATGAGTAAAGCTTATATGAGAGAAATCATTTCACTCCTGGTAAATCTCAGTCTGTTCCCTACTTAAGCAGAATCCCCTTTTTTCATCAGTGGCATGCAGTGCGTCCCTACCGGAAAGAAACTGGGATCTGCCTCAGGCCCGGAGGCAGTCGAGATTTGCTTCTGGGTCACCTGTCGTCTATGCAGTGACCCTCTGAAGTGCTGGCTCGGGTGGGATGGCGGGGCTGCTGTCTCCTAGGGAAATGGAGCAAGGCAGCTCAAGAGCTGGGCGGGGTCCCTGGAGCGGGGCTGGCAGTCATTGGACAGTTGCGGGGTGCTGCGTCCCAGGATGGAGCGGTCGCCTGGCCCCCGGCTTGCAAGGTGTGG
This sequence comes from Chinchilla lanigera, assembly GCF_000276665.1. Lineage (NCBI taxonomy): Eukaryota > Metazoa > Chordata > Mammalia > Rodentia > Chinchillidae > Chinchilla > Chinchilla lanigera. The sequence goes on along the minus strand of NW_004955418.1, from coordinate 29,065,248 downwards.
CTGGTTTTCAGCCTGAAACAGAACAGCATCGGGCTCCCTGTGCTTTTATCTCCATTGCTGGACCTGAGCAGCGGCCTCTCCGCCCTTCTCTGGAAACACCGGGCGAGCAGGGCAGGGCCCCTCTTCCCGGGTGTGAGGATGCGGCTGCACTGGGAGCCTGGCGGGGCACGCGTGTGGGGTGCTGCCCACCCCCACGGGGAGAGGGCGCTGCTGCCTGGAGGGATGGAGGGAGGAGCGAGGGAGGAAGGCGCTAACCCCTGTCGTCTCTCTTCCCAGTACTACTTCACCGTGCTCTTCGGCCACGAGGGCCAGAAGCCCCTGGAGCTGCGCTGTGAGGAGGAGCAGGACGGGAAGGAGTGGATGGAGGCCATCCACCAGGCCAGGTGGGCGTGCACCGTGGGGCACAGGGCGTCCTCCCTGTGGGCGGGGCTGTGGGCCGCCCCAACCCGGCTCCCGGGCCCCTCTCCTCGCCTGGTGGGAGGTGGCGGCTGAGCACTGTGTCCTGGTTTAGCTGGCGGCTCCAGGGACAAAGGCAACAGCATGCACATGGGCTCCTCGCTCTGCACCACGCACCTTCCTGTCTTTTCGGGACGGGGCCTCACTGTGCAGCCGGGCCGGTGCTGTCTTAGCCACTTGTGTGCTGGGACTACAGGCACGCGCCCCAGCGCCTGGCTGGTTTGTGTCTAATGGAGCACGTTGCCGATGGTGTGGTGGCCGATCGGGAAATGCTTCTAGACTGATCGTAGAAGAATGAGTTTGTCCTGAGTGAGTGCAGACCATTCTGGAGTGAGTCCTTCTGCCCTTTCTTCTGCGATTCTCCTTCCCTTCCTTCCCTCCCAAGGATGTGACCATCCGTGTGACAGGTAGAACGCTAAGCTTTATGCACCAGTCTCTTGCTTTTTTCATTCTGCATGGCTACCCAGGAGGTATCTCTAGACCCATTTTGCAGACGAGAAGATAACAATTTAAGCCAATTGTGCAGCTGGCCACCATCTAACATGCTATTGCTCAGCTGCTGAGCTGGATTCGAACCCAGAACCTCTGCCCGGCGCTGCACATCCCTCCTCTCTTTCTTCTCCCGCTTCAGTCTTGTTCTTTTGTTTCTTTTTCCCTTCTGTTCAAGGGTGAGAGTGGGTTCACCTGTGCTCAGAGTTGAGGGTGCGATGCCCTCGCGAAGCACGTTGGTTCTTTTCTTTCCTCTTTCCTGGGGTGCTCAGGGCCGGCACACAGAGGCCGCTGTCCCCTGGGTGCAGGGACAGCGTCCAGGTGCACAGCGTGGGCTGGCCGCACATCAGGATGGATGCAGAGTGACCTCCTGTGCACAGGAAGGATGCTGGCCAGTGGGATGGCTGGGGTCTTTCCTGGCACGGCCTCTGCAGAACCTCCCTCCTTACGCACGAGTGGGAGAGTGACGCACGGAAGTTAAACCAAGTGCTGCCTGCTTCATTTCCAGTCTGGAGCAGCAGGTACATCGCAGTCTGATGACTTTGGCATGGCGGGGCGGGCGTCTTACACCGGACGCAGGTGCTATGAGTTACTTCAGAGGTGTCTGGAGCTCAGGCTGAGGCCACCGTTCTGTGCCCGGCCACCGGGTCCTGTGTGGTCAGGCATGGCTGTCGCAGCTTGGATGTGTGCAGTTGTGTAGGAGACGACTTTGGAGTCACCGCAGGGCTTCAGAGGACCGTGCAGTGACAGCTCTGCGCTTCAGGATTTGAAGGTTGCACTAGTGCTTGATCTTTTCTTTTTGATGCCTCGGCTTTTTGGCCCAGGGCTTCTTTTTTTTCCGTGACTCAGGGCTGGGAGTGACTTCTTTGGGGCGCCTCTGATCTGACTGCTTTCTACTTGAGTTCTTATGTGGGACTTTTTTTTTTTTTCTTTCATCAAGATGCTTCTGAAATTTTTGCTTTCTACACTGGGAAAGATGGTGACTTGGATCTCTGAGACTCACCCTGACTTCTTCATACATAAACCAAGCCAGAAGGCAAACAGTGCCAAGTTAGAGGGAGGACTTCCAGCTGACTTGCTTCTTGACTTTGTGCTTCAACAGCCCAATGGGGCTGTTGGGCTGGACGTGTCACCCTTCAGGACAGGCGGGAGCATTCACTGCTGCTGCCTGTTTAACAGGAGCCTTTTAAATACTCGAGGGCTGTGGTTTTACTGACCCTCCTTTTCAAAAGTCTGAGCGTCCCATGAGCACACAGCTGTGCGGTCTGAAGTGAACCCTGCCGCAGTGCAGGAACCCGGATGGCCCAGACCCCGTCCTGCTCCCTTTGCTTTTGGGGTGTCATTTCCACAGCAACTGGGTGTGCCTTGAAAGTCACCTTGTTTTGCTGGCCTTTGCTTTCTGGAGCAGAACCTCCCTACGGACGTTTCCTCTAGAACTCTGGACCATTTTCTGGGGTGTCAACTTGGTCATTTTCTCCCTTTGATCTGGCCCAGAGAAACACATTTTTGGCATTAGTACTCTGCACCTGGGAGCTCTGAGGGGTGCGGTGGCTCTGCAGGGGGACATGGTCTCCATGTGGAGGACCCCGGTGTCCACGTCCAAGGCTCTTCTGTCCTGGCAGTAGTCCAACCACCCCCCAGGCCCTGGACTGTGACAGTTGGGACCACAGGAGGAGGGTGCTGTGGAGGTGAGGTCGCCCTTGGAGGACACTGGGCCATTTGGGTGTGGACAGTGTTAGGCCAGCGCGGCCTCCAGCACAGCCCTTGCCCCAGCGTGGTTGCTGCCACCCTTAGGGAGGACAGATGCTGGCCAGGAGCATTTGTGGCCGGGGTGCGGACTGTGGCCCGGCAGGGCTTCTGCGGGGACTGGAGGAGTGGCTGATGCTGGGCAGAGACGTGGAGCGTGAGGGAGCCCCGCGGCTCGAGGGGATGAAGTGTGGGTGCCCAGGGCCGCTCAGGAGGAAGGGGGCCTGGAGAGAGAGGGCTCCGCTTCTGCGAGGCTGAGGCTGGGGCGGCCTCTGGGGAATGGAGATGCCGCGGAGCACCGTCCGTACCTCTTCCTTCTCTGCATGAGATGGGGCTCGCGCCTCTGTGTCCAGTGCTGGCCCGAGATCTTCCTGACTTTCCAGTGCTCAGCTGAAACTCTGCTCAGGGCTGCTCTGGGGTTCTCTCACCCTTCCAAGTGTGTCTGGGCTTTCTTGGAGGGGTGGAGGGCATTCTGAGGAGAAAGGGAGCAGCCCCATGCTATACTGCAGAAAGCCCCAGCCCTGCCAGTCCCCATGTGACGAGCAGACGTGTCACCCTGCAGCGCGGTCTTTCAGGGAAGCCCTGCTCCCTTGCCTAGCAGACACACCCCAGCTGCACTCAGCCCCTTGGGAGCCCCCACAGCTTGTCCTTTTCAGGGCGTGTTCCTGAGACAGCCTGCTGATAGCATTCTCCTCCCCAACACATGTGCATGTGTGTGGACACGCACACCACGCTGACTGTCCGTCACCAAACACCATCTGCACGTGCTGAAGGTCACGCTGTGTGTCCGACCCCAGCGCTGCCCCTGCTAGCTTGGGCATGGAGGAGACCCCCGGAAAGTGGAAAAGAGGGTCGCACAGAAAAGCTGAAAATGCTCTGCGCCACAACAAAACCACAAAACTAGAAAACTAGAAATGGGCAATGGCTTAAGCCAGCGCTGGCGAACCTTTAGAACTTTCAAGGCTAACAAACAGCCTGCTGCACCCCCACGAGCCTGAGCCATCCCGCAGCTGCATCTTGTCTTCCAGGAGCAGGAGCGATCGCCGCCTGCCACCTTAAACCTCAAAGCTGGGCCTGTTCACTCGGTACTTACGGTGCTGCAGGTTTCTGCTGAGTGCCTGGCCAGGGCCGCGGCAGATGGACTAAGCTCTGCCCTTTCCTCTGCCAGACTGAGCAGGAGGCGCAGGGCGGAATGCAGCTCCCCAGTGAGGTTCCATCCCGGTGGAGTCCATGGCTGCTTACGGCCCCGACCCTGAAGCTCTGGGTTCAAGGCAGTCTCCGCCTCAGACTTCTGTCCGACTTCTTGCTCCCTTAGATGTTCCTTCTGTGTGGTACTTTTGCTCTATTTGTTTTTCATGCCTCGGTCTTCTCTCTGTCCTTTTAGCATTTGCTCAAAGTCCTTCCCACCTTAAAACAGAAGCCCGGTGTGGTGGTGCATCCCTCTAATCCTAGCACTCCGTGGACTGTGGCAGGGGGATCGCCACTACTCCCAGGCCAGCCTGGACTACATCGTGAGTGCAAGGTCAGCCCGTACTACATAGTGAGACCTGTCTCAAAAACCCAAACACCAACCAACCAATCAGCCAGTCACTCAGAAAAACTTTCCCTTGCCCTTGAGTCTTTCTCCTGACACATTCTTAAAGAAAAGCCTTGGCCAGTCCTTGCTCTGCGTCCCTGTCCACCGAAAGTGCGGTCGCTGAGTGGACAGTGACTTGTCAGAGTGTCCTTGCCCTCGTATAACCGCTCCCACCTCATGCTTCCTTTGGAATCGCACGAGTGCTGCAGACACACAGGCTCTCTGAGCAAGGGACTGCAGCCGGCGCAGAGCAGGCAGACCTCGCGCCCACCCATGCCCGCCTCTCCAGGCCCCGTCTCCGGCTCATCCGTGTCTGTAATGAGCAGGGGGTGACTTCAAGTTTCCTGTCAGAAAGAAAGGGAGGAAGGAGGCAACAAAGAAGAAGAGAGGGAGAGAGAGAAGAAAGATGGCGCAATAATCACACACTCTTATTTACTATTCTATCATTCTTAACCTTTACACCACTTTGGAGGGTTTTGGAAAACATCAGCATGTAGAGAGCTGCGTCTTCCCGGAAACTCTGGTTGCTTCTCGTCTGCACCATGCACTGCTGACTCCCCGACTTCTTGCTGGCTCCTTCTCACCCCGCTTCCCTGCTGCTGGCGTCCTCCTGTCTCCTGTGTCCTTGCCCAGCTCCTCCTGTCCTCTCTCGGTGCCACCTGGGCCCCTGCGTTCTGGTCCTTGGCTCACCCTTGGGCTGGACAACCCCTGGAGGAGGAGCTCACTTCCCGTGCTGGGGAATCTGAGTCCTGCAGGGTGAGGCAACCCTGGGAGGCCCCAGGTCTAATAACGGTGCAGTCAGAGTCACATCTGAGGTAGCCTGAGCCTGAGGAGCATAAGTGGTGTGAGTGCTGCCCCCGGGTGCTCGGAGCTGACGCTCAGCCAGGCCCCAAGGAAGCCCACGCTCCTCCCAGAGTGGCATCTCTCCCCTTCTTCCCATGCGCCGTGTCACTCAGCCACTCAGGACAGCATGACGGCGTCCTTCAGCCCCTCGACCTGCTCCCACCCTTGGTCCCCTGCTGGTCACTGTCCCCGCTGCGTACCCGACAGCAGCCCTGTGAGAGGAGCGCTGCTCCATCCAGGGACCTCTGCCACTCCGTCTCTCTCACCTCACTCCCTCAGGTTCCTCTGTGGCAAACATTTGGAACAATATGAGCATTTCACACTACAGGCCAGGGAGGAAGGGATGTAGAATGATCTTGCGTGTCACTTTAAGAAAACGCTCGTCTTTCAACTGGAAATTGTTACTTCTCCGTGAAGCACTGGGCTCCTCCCTGAGCAGTGGGCACATGGAGCCAGTCCAAGTGCGCGCCTCTGAGCTGGCCTCCGGGACTGCCCATGCCCCTGTGCCCTGTGCCTCTGGGTCTGGGCTCGGGTAGAGCAGCCACACGCAGATCTTAGTGTCTGCGCTGTCTCGTGCGGTGCGGTGACCCATCTGCCTTGCACAAGGGCTGTCCAGTATCTGTGTCCTCCCCCCGGGCCCTCCGCTGTCTCCAGGGAGGACCGGGTTCCCATCCCTGAGCCGGGCGCAGCCTGCTGCTCCTCTCAGAGCCATGAGAGATGGTCGTGTTGATCCTTTTGCATCTGCTCCTCTGCACCAGCCTGCCTTTCTCCTCAGGAATCGGTGCTGCTCCTGGCACAGGGCCTGCTGCTTCCCATAAGCATGTGTGCTAATTTCAGCACCCTCACCGGGGCAGGAGAAGCTGGGGTCATTTTAAGACATTTTTATTACGCTGATGGATAGAACGCAGTGTCTCGGCGTAATGAGCATTTCCTGAGTTGTTGTGGCGGGGCGGGGGTGGAGGGCTGTGTTTTCACCGTCATTCGTGTTTCTTATGTGAGTTGTCATTACATGGCCTGTCCCTATTTCTTCAACTGGCATTTTTCTATCTACTGTCTTTTTTATGAAGATGTTTGGGGGATGAATATATAGTCATATTTTTTATGTTCATGGTAAATCACCCCCACCATTTTTTGTTTTTTAATTTTGTTTTTTTTGGCTTTTTGAAATGGGATCACTTATGTAATCCAGGCTGGCTTTGAAACCACTGTGTAGCCCAGGTTGGCCTTGAACTCACAGCAATCCTCCTGCCTCAGCCTCCTGGTAACTGGGATTACAGGCTTGCGCCACTAAACCCAGCTTGATGGAATTTTTTGACGAAGAGTTTTTGAATTATAATGAAATCAAAATAGATTGCTTTTGTGGGAAAATTGTTCCACTGCATTTAAAAAAAATATCTTTATACTTCATACAACACAAAATTCATCATTTTAGTGTACAGTTCAGTGTTTCTCTCATCCATCACAAGGTTGCACAGCCATCACCACTAATTCCACAACACTTTCAACACCAGAACAAACCCTGTGTGCACTCGCAGTCACTGCCTGCTCCCACGCAGCCGCGCCTTTCTGTGCCTGTACAGTTGCCCGTTCTCGACGTTGCCTCCACCGGGGTCCAACACACCAGCCCTGGCTGCTTTCACCCAGCCGACTGTTCTTGGGGCTCACTTGAGGTGTCTCACAGCAGAGCACGTCCTTTTTTTTCTGTGCTGGAACTATTTTCGGAGGTGTGGACAGGCTGCATCTTGCTTATCCATGCTGCTGTAGCTGTGGCCATTGAGATTACCCCTGAATTTTGCTCTGGTGAGCAGTGGTGCTGTGGACATTCATTCCACAGTGTTTGTTGTGGAGATGCGCGGTTGGCGGTCTTGGGCATGTACTTATGTGGGGAACGTTGTGTCCTGTGGGGTCCCGGACATGCTGGCACGGCCAGGACGCCATCCTGCGTGCTGTCCACGGCATGCAGGGCCTCAGCCCTCCATACCTTCACCAGCACTTCCTCCTACTGTGTGTGTTTGTGCCCAGTTCTTTTAGCAGACATGAAACCATGAAATATACTCACTTTCAGAAGCATTCCCTCAAATTTCTTTGTCCCAAAGTAGTACTTTTGCCATTATTGACTTTCTGTTATATTTCCCTATAACAATATTTTGACCATTTTTTATATTTCATCGAAGCTGGGCTTGGTCTCCTGTCTGTCCTCTCTGTGGTCCTTGGTCTGTCTTCAAGACACCTGGGCTCCCCAGGGGCTGTGAGAGGACCCCACAGGCGAGGGAGGTGGGTGGTGAGGGGTCAGAACCTCACGGGAACACAGAACCTAACAAATGAAGATTCGGCAGGGCAGTGGAGCTGCTCCAGCAGAGAACGTGGGGGCAGAAGCTGGGAAGGACAGTGTGGCAACACCAGAGTGCTCAGGAGCTAGGCGTTAGCTCTTTGTCACTGTGGCAGACACCGCAGACAGCTCACTTACATAGAAGAAAGGGTGACTGTGGCTCACGGTTCAGGGGGTGTAGTCCATGAGCAGTTGGCCATGTTACACACCATTTGGGGGAACAAGCTGCACCCCTCATGACTAACAGATGTGTGTGTGGGGGGGTGGACCAGAGCCCCACAACTCTCCAAGGGGATCCCATGAAGCTCAACCTCTTGTGGACTCTGTCATCTCCCAGTGGTGCCACTCTGGGTACCAAACCTTTAAACTTGGGCCTCTGGGGACACAGCACACTCAGACCGTGGCAGGACAGGAACTGTCTGCTATCAGGACACCGCAGTTCTCTCAACCCGAGGAGGGCTGATGTGGAACTGCTTCTCACTAATGCTGAGCAAGCCCTGGAGTGAGTTAGAATTTTTCTTTAGTGATCTTTGGGTTTTGCCATAGTTTGCGTCACAAGTCTGTATGAAATTCTGGCTCACTAACCAGCTTCCTGCCAAGTGAATCTGACTTTTGCCCATCCGTGAAATGAGGCAGGAGTGTACTTTCCGGGCAGGCTTCTTCTCTCTTTTTTCTTGTGTGGAGTGCTGATGGTGCTTTGGTTTTGATTATGAATATTGCGCACCAATATTTATCCCATGATGTTCTAATCTTGCCATCTGTTGGTGCTCAGCAGAAAGATTAGAGTTTTCCTTTCATTATGTTGATTTATTCGGCTTGCCTTTATTATTGCCTTTATTATTTCCCTTGGCAGTGAAAAACCACCTTCGTGTGTGTATGTGTGTGTGTGTGTGTGTGTGTGTGTGTATAGGTTCAACTAAAAAGCAAAATAAACAAAAACTGAATGGAAGTAATGAATATATTAGGCACAAATTCTTAGACTTGAATAGTTTCTAGTAAATGGGAAATTTAACTGCATAAAATGTGCATTAGAAATACAGTGGACTAGAAATACTCATTTTGTCTCCCCCATCCCCACTATGTAGCCCAGGCTGTCCTCAAACCCATGGTGATCCTCCTGCTTCAGCCTCCTGAGCATTGGGATTATAGGTGTGCATCACCACGCCCAGTGTTCTGAAGCATGTGGAGGGAGTGGGTTGGTGCCATCTGTGGTGGGCGTTCATCTCTCCGTGGGGTACATGGAGGCAGCCAGCAGCCAGGGAAGGACAACCAGGTAAAGCCTGAGGCTCCTGAGTGAGAGTAGAGCGAGGAGAGATCCCCAGTGAAATCAGTGACTTGCGTGACTTGAAAATCCTTGCCTGAAGAAGCCACACAAAATAAGTGGCGTTAAGTGGCTTTTTCCACCTGGCCCAGAGTCCTGCCGTGAAAAGCTGCCTTTGCCTCTGCCTGAGAAGACTTGGTGGCTTCCCTGGACGCCTCCCGCAGCCTCAGAGGCTTCTAAATGCACATGCACACTCAACACGTATTTTTGCGTCAAGGAATCAATTTGGATTCACAGGAACATGTGAAGAAGGAAACCAGCTTACTCCGGGTGTTAGGATGCTTCAGTTACCACTTCTGTCCCAGCTGTGGGGTCAGTAACCTCCGCTGGGAGTTCCGGTATTCTGTTCCCTTTCCCCTTAATCTTACAGAGCTGTTGGAGAATGAAGAAAAGCACAGAGGAAGTAATTTGAGAAGTGATTAAAAATCATCCATAATTGCTCCAGCCATAGAAAGCAGCCCTGTGAATATTTGGGGGTGTCGATCTGTTGTTTAACTTGGGGTGCCTGTCTTCTCATTTTCTGTCTACACCCCTCACATGTGTGTCTGCATGATCTCCCATGCCGCACAGATGAACACATACGTGTGCCACACAGAACGCTTCCCTTGATTTCTTGGTTTTATTCCTGTTCACTTATTAATAGGTTTTAGGTAGAATCATTTTTACAACTTTTTTTTTTCTTTTTCTTTTTGAGACAGGGTCTCACTATGCAGTTTAGGCTGGCCTTGAGCTCACTCTGTAGCCCAGGCTGGTCTTGAACTTGCAACGATCCTCCTGCCTCAGCCTCCCGGGTGCTGGGATTACAGGCGTGCGCCACCACACCCGGCTTACAAGTGTTTTTATAAAAATACAATTTTAAACGCCTTATTGTCATTCCAGGTACATCATTACTTGTGTAACCACTTCCATGTTATAGATGTGTATATTTAGATTGTCCCAATTGCCTTTGTTTTCACAAATGAACATCTTACTCGTTGTCTTTGTGAAAATCTGAGATCATTTTTCTCCAGTTATAAGTGTGAAATGCTGTGTGTGTGTGTGTGTGTGTGTGCTGGGGATTGAACCCAAGGTATTTGTGTTGAACTACTCCCCAGCTCACTTTTCATTTCTTGTTGTGAGACAAGGTGTTGCTAAGTTGTCCGGGATGTCTCACTCTTTCGAGCTTCCTGCCTCGGCCGACCTTTTCAACTGTGACATCGTCTCATAGTGGCTCAGTCCGGTAACACAACTGGTCATCCCTTTGCTAACCCTTCTGTTATTATTTTCTAAAATTGTAATCAATTTTGATAAATAATTTACACTTCTCTGATTAAGCAGGACTTTTCTTCCAATGTTTATTGGCCATATGAAGCCCTTTCGTCTCTTTCTTGACTTACTACTTGTAGTCAGTATTATTAGCTTCTGTTTATCAAAATGAAAAATTTAACACCTTTATGATATCTCTTATGTCCCATCTTATGCCATCTGTTTTTATTGTTTATATCTTTTTAGCTCTTCAGTTAACTGATTTTAAGTTAGAAAATAATCTGATCATATCTTGGTCAATTTTTCAACTCTGGGCTGCATGTATTGACTCTCTACTAGGAAAGATAAGGAAATTAAGATTTTAAATGTGTTTTCATTATTTTTTCTTTCTAAGCCTGAGGTTTTATGGTTTATTTGTATTTTGTAAACTATTATACTCTCCAAATTCAATTAAACCTTTATAGTTTGCTATAATCAATCCTCAAAATTAAAAACCAGTAAGGAGATTGGGTAACAGTTTTCAAAACACAGATAGGAGTAAGTTCTAGTGTTCCACACGCATTGGGGTGACTGCAGTTCATCTTGACCAACTGCATATTTTATGAAAATCTAGAGCAGAGAAGATAAAGATGCCAAACATAAAGGAACAGTAAGGAAACAGAAATGGTAGTTACCTTGATATTATTAGTGCAGGCTTACGCGTGGGTTGAAATACCTAGCTATACCCTGTTAATATGTACAACTAATAAATGTTAATACCTAAACATATACCATTTGGTAAACAGCAAGGTGCATTTACATAGTGTGTACAACAAATATTGTGTGTCAGAGTATTATAGATGTGTTTGGTCCTGCAGAGGAGGAATATTCACACGTAACTGAACATTTGCTTAATTCTCTGCTCCTGGAGACACCTATTATATTCCCATTTTCTCTCTCTGCCTCTCTCTGACTGCCAGCTTGGTTTTGGTTCATTGATTCTGCATCCACTGACCTATAAAATGTTCGTGAGGAGTGTTTGTTTCTGAGCCCTCTTCTTACTATCTGACTCTGTCTTGTCCACGGCAACCTCCTTTGCCTCAGTGTCCTCCCGCATCTGAAGATGAAAGCCTGCTTCCGGCCTCACCCTCACCTCCTGCCAGGCTGCTGTCTGTTTGCTGGGCCGGGTTTGTTTTCTGCCATGGCTGAGCAGTTATTGCCACAGTGCTCAGTGTCACCCACAACTCATCCTCCGCCCTGCGCCCCAGGTCCTGTGCGTTGGGATCCAGATGAGGTTGAACTGGGGCTCTGGAGTTTCCACAAACTGTGGCTGCAGTGGTGGCCAGGTCTGTGGGCTCATCTGAATGCTGGGGTCAGGAGGATCTGCCCTGCAAGATCCTGCGTGCAGTTGGCGTCGTCTGGACGCACCTCCTCGCTGCCGCTTGCCGGGCTGACCTCACCTGGCTGCTGGGGAGAGCCTGCCCTGTGCCCCGTATGTGTCACCTGGCCCCTGGCTTCCCTCAGAGCAGTCCAGCGAGACAGACAGCAAAGGCTGCTGAGGCAGAAGCCAGGGTGGCCCTGTGAGCTAACGCTGGGAGCCCTATCCTCCGCCTTGCCATCCGTCATCAGGACGTGTGTTGTGCCGTTCCGTGGGTTTGAGGTCACTTGTTTCACCATGGGAATGTACTGCACTCCTGGGTACTCCTAATACCTTTCCTTCTTTGGTTCTCCCTCGCATCTGCAGAGAATGTCTGGACTGAACCCAGGCTCTCCTCCCTCTCCCAGGCCAGCCTCTGTCTCAGCAGCCTTCTTAGGAGGGTGGCCTCCTTCTCTAGAGAGGGCAAGTCTTGCCCTGTGACCTGGGTGCCCCTTGCTTTTTTTTTGGGGGTGTGAAGATGAATGTCTTAGACACTTTGTCAGCAACAACACACAAGCTCTGATATCCACAACTTGAAGGAAGAGAGATTTACTGTGGCTCATGTTTCAGTCCGGAGTCAGCTGGCTCCAGGGCAGGGGGGCATGGCAGCGGGGCCTGGCGGAGGAGAGCTGCTCAGCACACGGCAGACAGGAAGCGGCGAGGGAAGGGAGGAGCCGGGAAGGGAGATGCACCCTGGCAGGCCACGCCCCTGTGACTGCCTCTTCCAGCCCGGCCCCGCCTCCTCACAGCTGTGAGCCCCAGGATCCAGCCCCTTGTGAAGGTGCTTCCTGTGATGCTCAAGGCTTTAGCTGTGATGCTCAAGGCTTTAGGGTACCTGCTGGGGTCAGGCGGGTCTGTCCCCTCAAGATGCGTGCAGTTGGCGTCGGCTAGACTCACCTTGCTGCTGAGCTGAGCTCACCTGGCTGCTGGGGAGCAGCTGCCGTGTGCTCCGTGTGTGTCCCTCTAGCTGGTGAGATGGGGTTGCGAGGCTGGGGTCTGTGTATAACATGGCGCCACAACTCAGGGTCCCAGAGAACACTGGACAGGTAACTCCAAAGAGCCAGGGCAGTTTCTTGTCTGAGAGACAGTGTAGCTCAGTGGCCAACCTATGGCCCATGTGCAGAAACAGACTGTGTGTGTCACTGAAAGCTCTAAAAGGTTCACCATCACTGGTCTAGCTGCGGTTGAGGGTGTGAGTTTTGGGCCAGACGTAGACCTCAGTTTGATCCTAGCTCTGCCACCTGCTAGTGCTATGACCTGGGTCCAATAAAGAATCTTCAAAGACCAGATTCTTTCTGTGTGTGTCCTGTTTCCTAGGCCGCTGAGAGGATGGGGCAAGATAATGTTTGGTACGTCTTAGGCACTCAATGCATAACAGCTGTTATTAATTATTACCATCACCACACCATTTGGGAAAGACTATGACTAGAGGAAGATGCATTTTATCACTCCAGAAATTACCAGAAGATCTGGAAGCAATCGGTGACCCAGAGTCATATTATCAATAAAAAACTAGGAGCAAGTTTTGTCGTTACCACACTTAGCCAGAACCATAGGCACAAGTTAGCTTCCTGGAGTAGGGCCTGAGGAATCCAAACTTGCTTCTGGAGTGTTGTTGTGCTTGCTGGTTTTGGAAAGAGTCCCTGTCCGAGCAGCTCCTCTGAGCCAGGCCTGCTCTCGTGGCTGCTGGGCTCCTTCTGCATGGCGGCAGATGTTTGACCAGCTAACCCCTTACACGTGAAATACTTTGGAGGCCGTGCTGGAGGCCACATGTTGTCCATTCGAAAGTCTGTGGTGTTTTGTTAGAGAGACATACGGCTTTGTTTTCAAGTATTTCCCCTTGTGCTTTCCTCATTTACCTGTACCCTCGTGGGCAGAGGCACAGCTGAGGGAATTCTTAGTAAAGGCCCCTAGAAGGTCGATTCCACTGTCACTGGAGGACGTCCGTGCAAGCGGGCGGGGAACGTTACTGGGGGCAGAGCTGGCCAGCGTGTGCCGTTCCGCTGGGACTGCACTGCGTGGTGTCTCAGGACTAACTGCCATTTTCTCTCCAGCTATGCAGACATCTTGATTGAGAGGGAAGTGCTGATGCAGAAGTACATTCACCTCGTTCAGATCGTAGAGACCGAGAAAATCGCGGCTAACCAACTCCGACATCAACTTGAAGACCAGGACACGGAGATCGAGAGGCTCAAGTCAGAGGTATGTCCAGGCTGAAGATCTCGTCCCCTTGGTCTGGTCTTCTGTCTTCTCCTCTCGATTATCTATGTCATGTTCAGGGCCAAACTTTAATCCCAGGCTGAATTCCTGGGCCACCAACACGCGTGGCTGGGCTTCTGGCCTCAACCAGGATGGCAGTCTGCATCAGGCAAAGGCGAAGGCGAAGGCGCTCCAGGAACACAGCATGATGAGAAGCCAGCTTTCCACTGAGCACGCTCACTGTCCTTCCTCAGACTCAGAGCAGAAATCCAGCCTGTCTCAGGCTGACTCGGGATTAGTGACCGTGACTCTCTCAGAGTCCATTGTATAAAAATGGGCAACGCAGGAAGGACAGGAAGTGATTGCTGGTCTGAGGAGCCCAGCCTTCCCCCCAGAGTTGGACAGATCACACGGGGGTGCTGGGACGTGGTTTCCCACCCCAGGGGCGGAGAGGGAGGTTGCAGGGCCTGCGGCGTGATACGGAGCCCAGAGCCCTGTGCGCAGGCCTTGGTCTGAGGAGAAGGCTGGGTCCCCTTCTGTGTGGAGCTGCCGGTGCTCACAGAAATGCGCAGTCACTGAAGAGCAGAAAGGCCGCTGGGTGAAGGGCTCCTCAGAGATGCCGCGGTGTCTCCCTAGGCCCGCGGCAGGGAGCAGGCCGGGAGGAGCCCTGTGCCCACTGTGTCCTCGTCACAGGGCCAGGGTGGGCTGCTCAGGCCTGGCCACTGTCTTGTCACGCTCTCTGTCCTCAGACGTCATTCTCCTCTGTCTCTCACACTTCCTGCAAGTGTGCACCTGTCACCTCTGGTCGCCGGGATGTCCTGTCCAGCGCACGCGGCACTGCCCTAGCCGTGTCCGCTGGGATGGGCTTGCTCCTCGGACCCCACCTGTGCAGGCAACTGTGCTGCCTGCCTCCCGCTCAGCCCCGAGACCCGTGCAGTGGCGGCGGCAGCGACAAGCGCACCACGCCTGCACTTTGTCAGTCTATATCCGGCACTGTAATTTCAGACGAAATTACCGCGTGCTCTGTACCGCAGCAGGTGAAGGTGGATGCTCATGTGGCAGAGATGGGGGTTGGTATTTACCTCCTGGGGCACATGTGCACGCTCCGTCTCCACTGCGTTGTTCTGGATGGAATGCAGGCTGCGGTACAAACAGGCCAGGGCGGGAGCAGGCTGCCTGCAGAGCCAGGCTTGTCTCCTACCCCGTTTGTTTCCCCGCTTCCCTGCCAGAGGCCGACAGAGTATTTGGGGGCGAGACACAGGGATGGCTCGGGGCGATTCTGCTTGCCTGGCTTTCTTTTTATTTTAAAGAGAAAAAAAAAAACAATAACAAAAAAACAATTGGTTTATTGAAAGGAACAGTTAATGCTTAAATTTTTTTTGACCAATTTTGCATGCTTATATCTGGTAATCTGAACAATTAGTTCGAAGATATATGCAGTATAACAAGCACTGTGGAATTTCTCCTGGCGTTTAAGTGTGGCTTCTTCGTGGATTTGTCTGGGTTCTTGCTGTCCAGGAAAGGTCATCGTCAGGGGTCACAGAGCTG
Organism: Chinchilla lanigera; assembly: GCF_000276665.1. Classification (NCBI taxonomy): domain Eukaryota; kingdom Metazoa; phylum Chordata; class Mammalia; order Rodentia; family Chinchillidae; genus Chinchilla; species Chinchilla lanigera. The sequence continues at coordinate 29,050,100 of NW_004955418.1, read as the reverse complement.
AGCGGGAGGTAGGCAGGGAGACTGCGGCTGTCTCAGTCCTTCCTTCCCTTTCTGAGGGTCCTTGATGGGTGGCCCAGTCCCAGCAGGGTGACGTTCCCTGCACAGACCCCACGGGGGCCGGGAGCCCCGCGCTGCACACCCTGGAAGGCACCGTGGGTTGCAGACACGAGAGCTGTGAGCGGTGTCCTGCACTTGGAGGCCGCAGGAGAGGGTGCCTGCGCATCACTGAACAGGATTCAGTCCGGCCAGGCTCGGAGCGCGTGTTCCCCCTAACCAGCCCCTGTCACACTTGGCGCAGTCTCCTCTAGTCAGCACTTTGGTTGGGAACTTGGGGTCAAGTGTGTGCTCCCTACCTCAGCACCCAGGAGGAGAGGGCGCGTGGAGGCAGGTCCCCCAGAGCACTCGCAGGCAGAGCTTCCTGCAAGCTGTCGCTGTGCCCACCCCCCCCCCCCCCCCCCGGCTGCTGAAACAGACCCATTGTGCGTTACAGATTATCGCTCTGAACAAAACCAAGGAACGGATGCGCCCTTACCAGAGCAACCAAGAGGACGAGGACCCAGACATCAAGAAAATTAAAAAGGTAGGATGGGTGGGATTAAAAATCCCAGCATGCTGGAGGCCGAGGCAGGAAGATCACAAGTTTGAGGCCAGCCTGGACAACCTAGCAAGATCGTGTCTCAAAATTAAAAGTAAATAAATCAAAAGGGCTGAGGATATAGCTCAGCATGAAGACCTGAGTTCATTCCAGGTGAGAGAAAGGAAGGAGGGAAAGAAGGAAGGAAGGGAGGGAGGAAGTGAGGGAGGGAGGGAGGAAGGAAAGAAAGAAAGAAAGACAGATAGACAGACGCAAGGCAGGACACTGGAGTGCCCTGGGTCTGCGGCCATGGCCAACCCGCTGTTCGCTCTGAGATGACGTCTCTCAGCGGTGTCCAGCCTGGGAACAGCCTCAGGTTTGCAGTGCTGAGGCGCCCACACCCCTCCTCCATGTGATCGGCCTGGGCTGCTCTGGAGAATCTCAGCTGAGCTTGCTGCCGGCTGACATCCGCTCCCCCTCTCCTCCGGGAAGGAGGAGCAAAACCCTCGCGGCCCAGACCGAGCCTCCCAGGCGGGTTGGCGGGCGCTGTCCGCCTCCCAGCTGTGCTGCTCCTGTTTGGGGGAATTGAAAAAAATCACATCTGGAAAGCAATTTTCTTAGCATAGTCTTTAGTGCTGCCTAGGGAAGATCTCTTTTTTGGACATGTGAGGAAATCGAGTAAATCAGTACATCTGCTCCGTTCAGTTTATTGTTGTTGTGTCTCATTTAACAACCACACAAACGGCAGATCTTTCTCTCTGACGCTCGTAATCATTTTCTTCTGTGTGTGTTGTTTTTCAGTTTTGGCTTTCGTTAGCACTGTTTGCAGTATACAGTGATCCCCGTTCTCACGGGGAGTCGGTGAATGGACACGATACAGCTCAATTCTTTTTCCCTCTCCTTCTCCTCCCCTCTCCATCTCTCGGTCCCCTTCCCTCTTGTGAAGGACCTAGCTCCAAACTTCCTATTATCCTCCTTTTGTTTTGCTTTTTATTGATAGTTTGGGTTTCTCATATAAGAGAAACCATGCACTATTTAAGCTTGTGCACCTGATCTATTTCCCTTAACATTACGGGCTCCAGGTGCATCCACTTTCCTACACATGACTCAAGTTTATCCTTTTTTATGGCAGAGTAGTACTCCATTGTGTGTAAATACCACATTTTCTTTATCCATTCATCTGTTGATGGAACATATAGGCTGCTTCCAGGGTTTAGCTATTATGAATTGTGCTGTTGTAAACATGGGTGTACATGGTAGCTATATGAATTGTGCCACTATAAACATGGGCATCCAACCCTTTTTATCTTTTATTTTGAGGCAGGGTCTTGCTAAATTTCCCAGGCTGCCCTTGAACTTTCTACCCTCCTTCCTTCGCACCTCTAGAGTAGGATTTCAGACATCACTGATGTCTTTAACTCTTTGTGGAGGATACCTAGAATGGGAATAGCTGGGTGGAATGGAACTTCTAGTTTTAGTTTTTTGAGGAATCTCTATATTGATTTCCATAGTGGTCATATTAGTTTATATTCCCATCAGCAGTGTAGAAAAATTCTTTTCCCTCCATGATCATGCCAGCATTTGTTGCTGTTTGATTTCTTGATGGTAGCCATTCTTTCTGGAGTGAGATGGGATGGCAGTGTTGTTTTAATTTGCCATTTCTGTAATGGCCAGCGATGTTAAAATTTTTTCATGCATTTACTGGCCATTTTTACTTCTTCTGAGAAGTATCTGTTCATTTCAGTAGCCCATTTCTGAGCTGGGTTTTTTTATTTTGGGAGTCTAATTTTTTGAATTATTTATATATTTTAGATATTAGTCTCCTGTCTGAGGAGTAGCTGGCAATTTTTTTTCCCATTCTGTGGGTTGTGTCTTCACTCTGCTGGTTGTTTCCTTTGCTGTGCAGAAGCTTTTTAATTTGATCTGATTCCATTTGTTGATTCTTGATGTTATTTCTTGTAATTACCCGGCTTTTCCAAGAGACCGACATGGACACTCTAGTCGACTGCATTTGGAGATTTGTGATTTAGACTTCGTTTCATGATCTCAATTGTCTCATGTAAGGCACTCAGCTTTGTGTAAAATTATGTAGAAAACATCCTATTTAAAGGAATATTCCCGGATATATAACTTCACATCTTAATGTCTTCTTGTTCCTGTTTTTCTATATTAAAGCATTATTTCATTTTCACTGTAACAAAACTTTAACCAAATATTGCTTAGCATTTGGAATAGAAATAATTCTTTGGGCTCAGTTGAATATTTTCAGTTTTCAAGAAATAAAAAGGCAAAATAACACCATTCTTTTGTTAGAATTTTAATTTGAATCTGATTTCTATTATTGTTACAAGATTAGTGCTATTTTCTTTTAGCAGTGTATAGTTGCATGTAAACAAAGATATTAATAAAATCCAATTCTCAGCTTTGTCATGGAAGTTGGTCCATTAGTAAGTAAGTGAAGTAGCTGCTATTGTTCACAGAAAACACCTGCCCAAGTGCGCAGGAAGATTTTATTTAACTCAAAATTTAATTAAGTTGATCTTTGAAAACACTTGTATTCAATGGAAGAATAAAGATAAAACACATATTTTAAATGTTTTTCTACCATTTTAATTCTTAATAGAAGTAATTTTTAAATGTGCTTCTGAACTTGTTAAATAGGTTTGAAATTAACGTTATCATTTTTAATGTCCCAAATCAAAGTAATGTCTGTGGAAAGGGATGCATTTACAAATTAATTGCTTCTTTTTTCTGATCTTGGAAAAATGTAAATTTTTTTTTCATTACAAGAGAGTACAGCTTGAAGTTGGTTGTACTCACAGGAATTTTCCATTAGATTTCCCCAAGTAATATGCATATATAGTTTTCCTGTATAATTTTTTTTGTAGTACTAAGGTGTGAACCCAGGGCTTTTTACTGAGCTACCTCCCCAATCCTTTTTATCTTTTATTTTGAGACAGGGTCTTGCTAAACTGCTCAGGCTGCCCTTGAACTTCCACTCTCCTGCCTCAGCACCCCCAGCATAGGATTTCAGGCATGCGCCACCACACCCAGCAGTTTACCCATAGAATCTCTTAAAACATGGTTAACATTTATTGTGCAACTTCAACGCCTGTGTGAAAATTGATAGTGTGTCAGCATCTGAAGGCAAATGAGAACATGTTAGACATTGCAAAGACAGGCAGGTGTTCAAATACATGATCATTTAGACCATGTAGGAAAAGGGTGTGGAAGAAAATTTAAAGAGCGTAAGGAAGTGTTGGGTAACAGCACTCCTAAAAAAAAGTTTGGTAGTGAATTAATGCTTTAAATTATTAGTGAATTTGCAGCGTGGTTTGTTGCCGAATCTGCCACATCTAATATGACAAATCTTAGCTAATCATCATATAATTTTTATATTTAGAGAAGACTTCATGTTTCTCGGTCAATTCTTTTATAGATGAGGAAATGGGATCAGAGTCCTCGGTCACCCTGCTGGTCAGTGGTAGAAACTATAGGTTAAGGATGATGATATAAACCCGTCTGCTCGGCCCCCAGAAAGTATCTGCATTTGAAACATATACAGTCAGTGTTTGTTGATTGGCTATGTCACACAGTGCTGTTTCTCAGATTTGCCTATTGCTTTTTAATAGCATAATTCAGGTCAGTCTTAGAGGCCATGATGTTTCTATAAAATATATTTTATATTAAATTATATTTCATGTGCTTTTTCACAAAATAATCACTATTGCAAGTAGTTCATGTGCCTCTTGCCCATGTGGCTGGGTGTCTTTATTTTTTAAATTTTTTTATTTTAAAGAGTAAAAGAAGTACAACATAGTAATAGGGGGATTTATCGAATTACAAAGTGGTAGGACATTATCAATGGTTGTTATTTTACCTATTGGTATCTTCAAGATAGTTTCTTAGGAAAACAAATAGACAAATAATAGTGACTTACAGACAAAAATGGCAGGAAATTATCAATGGTTGTTGTACTATACTTTGGTTTCTTCAAAGTGGTTTCTAGAGAAAGCAAATAGAGCTATACATGAGTGATCAATTAAATAATCACTGACTATTCTTATTTTTATTTATTTTTATTTTTATTTTTATTTTTGGTTTTTCTCCGGTACCGGGAACCGAACTCATGACCTTGTGCTTGCCAGGCAGGCGCTTTTGCCGCTGAGCTAAATCCCCAGCCCCATCACTGACTATTCTCAATGGTTGTTGAAAACACATAGTAATAAACATACATCCATTTATGAAATAGCATAGGAACAATACAAACATTACAGAGTTATGGACAGATTGGTAGGAAATTATCAATGGTTTCTGTAATACGTGTTGGTATCTTCAAAGTGGTTTCTCAGGAAAACAAAAATATGCAAGAAAGATCTAACAAGTAGTTACAGCCTAAGGGTTGTGAAAAATAGTGGATTACCTCCTCATCAGTGACTCCTTTCACTGAGGTGTGACGGCTGGAGACGGCTGGAAGGAAGGCCAGGATTGAAAAGAAGGACCGAGAGACTAGCACCAGTGTCCAGCAATAGGCTGTTTACTTTTTCCTCTATAGTCATGATTACCCGGGGCTCCTCCTTGGAGATAACGGTCTGGCCAGAGGGAGAAGGCAGAGTATGCCCTGGGCCCCTTCATTCCTGTTGGACCAGCTGGTAGGAGGGGTCTGAGCTCTGGGGCCTTCACTTCAGAGGGCAGTCCGACCTCTAGTGGTCACCTTTACAGTCAGAACATGGCCCAGGGGGCTTCTTAGGGCAGTCCTTCCTGAGGTGGCCTGGCTTTTAACAGTGGTAGCAGATAAATGTAGTCAACAAGTCCTTCTTGGGGCCCTGAGAATGAGACTTAGGGTCTGTTTCTCTTAGTGCTGCAACAAAGGCAGCTGTTTTTTCTCGGTCTCTTTGTTTTCTCTCCTTGGCCTCCTCCTCGTCATGGCTATAAAATACTGAGGAGGCTATTCTTACTAACATCTCAAGTGAGCTATCTGGGGCAAAAGCCATTTTTTGTAGCTTTTTTCTACTCTCTGGGGCTGACTGAATAATAAACTTATCTTTAAGAATAGTTTGTCCCTCTACTGAACTGGGATCCAGGGAAATATGCTTTATCACCTCTTGTCTAAGAAAGCAGAGGGTGTTCCTTCCAACCTTGTGGCTGGGTGTCTTTACAGTTAAGAAAAGGCTGGCAAAGAAGTGGTGGTCTGCTTACAGCTGCGTGACTTACCTTCAAATTTAGTGTGCTTATTTACAGAACAGAGGGGCTGGGTGAGCTGATTTCTAAGTCCTATTTTTTTGAAATTAAAAACCAAAACTCAACAATAAGAAGGAATCAGAGACCTGATTTAAAACAGGGAAAGGATTTAAATTCACCATTGTCCCAAGATGATACACAACTGGCCAACGAGCAAATGAAGAGATTTTTGGTGCCACGGATCATGACAGGGATGCAAATAACACCCACCTGTAGTTCCACACCAGTCAGGAAAGCTGATGTCACAAAAACAACAGAAAGTGACATGTTGTGGGGGAGCCGTGCGGAATTGGGATGTTGGTGCCAGGGGGCTGGGAACAACCTGTATGGAAAAAGTCTCCTAAAAAAATGAACAGCAGCACTGCTCTGCGACCCAGCAATCCACATCTGGCCAAGTGGCCAAGGGAAGGAGGAGAGCGCATCATGGAGATCTTGGTGCCAGCACTAGCAGCAGCTAAGGGGGCACATCTATGAAGGCCAGCGATAGCTGGGTGGGAAGATCCAATGCGGTGCGTGTGAATCTGTCCAGAGGTCTCTACCCAAGCAGCCAGACACACCGACCATGGCTGACCTGTGTACCTAAAAATCATGCAAAATCATGAGCTGTGTACTTAAAAATCACTAGCTGGAGGTGCCTCAGTCACAGCACACTTGCCTCACGTGCACGAGGCCCTGGGTTCAACCTGTGCTACATAAGACAAAATGCGGTATGTTTTCAGTTTCTTTTAAACCACCATTTAAAACAATTTTCTAAAAGAAAATCCTGCTATGTATTCCTTTCTTGAAATGTTATTAATAAATGTGGAGTGTTGTTTTGTAGAGTTCATATGGACAAGCCTGAGAGCTTAAACTATGAAAGAAAGTTGTGAACCTAAGAAAAAACACTAGTTTTAAAATCATCGCTTTTGCTTGATTTTTGGAGAATGCCTGCCATTACTTACTCTACTTGTGGATACTGGTATACCCAGGAAGGTGCAATGTGTTTTTCTCTTAGTCCTGAGGACTGAGCCCAGGGTCTTTGCACTGAGCCATGTGCCCAGCCCTTTCTCTAGTTTCTATTTTGAAACAGGGTCTTTCTAAATCACTATTTTCCAGGCTGAGATCCTCCTACCTCCGCCACCGTGCCTGGCGTAAGAAAGCCAGGCCCACATGCCGCTGCAATTCTCTCTGTTCCGCAGGTCCAGAGCTTCATGCGAGGCTGGCTGTGCAGGAGGAAGTGGAAGACCATCGTGCAGGACTACATCTGCTCTCCCCACGCCGAGAGCATGCGCAAGAGAAACCAGATTGTGTTTGCCATGGTGGAGGCCGAGTCCGAGTATGTGCACCAGCTCCACGTGCTGGTCAATGGCTTCCTGCGCCCCCTGCGCATGGCCGCCAGCTCCAAGAAGCCGCCCATCAGCCACGACGATGTCAGTAGCATTTTCCTCAACAGGTGTGACTTTGCCCAAGCCCAGACTCAGGTGAAATCCACTTGCAGTTCTTAAAAGAGCTTTTCCTTATTCTCAAAAGGTTAGGCGCCACGCTCCATCTCCTTGGCCCAGGATGTTGGCAGTAACAAAGCTGGCATTGCATTGCATTTGGTTATTAGTGCCAGTTTGCATGGCTTTCTGTTTCCTCAGTTTACTTTGCTCTTGTGATTGTGTGGGGTGAGCAGGTGGGGAAGAGACCACCTCAGTCACGGGGGAATGGGAGCGTGAGGGGTCTTTGCATCCAGTTTGCACACAGCATTTATAGAAGACTGAAAAACTAAGACAGAGCCTGAGAATCCTTGCTGAACTTAATTGCTTAGCAAGTATTTCTAGTGTTCTTATTACTGATGATTAATTAGTGAACAAAGCAGAAAGTCTCAGGCTTCAGGGAATTAAATTTTGATGCCAGAAGACTGACAGTGAATAATGAATAAATGAAATGTCTGTGGTGTGGTGGAAAGTGGTGAGAAAGATGGGATAAGTGTGTTTGAGGTGAGGTGTCTTGGTTACTTTTCTCTCATTGCTGAGACAAAATACCCAACGCCAAAAATGAAGGAAGGAAAGGTTTATTTAGCTTACAGTTTGTGGAGGTTTCAGTCCATACTTGGCTGGCACCGAGGCCGAAGATAGCAAAGCAATAAGAGCAAAGGGAGGAATGGCAGTGGAACAGCAAACAGCCAGAGCAAACGGGAGGAATGGCAGCAAGCAGCCTCTTTCCCTCCCTTACATTGTAAACAGGCTACCCCCACCTAAGGGGCTTGTAGCTCTCACATAATCTCCATGCCCTCCTCTTCCACAGGTCAGGATGTATGCAAAGTAAGCACCCTGGCTTCCTGCTGAGTCACTTAGCCAAACCTCTAGACTCCCCAAGTTGACACAATGTATCAACCATAACATGAGGGAAGGATTTTGAGGGGGATTCCTGGCAATTTGCCTTTCATTGCAACAGTTGCTTCTACCTTCTGCATTCTGCCAAGCAACTATACTGGTGGAACTGAACCTGCATCAGAATATAGCTGCAAGGGAGTCTAGGAAATGTAGTCTGTCTGGAAGGAGGAGGAAACACAGACTAAGACAATAATTTATGAAACCCAACAAACTTGATTTGGTTTAAAGCCTGGAACAACAAATATGACTTACTTAAACTTTCTATAAAAGAAAAAAAAATCACAGCCTTCAAGCCTAGTTTATTGCATGGACCCTTTGGACATAGTGATCACTTCTCTTTGATGTTTGTGCTAATGGAATTTGACTTACAACTAGCCAAGGTATCTCACTGAGAGGAGGAATTCTGTTTTTAAAAAATTTCTGCATGTTACTTTTTATTTTTATTAGTATGTGTTTGCAGCATGTAATGTTTACATTCCTCATGGGGAGCTGGTGCAAGCACATAACACATTTTAATTCTTTTTGTCATCCCTTCTATTCTCCTTCCTCTCTCATCCCTCTATCTCATTTCCCTTCTTCTTTGAGGAATAGCTCCCTCTCTACTTCCTATTATCTATCTTTTATTTTGCTCTTTATTTATAATTTGGGTTTCTCATATAAGAAAATCATGTGATACTGAAGCTTATGTGTCCGATTAATTTCACTTAACATTATGGTCTCAAGTGCATTTATGTTTCTGCAAATGATTCAAGTTTATCTTTTATATGGCCAATAAATATATGAAGAAATGTTGAACATCACTTGCCTTTAGAGAAATACAAATTAACACAACACCAAGATTCCCCTTTATCCTGGAAAGAATGGCTATTATCAAGAAATCAAATAATAACAATAACAAATTGTTAACAGCTGGTAAGGCCATGGGGAGGAAGGAACACTTCTACGTCGCTGGGGGAATGTAAGCTAGCACAACCACTGTGGAAGTCAGTGTGGAGATGCCTCAAAAACTAAAACTAGAAATTCCATTTGACCCAGCTATTCCCCTTCTAGATATCTTCCTGTAAGAATTAAACATTGCATCCCAGTGATCCATGCACACCCATGTTTATAGCATAGCCACACAACTCATAATAGCTGAATCTTGGAATCAGCCTCTGTCCACTGATAGATGACTGGATAAAGAAAATGTGGTATTTACACAAACAGAAGAATTCTGTTTTTAGTTGTGCCAGTGTGTTAATTCAGAAAAGATACTGAAGGTTGTTACCATGGGTCAATCCTGATAAGAAAGCAAAGGAGAGCCTGACTTTTGTAACTGCCCTTCTTGGACCCTTTAGAAATGTAATTCACACAGTTCTCCTTTCAGTGTCAGTGCAGGCTTCATGCTTTTCAGAGGATTATTTTACATCTCTGTTGAGAGTGTCTTAGGAGAGGGTATAATACAGTTCTGTCAACATTTTTGGTATGGATTTCCCCCCTCCCTCTTTCTGTTAGAATGATTTTGGTGCAAGAGAGGCTGTTTCTTTGAATTTGCAGAATTGACTAAGAAAGGCAAAGTGATCCTAACTTTAATATTCTGATATCAGTCAGAGTGCTGCATCTAACAGTGGAAAACTCGCTTGGAAGTGGGAAGAGGGCCACACACAGTGGTTTGGTGCTTCTGGTCTTTCAGTGTTTGAAGCTCACCTTGGGCTTTCCTCTGGGTTTTTGAGGTGGTGTGAAAGAGAAATGGCTGTACAGAGCCCGGCATAGGCCATGGTAACGTTGGCCGTGGGGCTGGAGGCATATCACAGAGAGAGAGGGCTTCTACCACTCATTGGAATTTTTTGACAGAGCAGATACTTTGCAGTGGCCAAATTGCATTATTTTTCTACTTTTTTTTTTAATAGTGAGACAATCATGTTTCTCCATGAAATATTTCATCAAGGACTCAAGGCGCGGATAGCGAACTGGCCTACTTTGATTTTAGGTGAGTGCGTTGAGTACATCCTGTGAACCTGTGTTTGGGTTATGCTGCCTGCAGCTGGAGTGTGATAACGCGGCTCTTCAGCTTGAGCTGCCTGACTTTCCCCGCTGCCCTAGGCTCCTTCCCCACCGGAGCTGTCCCAGCACGTGGGCCCCTTGGCCCTGCCTGGGGAGTTGTTTGCCTTGTGGCTCCTTCCCCTCATCTGCCATGGGTCAGTTGGGGATCAGTCCTGTTCTGCTTCTGGCTTGCTTTACCTGAGCTGTCATCCAGGCTCGAGGAGCAGGACCCATGTGTCCCCCCACTGCTGGGCCACCCTGTGCTCTCCCTTGCATGCACGTAGTTTACCCAGCACCAGGGGAAACGACCACATTTACGTCTCTTCTCCAGCTGATCTGTTTGATATCTTGCTGCCCATGCTGAACATTTACCAAGAATTTGTGCGGAATCACCAGTACAGCCTCCAGGTGCTTGCCAACTGCAAGCAAAACAGAGACTTTGACAAGCTCTTAAAGCAGTATGAAGCCAACCCTGCCTGCGAGGGGAGGATGCTGGAGACGTTCCTGACGTACCCGATGTTTCAGGTACGTCACTGCGGCTGCGTCTTTATAGGTTGCTGGGTCCAGCTCTGAGTCCCCGATGCCTGCTGTGACCAGAGAGGGCTGAGACACCTCATGAAGAGCACTGTCCCCTGCACTGTCCTGGCAGACAGAAGGGCCACACGTGTGCTGTCTAGTTCATGCAAGAAGCGGCATCTTTTGATTGTCTTCTCTTTTGTTTTCCTTTGCTCTTTCTTTCCTCTGTCCCTCCCTCTTTTTCTTTTCTCTCCTCTCCTCTTTCCCTCCCTCCCTCCTTTTCTTTTTCCTTTCTTTCTCTTCATAGTGCTGGGGGTCCAATCTAGGGTCTCTCACACACTGGGCCAGCACTCTGTCCCTGGGCCGTGTCCCCAGCCCTGCAAGCAGGCATTTTTGAAGCAAATAACTCAGGAATGATTTCTGGAAAAGCAGCACAATTTTCTCTTTACAGAAGGATTCTACACAGACCTCTTTCACGGAGTCTCCTCCTCCAGCATGTTTAAAAATATTATTAGGTTTGCAGAAATAGGATTCTGTGCAACTGTTCCAGTGAATGCTGGTTGCATAAAAGCTGCTGGGGCCTGGAGTGACTGCCGGGAAGGTCGGTGTGGCGGCCCATCCTCCAGCCTCCCGCTGCTCCTCCGGAGGACAAAGCCAGGGCCTCCCTGGCTAGAGAGGCTGTGGGACCATGGCCAGCGGCCCTGGCAGGGTCTCTTGGCACCAGGCCAGGCGGCCTCACCAGGGCAGGGTGGTGGTCAAGTGTGCTTGCATTCTTTTCTGGGATTTGGGCTTTGCCGCTGAGAGCTCTGCAGTGAGGACCACAGAGGCCCCACGCATTGACTGTTCTTTGCAAACTGTCGATTCTGTTCTAGAAAAGCTCAGTGTTCCCACCACGGAATTTATGGGGCTTCTGGCGAGGCTTTCACAGTGTCTTGTGGTGACCCAAACCCGCCGATCGTGTGTCAGGTTACATGGCGCGCTTTGGCCTCTCAGCAGGCGTCTCTGACCCTGCCTAATCGTTTATGTCACAGTGTTGCTGTGGCTCCTAATTGCCTCTGAGTTTGTCAGTCCGTCCTCAAATCCTGAAGTCACAACAGAAGCTTAGTAAAGTTCCTGACAACCACCAAGGTGCACTTGAAAGCACTGAAGTACACTGAAACTTTACGTTTTCTTTTTGGTGGAACTACATTGTTTGAACTTTTTGCCTCTTTGAAGAAATATTTTACAAGAAAAATTTCAGCCTTTTATTTTTACTATATGCGTAATTGGAATTTAAGGTTTTATTTGCAGTGAAACATTTTATATAATGTATCATTGTTTGGTGATTCTATGGATTTTTTGGCAATTATCTCAAATTATGATTCAACATTCCACCTGGTATCTGTTCAGTAGCCTCAAATCAGGTGCAGATACAATGTGTGATTGAAATTTATGGTGAACGTTTTAATTTTTAAAAAATCATTACGAGAGACATTGCCATGAACTCCCCTCTCTATATCCCCCCACTTTGAGCACACTCATCCCGTCATCCTTGTCACTTTCTGCAGCAGCTCTGGAGTGCTCTTTCCTGAGTGTCTTTACAGGATGTGCTCAGAAACACAGCGAATGCTGCCGCCGAGCTCCATCCAATGGAAAGCTCAGAAAAACACGACCCTGTGTCCTCATCTAGTTTATTCACCAGATCTGGCACCATGTGACTCCTGACTCTTCCCTAAAGTCAAAATAGCTATGAAAGGGAAACATTTTGAGTTGATGCAGCACATCAAGCCAGCCAGGACAATGCAACCAAAGGCATTCAGGGCAGAGGACTCCAGAACTGCTTCAGAAAGTGACAAGGACGATGGGATGAGTGTGTCTGGAGCCAAGGGGAGGGATTTGAGGGGATTCATGGCAATGTAGCTCGAAGTGTAATAAATTCTTTAAATGTAGACATGCTCTGTGTTTTTTGCTCTCACTGCATGCACAAGTAGAGCTGTGAAAGGTGCTTGGAACGGTAGGGTCCTGGCTCCGTTCCCCATGCCTGGGGTGTCTTCGCCATCGTGCAGTTCCTTGGGGAGGTCTCTGGGTTTCTTAAACTGCTGGGATCCTCTTCTGCCTCCCTTCCCTGCTGCAGCCCAGAGTTTGACGCCCAGCGGCAGTGACTAAGCATTTCGATGGCCCGCGGGAGTTCCCATAATGTCAGACAAAGAAGCTTGAGCTGGGGGTGTTGAGCAGGAGACCTGAGTTTCACTCACCCTTCAGCCGTGGCCTGGGATAATGCAGGCCACCTCTATCTCTATGTCTTGCTGTCTGGGTGGAGGCAGCTGGGCTCCATCGGGCTCCAAGGATCCAGCTCCGACCCTGCCACCTGCAGGGGACCTCGCCCTTGCAGTCGGCGCTGGGCTCCTCTGTGCGTGCAAGGAGCCTGGTGTCAGCCCCGGACCCTCCCCTCAAGCCGTGGTGACCTCAGCCCCACCGTTGGAGCCTAGACACTGGGGTCCTCAGGACTCCCTCCAGACTGGATGACCAAAGGGTAGGGCGTGTCCCAGCCCACTCCAGGTGCCCCAAGCTGAGGGGGCTCAGCAGAGCTGGTCCAGCTGCGGGATGTGAGCGGGCAGTAGAGGCACTGGAGGCTTTTCATCGCTTCCCGGTCACTATTTCGAATAGAACAGGAGGGAAAGCACAAGTGCTTCGCCCCGGCCTGGTCTCCCCACCTCGGCCTCCTCTCCGGGTGATCCAGACAACAACTGGGTCCAAGCTGCCCTTCGTAGGAGGAGCTGGAGGGTTTGCTTTCCAGGTTCGTTCTGTCTCCTCATCCCTCGTGGCCTTTCACTAGCAAGGTGAGACAGCCTGGCGGTGTCTGCTCCCTCCAAGGTCTGGGGTGACTCCCTTCCCTCGGCGTGTGCAGAGGCAGCAGTGCTGCTCCTGCCAAAGCCTAGCACCCAGCTTCAGCGGGACACATCTAGGAGGAAGCCGGGGTGCCACACCCTTTTGTTGTGGGGCAGTAATCAAAGAGGTGAGGGTAGTTCAGGCCCTGGCTTTGTCTGGAGCTTGGGTGGCAGACAGAATCTGGGGGAGGAGCAGAGTGAGGAGGAGAGGGCCTGGAAGTGCTAGCTCATGTGTGCGTGTGCGTGTGTGTGCATGCATGTGTGTGTGCATGTGTGCATGCGCTTGTGTGTGTGGAGACCACAGAGGAGACCAGTGCATTCTTCCTCCTTCTGAGGCTTTTTTGCTGCTATTACTAGCTTTGTTGATGTGGGAAAATGGGGAGGAATTGTTGAACTTGGAGGATGCAGTGAAATGTCTCTCCCTCAAACAGCGGGACCAGCCAGTCCAGGAGCTGGCAAAGAATTTGTTATGGAAAACACTGTTATTATTAACATAATTTTTACTCTGCAAAGTCAGCGTGCTGTCTGGGTTGGCTGCAGCGAAGTTGGCCCTGCCGCTTTGGTTCTGCGTGCACCGGGAGCCCACGGCCCTCAGGGCGGGCTTTGACAGAGCAGCCCTGCGAGATGGTCTCAGGATGAAGCCCTTCGCCGCTTGGCCTGGCTGCTGGCTGAAACCGGACAGCAAGCTAATTCGTGTTCCCGGAGTGACAAGAATTTGCCCCATCAGAGAACGCAGAATTCTGACTCATTCAGTGCTTACCAGGATGCCTGGGCTTTTGGAACAAGTTTGTTGTCAGCACTTGAGCACACAGATGAGCTCCTCTGAGCTGCCTGCTGTCTGAGAGCGTTGGCTCCATTTGGGGCCGTTTTCACTGCTATTTGTTCCTCCACCAGAAAGTGTAAAGGGCCAGATGCCGAGTCCGGCTCCAGCCACTGACTCTCAGCCAGGCAGCCCTTTAAACTAGATGGATCTAAGGGAGGAGGCCCGTGAAGCTGCCATCTAAACTTACTTTTGTGGGTCTCAGTGCAGATCCTGAGCAGAGGCTCCCTGCTCCTTCTCACCTTGGTTTTCCATGGAACCCTAACTTTGGGGTGAACTTTGACCGACCACGGGTTGTGCAGACAGAGGAACACTGGAATGCGTACATGTCCCTCGAGACTTCACTGGGCCAGCCCTGCGCTGCCCTCAGTGAGGGACTCCTGGAGTAAAAAAGAGACAGCGGCTGCCTCCGTGACCCTGGGAGGGAGGGTCCTCTTCACCCCTCCTCCTCAGAATGAGGGTTCTGTCTGCTTCCTGGCACTGTGACTTTGTCATGGGGCTGCAGTGAGATGTCTGCTGACGCTGGCCACCCCTGCCAAGAGCGCTCTACACAAGTGGACACCCACGTGGGGCAGAATGCAGGGGCCCACACTGGACCCCCGAGCTGGCCGTCTGTCCTCATTCTCTGGGGTTCTTTCCTGTGCTGACTGAGACCCAGTCCTCAGGGGAGAGACCCACAGAACAGGCGCTTGGGGAATGGCAACACAGCACGACCGCAGCCAGCCTGAACTTTATAGCAAGACCCTGTCTCACCCACCCCATGCCGAGTCATTGTAACTTCAGTTAAATCTCTAGTATGATTTTTTAAAACCTTCATATGGTTGCCAAAGCTTCGATTTTGACAGAACTTTGTGAGTCTGTTCATGAGCAAAAGTACAAATCATCTAATTAAACGATTTTTTTTTTTACTGTGAAATGAAATGAAGCAGGACCAAAATGTAATAAGGGAATATACTTTCTCCCAAGTTCTAATTGTTAAAAGGAACATTGCTGTGGGATGATTAATTTTTAAAAAACTCTGTAAGCAGACAAAAATATCTAAAAAGGCAGGTCAAGTGACTTGAAGACAGCTGTGTCTCTTGCGCCGGGATTGAGAAACGTGTGGTCATGGACCACATTAAAGAAACAGTGGAATATGTTGTGGCTGCCATCTCTTGGGGTCTCTGTGAAGTCCTTCTTGGTGTGTGTGCAGTTGGAAGCGTCGTTCCTCCTAAGTATATTTCTCTAAGAAGCGATTTGCAAGCCAGACCTGTGTGAGCAGAGCCGAGGCTGCCGCGGTGACGGTGACAACCAAACTGTGGAGAGGCCCCGTGTGACCCATCCTGACCCCTTGCTGCTTTCAGATCCCCAGGTACATCATCACGCTGCACGAGCTCCTGGCCCACACGCCCCATGAACACGTGGAGAGGAAAAGTCTACAGTTTGCTAAATCGAAACTGGAGGAGCTGTCCAGGTAGGCGGGGAGCAAGTGAGAAGGGCAGGGGAGGGGACCGGCCAGCTGGTCCACCGCGGAGACCCAATGCCATGTATGCTCCAGCAAACACAAGCCCCAATCTCTGATTCACTGTACAGCTGAATGCCAGCTCATGCCATGTTCTGAATCCTCATTCACATTAATTTTAACCAAGAAAAAATGTATCTCTTGGAAAGATTTTATAGCAGGTAAATTTGTATAATCGAGTCCGTGTGTTTTGGTGTAAGTTTGGAAGTGTTCACTTTATTTTCTCAGCATCACCGGAAAGTGCCTTTCAGTTAAAACTTTGTAGTCAGATTTGGCAAAAAGCTAGAGAAGGTAGTTGGCATTTCTCAGTGATTTTTCATTGTTCCAGGCACTTACTCACATCTGTGTGCGTTTAGTTTATATGGGACAATATCAAGCTATTTGCTCAGCTCCCCACAAATGGCACTCTCCTACCTGGGAAGCAAGTGGCCCATGAAACATGGCCCATGAAATTGCTTTCTGGTCTCGTTCAAAGCAGACATTCCCGTGATGCTCACTGACGCGTGGAGCATGCTGGGCTTCCACTCGGCTGGAATTCTGGCGGTCCAGTCTGCTTCCCCCTTGGGCCCCGTTAAATTGGTACAAGTCCAAAGCCGACCGTCTCAGTTGGGCCCTTCCTTGGCGATGTGCTGGGCAGTGGCTAACGTCTCCCCGTGTTGTGCGGCAGGGTGATGCACGACGAAGTCAGTGACACTGAGAACATACGGAAGAACCTCGCCATCGAGCGGATGATCGTGGAGGGCTGCGACATCCTGCTGGACACCAGCCAGACCTTCATCCGCCAGGGTGAGTCCCCAGGGCCTGGCCGTCTGTCCCGGCGTCTCTGGCAGAGGCAGGGCTCGCTTTCTGGAGCAGGCCTGGCTCCGTGTGCGATGGGCACCTTTCGTGCAGGCCCTCTCCGCGGGCTTGGCCCCGGGCTGCGGTTGAGGCCGCCTCTGTGCTGTTTCTTTCCAGGGGCCATGAAACACAGCAGCACAGTGATAGTCAGGTGTGCGTGTGACAGTAAGTCACATGCTGGCTGCACTCTGCTCCTGAGCGGACCCGACGTTCTCTACAGCTCCAAGGAGGACGCGTCGGGCTGGCCCCGTGGCGCAGTAGTGCCAGCTGGTGAGGATGTCCAGGCGAAAGCCCAAGAGAAACTGGCGATCCTCAAAGCCCTGTGCCAGAAGAGTGGGGACAATGTTCGGAGTGAAAACAGCTGTTTCCTGTTCCCATTTTTCATCAGCACTGCCGGACCAGCCCCACCTGGTGGCGTTTGATTGCCTGGTAACTTGGGTTACCAGTTGGCATCGCTCCCCGTCGGTCCCTGGTGGGCTCTGGGCATGGCCAAGCAATGGTGTGTGGGCTGGCTTTGGGGCACTCCCCCGTCAAGCGAGTTTTGGAAGAGTCAAAGATGCTTGTGTGCAGAAACTGAAGAATCAACACTTGGACAGTGCATGCTCCCCTTCAGCTTTTGACCTCAAGGGACCAGAGTCAACTGCACCCTAAGTCATTTTTCAGAGCTTAGACACTTCGGGGAGAGAGCAGGCCCCGAGCGGCGGATCGGAGTGATGGATACAGTCTATTACACACACCGGTCGGTTTGAGCTTGTTGAGGAGTGGAAGCTAAATTTGGGACTTGAATTAATCATTAATGCAGTTCCTGTGTATGATGTGCTGATAGCGTTCGAAGATCTATCTGTGCCTTGCTGCTGCCTGCTATATTGTGCTGCTTAAAATCCCTTTTTGACCTCATTGAAGAAGACACCAGGATGTGCACATTCGTTTCTTGCAAAGAATACTTGAAGACTTTAACACACGCCATTTTCTGTTGTTATTTATTGACAAGGAGTGAAGCCTTATAACTATGTTCAAGTTCAGGCGTGTATTTTAGAAAATGATTCCTTTTCCCATTTCTGGCGTGGGACACTCGTTTTTCTTTGGATAATCGTGGAATGTGATGCTCACAGCACCAAGCCTTTGGGTTTCCCCTCTGTCCCCTTCAGAGCCCAGGTCCCTGTACCTACTCCCTGCAGAGTCTGTGCCTATCCACGGCTGCCCCTGGGTTCCTGTGGTCCTCTGTGCCTGTGGAGGGTCGGTTGTGGTCCCAGGCCTGGTCAGAGAGCAGGCGTAAGGGGTCGGCCTTCCTCCCGCTCCCCTGGCCTGGTGGGTGTGGCTGTCCTGCTGGGTGTGGCTCTTGTTCACACACCTCTCTCCCAGGCATTGAGAAGCCAGGAGAGCAGCTCTTGTGAATTCTCCCTGCTTCAGCTCATCTGGTAAATGCTTGGCATTGTAGCTACTGTAAAATGGGCGTTGGACAAAGTTTGATTTCTTGAATCGCCATTGTGATTGTAAGATATTTTATACTCTTCTTTTGTTCAGAGTTTACCACAAATGCCTACTAACTGACCTATGCTTTTTAATATGTGAGAATGCAAACTAAAGTTTCCAAAGCTGCTGTACTACTTCCAAAAGGTCTGTGGACGTGGGGAAGTGTGATCACGCCTAACGTTAACTGTATTTCTAAAAACTTAGGCTGCATAAATCTAGGCTTGAAAAAATACCCATAATAAAAAATGCTAGAAGGCAAATGTATGGAATAGGTTGTATTTTTTTGCTGCACATGGGAAAAGAACTCACACACCCCTTCTCCCAGAGGTCAGACCCACATGGTGCTTGTTTCTCGTTTCCTACCACATGTTTAAGGTGCTTCTGTCAGCTGTTATTGTTTCTGATATTGCTTTTGTGCCCATGACAATCTGGTGATTGCTTTTCAGCAGCATTTTCCTGCATGTTTTATCATGAATTACCCAATGCACTGAATAGGACTTATTCAGTAAAGGTGGTTGCTGGATGTCAGACCTTGACCTGAAAGGGGAATGTGACAAATCACTACAGACGCCTGAGAAGGTTTGCTTTGTCCTGCCTTGGCCTCTCCTGCCATCACTTTTACTAAATCCCCTTAGCAGTCCTAAAGGGTAGTGGAGGTGTTTTAAAAAATCATTATTCTTTAAAGCTTTGAGAATTCTATTTTCTATGAAATGAAGCATGATTTACCTCTAGTGGCTTGCTGGTGTTTGTGTTACCTACTTTCACGGATGGTAGAAAGTCCATTTCTGTGTGTGTGTGTGTGTGTGTTTCTGCACACACTTTCAACCCCGTGTGAAATCCTATTCTGAGAACTGGAAAAGGTAGTCACACAGCTCATCTCAAAGGCTGTCTCAGGGCAAGTGCTTCAGTCCCTCTCCAGTGGTATCTGAGGGGGAGGTAGGGGTATAAATCATGTAAGTTTTATTGTAAATGACTCTGATCATTAGATAGCATAGTCTGATGAACAGGAGGCGAAAGAGTCTATCACAGCAGTGACTGAATACTGCTGTTTGATTTCCAAAATCTAATAATTTAATTGAATACTGCCGTTTGATTTCCAAAATCTAATAATAAAGTCAGTGTCAAGGCAGTCACAGGACCACAGTGCGGCCACTCCCTGGAGGTCAGACCCTGGGCCCTGTTCCCTGGCTGTGTGATGCTGGACAATGTGTGCAACCTTTCTGGCCTGTTTCCTCTCCTCACCCTGCAGTTAATGGTAGTGCCTGTCTTTTACGATTATCTTGAAGATTAAATGAGCTGATCTCCACAAAAGCACCCCGACTCAAGCTTGTGAGTCACTTGAAAGTGAAGATCCAAGTTTTGGAACGGCTTTCTATTTCCAATAGCATGAAATATCTTCTAGTATTTGTTTGAAGATAAAGGCACTCTAGGGTGACATTTAGTACCAACACCACTATGCATTGTCAACATTGTCTTTGTGGAACTGTGAATCAGGACAGTTAAAGGCGACTGAAGAGAGCGGAATGCCTAAGAATGAGATGTGGGTTTCTCTGGCAACTTCAACATTCACAGACTCAAAGCCATGTGCATCCGCTGGACAGAGGGGTTTGGAAGTTGCAGCACAGTTTCTGGATGCCTAACCCAAGAATCCGGGCATTGCTCTTCATTTTTGTCCTCTACAGAGTAGAATGAAGAATCAGAGCTCTCGCCAGGTTCACAGGACCTTCACATGAATCTGCTGACAGCGATGACAGCAGCCTTGCTGTAAGGTGACCCCAGAGTTTGGACCGGATGGATGATCATGACACCATGTATCATAGCACACCTGTCTATACTGGGCAATTATTGACTTTAGTCCTGGTGCCTTCTCCAATTTGTGTTAACCAGAGGAATCCTTCCTTGAAGTCTCAAGGCTATGTTGAAATATCGTGGATGCCATAACGTTAAGTGAATTCAGACACGCAAGCTTAAATATCACACAGTTCCTCTTACACGAGAAACTCAAATAAAGACCAAAGTAAAAGATAGATAACAAGAAGTAGGAAGATGGCTCTTTCTCCAGTGGGAAGGGGATCAAGAGCTGGAGGGAGAGGGAGGGAGGGGAGAGAAAGGGAAGGAAACAGGAATTGAGGTGTGTTGTGGGTTGTGCCCATGTACCATCTCCACACAAGGAGCACAAACAGGTATTGCAAACAGGTGCTACTGAAAAAGCAACTTACATTTTAATAAAAACCATAGGGTGAAATGTGGGAAAAGAATCTACCTAAAATACGTTTTCCATGCATCTTGTTTTATAAACCAAATAGTGTTGGCATGTTTCCCTTTTCGTTCCCATGCATAGATTTCTTTGCACCCCTCTGACTTGGAGAGTAGGTGAGTGGTGATGGATGGAGCCCGTGAATGTACGGTTGCCAAGGAGACACTTATTTTATTTTATTTTTTTACTTCAGAGCTGAAATTCACATAATTGTTAATATGTGAGCTAACAGTCAATTCTGTCCCTTCTGACTTAGAAAGTCACTAAATTGCTGGGAGCGTTTACCACTGAGCACACTGTTATTGTACTTGCACAGGCTCGGTTAGAGCCGTTCAAAACACCCCTCCCAGCCCCTGCATCGCGTCCCTGTCCCTGTCCCTGTCCCCACGTGTTTGTCCAGGCTGCTGGCTGTCACTAGGCCTTCACACCTGGGCCACGCTGGTTCACACAGGCGAGGGCCGAGCCCCTCACTGCTGCAGTCTCTCCTGTTGTTCCCTGTCCAGGGCTCGGTCCTTGACCATGCCTCTCACTTAGGTGTGACCTTGCGGGAGCTGCTTAGCCTGGGCCTCAGTTTCCCCACCGCTAAAGTGTGTGTGTGTGGGAGGGGTTGAAGCAGCCCTCTAAGGCTCCTCCAGCTTTGCTTTCATCCCCAGGGGTCCTGTGGGTCTGCCCTTTGCCCTGTGGGTCCTTCCTTTTGTCCCCATTACTCCTCACTCGCCCTCCTCTTCCCCTTCCTACCCACTGCTGCCCTCCTGATCTCTACTGTGCGTATTCCGTTCCTGCCCCGCCTCTGCCTGTCCCCTGGCCAGCCCGATCTCCTTTATTCCTCCTCTGCTCAGTCCCTTCCCTGGAGTCCAGCCTTCTCCTGGAACTTTGTCTCCAGGCCCACTCCCTCCCCAGGACAGGTTCCTCCACATTTCTTAGCTCAGAGTAGCTGCCCATTCCCTGTCTGTCAGAAGTCCCCCTCATCACTCACCTAAACGGAGGATGTGGATCAGGGCATGGAGCCTGGTCCTCTGCCACCCTGCACATCTTTGTTAAAAGGTAGATGCAATTTGGAAGACTCAGTGTTAATATGCAGATTCTGTGACTCACAATCATGATTTTACTGCCTTAGGTGTATATGTTCTTTATGTCATAAAGAACAGTGGTATTTATTTCCACTCAGAGGAATAATCTGTTCGTTAAAAGAAAAATCAAGAAACTCAGAAAAAGTATGAAGAGAAGGTCAAAGTTGCTGGCAATCTTCTCTCCTCCTGATGACCACCGTTGATATCTAAGGGTTGAGCACACATCAAGGCTCTCAGGAGGTGCCCAGAACCTGTGGGGCCGTGATGGGGATGGGCGACAGATAAAACTAACATGAGGAACAATACCACTCAGGGGATTTCAGGAGGCAGGACCAAGGTGTTTGCAAGAATCTGTCTTGGTACTGTCTGGCTTGTTGTTTAACTTAAACCAGAATTTCCTTTTTTTTTAGGGTGGGGGAGGTCACTATTAGGTTGTAATCTAGAAATAATCAGAGGTAACCTCATTATTATATAAAGTCTGTGTGTTGCTTCCCATATTGTACTGGAGACAGTTTTGCTCCTGGGGCATAGATTTTATGTGGCTTATTTTCCATTTAGAGTCCACAAAGAGTATTTTTTTTTTCACACTCAATTTAAATGCAACTTGAAATAGATGCCCTTTAAAGAATAGTCCTTAACTAAATTACATTGAATTATATAATTTATGTATTTTTATAATACACGTGTACTGTACATTCTGTTTTTAAAGTATAAAACAGATTAATACACTGTTTATCCAATTTTAGTGATTCAGAAAGAATGAACTCTGTCTGCATTCGTTATGTTGTTCTATTACCACGTGTGGTTACATAATTGATGTGGTGCTATGAGAAGTGAATAGACTGGATCACAGCAAGGACAGAAGGCCGAAGTGCCTTGTTCTCTGCAGTCAACTTGAATGTCTTCCAAATTTATGTTCTAGTTGATAGATGATGAGTGGAATCTATTTTGCAGAAATATTAGAGACAATTGCACCCTTAAAATAGAATGCATTGTTTGTCCTGCCTCAAGTGTTGATTTCCTGGTTCTGACGGTGCATGGAATCTGTCCTTGGTACCTTGGGAAATGGGCCCTTGTGTTTATGGCCAAGGGCACGGGCCTTGCTTGGTGGGATTTTAATTGCTGTGTATTCTTTACTTTTGCAACCCCCAGGTTCTCTTATTCAAGTACCTTCCGTTGAGAGAGGGAAACTTAGTAAAGTTCGCCTGGGTTCACTGTCTTTGAAAAAGGAAGGAGAGAGACAGTGCTTCCTATTTACAAAACACTTTTTAATTTGTACGAGAAGCTCAGGAGGAAAGCTGCACCTGCTGAAGGTATGGGTCTCCCTTGCTGTCCATGAATGTCCCTGCTCATAGGAGGGACCAAGGGCCGTTCCACTGTGACTGTCCCACACTGCTGTCCTAAACCAGATTGTCACAGTTGCTTAAAGGGGGAGTAATACACAGTGAGAAGCCCATTTATGTTGATTTTGTTGCTATCTGGATTCAAAGTTATAGATATTTATTTTAACAATGTGTTGTCCTAAGGTGGTATAATTAAAATCATAGCCCAGGCAAAATTATTTCTAACTGACAACTGCTGAGCTGTAAAATCTTGGCAAATCACTGTGGTGTAGTGACATAATATTTGTTCACTGCTGTTTTATCTAGAGCCCTACAGCTTGCTGCCTGTTTTGTTAATAAAGTTTTATTGGTACATGACCACACTCATTTGTTTACATATTGCCTGTGTCTGCTTTCGCAGCAAATGACAGATTTGCCTAATTGTAGGAATGATATGGCTTGCAAAGCCTAAAGTATTTACTCTCTGGCCCATTTACAGGAAACATTGGGCTGTCTATTCCTGCTGTTATGATTGTTCGAAAGTACAAAGCTGTGATGAAGTTTTTCACTGTGTGAACCATTTCCTGGCTGGCAAATCCACTGTGGTGCCATCTAATCTCCCATGGGTGAAGTCACCAAATTTTATAGACATCAGGAGCAGGCTGGGGTGGAGGAGAGAGTTTAATTGATGTTGAGTGAATTCAATTTATTTGGCACACCCAAGTTTCACTGTGGACTCTGAGACATTATTTATGGTGCAGAATTACCATGCTTTTGTCTGTGGCCACTGAAATACAGGTTTTGAGAGTCAGAGCTTTGCAACCAGCCCAGCCTTCAGCCTCTTATGGATGAATCGCTCTGTTTCCAGACAGGTGGGGTTCTCTCGCTCATAGAGTGCACGCTGATCGAGGAGCCAGACGCAAGCGATGATGACTGTGAGCCACTTTCTGTCACCAACTGTCAGGGTGGGATAAAAAATAAAGTTCCATGGTTTTTAATCTTTTGTAGTGAAGTGCTGCCAAGGGCGGCAGGAGAGATGTTGAGGATAGCCCCTGTCTTGGTTACTTTTCTCTTGTTGCTGAGACAAATACCTGACACCTAGAATTAAGGAAGGAAAGGTTTATTTAGCTCACAGCTTGTGGAGGTTTCAGTCCATACTCAACTGGGTCCAAGGCAGGGTGGCACATGGCAGAGGGCAATTGTTCCTGGTGGTGGAAAACAGCAGAGCAACAAGAGCAAAAGGGAGG
This sequence comes from Chinchilla lanigera, assembly GCF_000276665.1. Lineage (NCBI taxonomy): Eukaryota > Metazoa > Chordata > Mammalia > Rodentia > Chinchillidae > Chinchilla > Chinchilla lanigera. The sequence continues at coordinate 29,025,996 of NW_004955418.1, read as the reverse complement.
AGCAGCAGCAAGCAGTCTCTTCCCCTCTTGTACATTGTATGCAAGCTACCCGCTCCAGGGCAGATGTAGCACTCACACCCTTAATCCCAACCCTGGACTGACCATGAATCAATCATAAACTCCAGAAGCCCGCCCCATGACTGCATGAGGCTTTGGGGGACATCCAGACACAAACTATAACATTCCACACATGCTCCCCAAAGACTCATGTACTTCCCTTTATGCAAAAGACGTTTTAGTCCATCTCTAAGAGTTGCCAGAGTCCTAACAGTTGCAGCACTGCTGAAAGGTCGAAGTCCCAAGTCTCCTCCGAGATGTATAGCAAACTCTCAGCTGTAAGCCCCTGTACAAATGAAAAGTTACACACTTCCAACATTCAGTGGCAAGAGGTAAACATCCAAAAAGGCACAAACAGGAGGATACAGAGCATTGAGACCAAAGCAAGTCCAACATCCAGCAGGGCAAACATTATGTCCTGTAGTTCTGTGTGGAACATCCAAAGCAATCTGTGGCCGATTGTGAGCTCCATATGTCTCCACCACTTTGGCACTGCTGGTGGCTGTAGTTCCCATGGCTTCTCTCTTGGGCCTGCTTTGCTCCTTCTTTGCAGCTTTCCTCAGAGAATCTACATTCCTGGCTTTTTCAACCTTCTGAGTCTCCACTGCACTTTAGGCTTCAAGGGAACACTGCCTGGCCTCCCAGGCCTTCTGAAGTCAAGGTGGAAGTCTTTTTAACCTCAGAACTCTTTCATTCTGCATGTACCTAAAACCAGGACCACGTGGATAATGCCAAGGTTTGCTGCCAGCTGGAGCAGTAGCCAGGCCTTCCTCTCTCATGGATGTAGCAGTTGAGTGCCTGGATCACTGAGAACTCTGAATCCATTTCTGACAACAAATTCTCTATACTTCTGCCATTGTGGAACCTGGTGTGACCACTGTCACCATTCTGGAACATGGTGCTCTGTGGTTTTTTTTCCTCAAAGCAAAGGCTTTCACTTTTGCAGTTTTGAGGCTGCAAAGGGTGGAGACTTGCTGTTTCTTGTGAAACCCTCAGGCCATCTTTTCTACTTTCCTGTTCCTTCTCAGCAAAGGAGATCTCCTAAGCTCTATCTTTACAGTCCACAGCTTTACTGGAGCTTCCTTTCTGATGAAACTCACAACATTTTAAATCATCCTGCTGGGCTCTCTGCTCTTGATTCTCAACATAAATCTGGCTAAAAGCCCGCAACAATAGCCATGCCACTGCCTCGACTTTCAACTGCCTTGAAATTTCTTCTGCCAGATTAATTAGTCCACCACACTTAATCTTAGTCTCAGGCAAAGTCTCTGGACATGAGCAAAATGCAGACAAACTTTCTGCCAATCCATAACATACATCATCTGGGATGCAGCACCCAATGCAGTCCTTCTTCCCAGCAGAAACCTTCCAAGCCTGGTCTTTACCAAGATTTCTATCAGACTTCAGTCTTCTGAGCTCTGACCAGAGTCTCCCACACAGAACAGCCAAAGGCGTTCTGGTGCTTCTCTTTCAGGCAAAATCTCCAAACCTTTCCAGACACTTCCATCAAGCCACTTCCAAAGGCTCTTAAACCACACTGTCAGGTGTAGTCACAGCAACAACCTCCTCTCCTCTGGTACCAAATTCTGTCTGCATTACTCTTCTCTCATTGCTGAGACAAAATACATGACACCCAAAATTAAGGAAGGAAAGGTTTATTTAGCTCATAGTTTGTGGTGGTTTCAGTCCATACTCTGCTGGCTCCAACGCAGAAAGGCACATGGCAGAGGGCAATAGTTCATGGCAGCGGAAGACAGCAAAGCAACAAGAGCAAAAGGGAGGAGCAGCAGCAAGCAGCCTCTTTCCCTCCCTATGCAAGCTACCGGCCCCAGGGCAGATGTAGCACTCACACCCATAATGCCAGCTTTGGACCATGAATAAATCATAAACTCTAGAAGCCTGCCCCATGACTGCATGAAGCTTTGGGGGAACATCTGGACACAAATCATAACAGCCCCCTAATGGTTTGTCTAGCAAATCATTTAAGCTATGAGCTTTGTTAAGTGATCAGTGCTCTGAGCAGTCTCCTGAACTCATCACATGACAGTGACAGTTTAGTGGCAGGTGGGGAAGAAAGAGGAGTTGAATTAAGTATTGGATTATGGTCTGGGGATATAGTTCAGTGGTAGAATGCTTCGCCTTCCATGCAGGAAGCCCTGGGATCCAACCCAGCCCTGTAAGCCAAAAAAGTTGAATTTTATACATTCTGGAAATTAAAATAAATGTGAAATAGACTGGGGTTCTAGTCTTGAGTAATGTACTGGCTTCGGCTGCTTCATTTGCTACAAGTTTAATAAGACTTTGTGAAAGTTATGAAGATGTGTTGTGCACCAGCTCCCTGTAGTGAGTGTGATCATTGTACTGCAAGCATGTACTAATAAAAATAAAATTTAGAAAAGAATAAGGCCTTCCCCATGCCCAAGAAGCAGCATTACTGCCGACAGGAGGTTCTGGACTTGAGTGTGGGTGGACTGCTCTAGTGGAGCTCTAGTGTTGCTCATGCCTGCATTCATCTCTGATTGTTGGGTTTCTGTGCATTGCAGCCAAAGGTTCTGGGCACATGTTTGGACACCTGGACTTTAAGATAGTAGTGGAACCTCCCCATGCTGCACCCTTCACTGTGGTCCTGTTGGCACCTTCACGCCAAGAGAAGGCAGCCTGGATGAGTGACATCAGCCAGGTGAGTGGGAGCTTTGGCCATAATGTTTTCTAAAACTTCACAACATAAATGTTTGGTGGGAATTTTTAGCTCGAAATTTATACTTGAAAAAACTCGAAATTTATACTTGAAAAAACAAAATGTGGCATATACAGTGAACTAGTTAGCCACGAAGAAGGATAAACTTGAGTCATCGGTAGGCAGATGGACCTTGAGATCATAATGCTAAAGAAAATAAATCAGATACAGAAAGATTAGTATCACGTGGTTTCTCTGATATGAGAAAACCAAAATATAAACAATTTAAAGAGCAAAATGAAAGATGGTAAATCAAGGACATAGACTTTGGAGGTGGTAAGGGGACTTAAGAAGGGGAATAAAAATGATCAAGATGCAGTAAATATATGATGTACATGATTATTATATATCACAAACATATACTAACATAAAAAATCACATCTGCTTACCGGGTCACTGCCATTGCCATCATTTATCTTCATAGGTTGTCATTGTTGTTGTTATTGTTTTCTTAAGGTTAACATTTAACTGAAATGTATTAATTGCATTTTAGTTCTTGGGCATTTTGTGACCACTGCAGATAGCACAATTGCATCAGACAGGATTGAAATTATCCTGTTGCTGGTAAATTCTCAAATGACTCTGCTGGATTTTTTAATGATTTGTTTCTAAAGTAGGAAAGTAATGAGTGATAAGAGAAAAAGAAAGAAAGAAAAAGAAAGGAAGGAAGAAAGAAAGAAAAAGAGGCAGCTAGCTAGAGCTGTAGTGAGAGATCATGCACTAAGGAAGGAAAAGAGATACTGTCTGTAGTATAAAATCTGAACATGAGCTCCGTAGAGGAAATATCAGGGGTCAGAGTTGCTCACCTTTCCTGGACCAGCCCCGCCAGCTCAGGAATGCTGCATCCACTCACACAGTGCTACATTTGGAAATGTGCCCTGACCAGATCTGAGCTTCTTGGATTCAAACTTCACGTGAGTGTCGTCTCCCCTTGCTAATATGGGGGCAAAATGAGCCTGTGTAAGGAAAATATTAAAATACATGCAGTAGCTCATACCTGTAGTCACAGATGCTCCGGAGGCTGAGGTGGGAGAATCACTTGAGCCCAGAAGTTGAGGCCAGCCAGGGGAACATAGTGAGTCCCTATTGCAAAAGCTGAAATCAAGTCTTAAGTTACCAGCTGTTTTAGTTATGTTCTTCTGGGTGGGATAAAATATCCAAAACCCACCTCTTGAAAAGAAGTTCATTTTAGCTCATGTTTTTTGTCTGTCATTGTCTGGCTCTGTTATGATTAATACATTGTGTCAATCTGAGAAGTCTAGAAGTTGAAGCAACTCAGCAGGGGGCAAGGGTCCTCACTTTGTAAACATCCTCATCCCTGTGCAAGAGGAGGGCATGGGGATACTGTGAGTGCTACACCTGCCCTAGGGGTGGGGTAGCATGCATACAATATAAGGGAGGAAAAGAGGCTTGCTTCTCCCCTTTTTGTGCTTGCTGCTTTTGCTGTCTTCTACCACCACAAACTGTTGCCCTTCTGCCATGCCACCCTTCCGTGGAGCCAGCTGATTATGGACTGAAACCTGCACAACCTGTGAGCTAAATAAACCCTTCCTTCCTTAATTCTGGGCATCAGGTATTTTGTCTCAGCAAGGAGAGAAAAGTAGCCATGACAGAAGTTGGTACCAGGAGTTGGGTCATTGCTGTGACTATACCTGACTGTGTGGTTCAAAAGCCTTTGGGAATGGCTTGTGGAAAGAGTTTAGAAAGGTTCAGAGATGTCGCCTAAAAGGGTAGAGCTGGAACGCCTTTGACTGTTCTGTATAGGAGATTCTGGTCAGAGATCAGAAGACCCAGAAGGCTGATAGAAATCCTGCCAGTAAAGACCAGGCTTGGGAGGTTTCTGCTGGGAAGAAGAACTGCATTGGGTGCTGGACTTCAGACGATGTGTATTATGGCTTGGCAGAAAGTTTGTCTGCATTTTGCTCATGTCCAGAGACTTTGCCTGAGACTAAAATTAAAGGCAGTGGACTAGTTAATCTGGCAGAAGAAATTTTAAGGCAGTTGAAAGTTGAGCCGGTGGCATGACTATTGAGGGCTTTTAGCCAGAATTATGTTGAGAATCAAGAGCAGAGAGCACAGAAAAATGATTTAAAATGTTGTGAGTTTGGCCAGAAAGGAAGCTTCAGTAAAGCTGTGGACTACAAAGATAGAGCTGAGGAGATCTTGATTGCTGAGAAGGAATAGGAATATATAAAAAATGGCCTGAGGGCATCACAAGAAGCAGCAAGTCTCTGCCTTTTGCAGTCTCCAAACTGCAAAAGTGAAAACCTTTTCTTTGAGGAGAAAGCTGCAGAGTGTCATGTTCCAGGATGGTGGTGGCCACACCAGGTTCCAGAATGGCAGCAGCATAGAGAATTTGTTCTCAGAAGTGGATTTGGAGTGCCCAGGGATCTAGGAACCTGACCCCTACAGCAAAGAGAGAGGAAAGCCTGGCTACTCTTCTAGCTGGCAGCAGACCTTGGCATTATCCATGTGGTGCTGGTTTTAAGTACATACAGAACGCAAGAATTGTGGTGTGAAGAAGGTGTCCATCTTGATTTCAGAAGGCCTGGGAAGCCAGGCAGTGTGCCCCTGAGAGGGCAGTGTATGAAACTGTGAGTGTGAAGCCAAAGGTGCTGTGGAGACCCCAGAAGTTTGAAAAAGCCAGAAATGTGGATTGTCTAAGGAAAGCTGCAAGGAAGGAGCAAAGTGGGCCCATGAGAGCAGCCATGGGAGCTACAATCACTAGAAGTGCCAGTGGGGTGGAACTATCCAAGCTCCATATGGAGCTCACAACTTACCACAGATGGTTTTAGATGTTGCACAGGGAACTACAAGACTTAATGTTTCCCTTGCTGGATTTTGGTCTTGCTTTGGTCCCATTGCTTTGTATCCCCTTTTGTAACTTTTGGGAGGAAAATGTTTATGTTGTACCATTAAATGTTGGGTTTAGTTTTTCATTTGTACAGGGGCTTACAGCTAAGAGTTTGCCTTACAGCTCAGAGGAGACTTGGGACTTGGACTTTTCAGCAGTGCTGGAACTGTTAGGTCTTTGATAACTCTTACAGGTGGACTAAGTGCTTTTTGCATAAGCGGATGTGCATGAGTCTTTGGGGAGCCAGGGGTGGAATGTCATGGTTCTAATGTAATATAATGTTGGTGGACTTAGTGCTGGTTCTTGAGGATTGTTAAACCTGTGCTATAATGTTCAAGTTGTGAAATGATAAGGATAAACATGTCTTTGTATCTGGAGACCAGTTTAAAGAAATGTGTCTGGTTGCCAAGTTGACAAGGGGTGGATTGTAATGGTTGATATATTGTGTCAATTTGGGAAGTTTAAAACTTTAACTCAGCAACTCAGCAGGGGCCAGCGTCCTCACTTTGTAAATATCCTCCTCTTGCACAAGATGGCACGAGATGGTGTGAGTGCTACACCCGCCCTAGGGCAGGTAGCCTGCTTACAATATAAGGGAGGAAAAGAGGCTTGCTGTCCCCTCTTTTTGCTCTTGCTGCTTTTGCTGTCTTCTGCCAACTTGAACTGTTGCCCCTGCTCCATGATACCCTGCCTTGGAACCAGCTGAGTATAGACTAAAATCTCTACAAACTGTGAGCTAAATAAACCTTCTCCTTCCTTAATTTTCAGCCTGGGTTATTTTGTCTTAGCAATGAGAGAAAAGGAACCAAGATAGGCTCCAAGGCTGGAAGAGCACAGTGGGAGGGTTTGGCAGACAAGAGTGGCTCATGTCATGGCAGCCAGGAAGCAGAGAGCAAAGGGAGGATCCAGGGGAGACATGCACCCTTCCAGGTCACACCCTCGGTGGCCCACCTCCAACCAGGCCCCACCTCGTAGCAGCACACTACTCAGCTTATCCATGGGTAAATCCTATGATGAATACAGCACCTTCATTATCCAACCACCTTCCAAAATCCCCATCTCTGAGTCCATGAGAGCTTGGGGAACATCGTAGAGCCACACCTTAATAATGTCTTAATAATGTTGTTGCCTCAGGACATTTGGGACAACTGGAAAAAGGTAGATATTGTGGATTTCCTTTCCTTTCTTCTTTTTTTTTGGAAGAAGGCTCATAGTCATAAGCCTTAAGTGGAGACATGTGCTCTATCACAGTTCTTCAGGTAGTTTTCTTGTTTGAGAGATTGAAAATTGAGGGGAAAATAGAGAATGAATGGCAATAATAATCATTCTTGTTTGTTAAGGGAGTTTTACAGGCTCAGTCTTATTTAACCCTTACATCATCATATTCTGAAGGCAGAGAGATGATCTTCTAGTCCCATGCACAGGCGAGAACCCAAGGTCTTGAAAGCGAGGCATTTGCTAAAAGTTACCCAGCTACTCTGAGCCAGGACTGCCATCTAATCCAGGTCTTCTTTTTAGTTGTGTGTAAGAGTGCCATATGCAGAACTTTCACTTACATAACCCAAGGACTGCTTTGATGGTGAATAAATAGCTGGCTGAAAAAGGAGTGGAAGTGCGGGCTCTTTCATAATTCTTTGCACATACTTGCCTCTTCATGGTGACTTATCAGCAATATTTCCTTTAGCTCTGTGCCACATCAGTGGATGCCTACAAGTGCTGGGCCCTGCATCAATTCTCTCAAAGTGTATTAAGACCTCACACAGCTGCTGGGTTTGTGCAGGTGTGGGGCTGGTTCCTATTCCCAAGGAGATGAGCTGGCTTGCAGGGAGGAAGAGAGGAGGCAGCTCTGTGGAACAAGATTTGTAGGTATTGTGAAGCCAAGACACGCAGGAAGGACAGGCAGAGGAGGAGTAGGCAAAGGTGTTTGGCCAGCTGCCGCTCTCTCCTGCTTGGGATGTTGCTGAGGCTTCTAAGATTCGGAGTTGGCAGAGCCCCTGTGATCTCCCCCAGGCTTCCTGGTGGGTATGGCTGAGAGAAAGACCCCCAGAGTGCATGCGTGACTAGGCTGGTCTTTGAAAGACAGAGGGGAGCCCCAAGTTTTGCCTGCCACAGGCATCCTTCTCTTCGCTTAGACTACAGTTTGAGAGCTGTTCGACTTTCTCCTTATTTCTCCCAGTGGCTGTGGCCAGTATGCTGCTTAGGCAAAAATGATGCTAGATTTCGTCTGCAGTGCAAGGAAGCTGCCGTGGGGAGAGGGACTGAGGGTGGAGCAGTGGAAGCAGGAGGTGGGATGCCAGGGCTCCCGGGAAGTGGCATCTCTCAGAGTGGCTGTGAGACCCTCACATGAAATCCCCAGCTGCCACACAGCCTTCCCACTGTGTGATTTTGGCCTTTCTGGTTTCACTCACTCAGCAAACATAGTTATGTGAGCACAGGCACTGTTCCTGGACGCGTGCCACAGCCTGAGCAAAAGAGGCACATGCAGTGCGTTCCTGGACCTGCGTCACCTATGTCTGAGTGTGAGGAAGGCCTGCCATGTACAGGAAGTGTGGTAAACGCTTGTGGGCTGTTTGCGTTGGAAGGCAGCAGGGCAGGGAAGGGCTGGGACCTAGTAGGCTGCATATAGTAGTTGTGCCACTCAGGAGACCTTTAAACAGAGACCCCATGGGGTGATGGGAACTCCATGTACATATGTGAGGAGGGAAAGTCTTTCTAAAATGAGAAGCAGCAGTGATGAAGATCCTAGAGCAGCAGAAAGCTGCATATTGGAGTGTGCAAGAAGGAGGGTAGGAACATCAGAGGTCACCAGGCAGACTGGGGACTCGTCCACACCAGCAGGGCTCTCACTGTGCTGAGTCAGCCGGAAGCTGTGAGGGGACTGGGGCGGGAGAGGCCATGCCTGAGCCTAGGCTGGGGAGGACCTTCCTGCTGCCGTGGGGAGTGGACCGAGGGTGGAGGGTGGAGCAGGAGGGGGACACTGGGTGGTCCCCCATGACACAGGTGTGGGAGCCCCGACCAGCACGGCGGAGTAGGGCTGGGACAGGAAAGGAAGTCAAGGATAGCGCCAAGGTCTTCTCCCTGAACCACTGCAGGAATGGGGAAGTCTGTAGGGGGTAGGGGAGATTCGGGGGGACCTGTTTACTCAGTTTATAGGGAAATTGCTGACAAATTCCTGAGATGTGTCAGTCTCTCAAATATATCCCTGGACATATTTATTATTAGTAGGATGTGCCTACTGAATGCTCGTAAATGTAGTGTTTAATATTTTATGGGGCACACAGAAAAGATGGACACAAAAATGAAGCAGAAACATTCCCAGCATGCACCACACTCAAACATTTGCCAAAGTACTTCCCGCAGGTGACCCGTATGAGAGTTCGGAAGCCACACTGTGGGTGTCACTCTAAGTGCACAGGCTTAATGAGGCCCATAGATCACTGCTGCACAGAACGGAGCCACGGCCCTAAAGAACGAGCTGTGTCCACCTCCATGTCTCCCACAGTTGTGTCGTGCAGAGACGACTTCAGTTTGGCTCTTGATGCATGCACGCGTACAACAAATCTAAACCTCGTTTTCTTCTTTCTCTGTTCCCACACATTTTTCATTTTGGTTTCTTCTAATAAATTGCATTGATGTGTGTCTGCGTACATGTGTACATACATACACATTCTACTCTATTAATGTACCATTTGTATAGCTGTTTCAGAATAATTGAGCACGTAAGCTGTTTGCAGGTGAAATGTAATGCTAAACATCTCCGAGTAGGAGCAGGAGTTTCTGCCCCTTCCAGCGCCGTCGCTGGTCTCTCCCCAGCGAGAGCACGACCGGCCTGAGGGGACAATCACTTGATGATTTATTGGTCCATCCCTTGGCAGAATGCCCCAGTCCTTCACAAAATAGGCACCTCATCATTGCACTACGTCACCCACAGGTGTCTTGGTAAATATCTCTCAGTCCCGCAGAGCTGGCTTGCATCCTAATTACCACATTTTCCTGTTTCATGGAAAGTGGTTTTGCAGCCTTCTAGTGGTGTTAATTTACATTTCTGTAGTTATCAATGAGATGAACATTTTCCGCTATTTCTATTTATGTCTGTTTACACCAGATGGACATTAAATCATTCGAATGATTCATATAGGCTAAGAAAATGAACATTCTCTTTCAATTCCAGTTGTGAATGTGTTCTCCATTATTTTATCTCTTAAATATTCATCAATCTTTATTTTTCTAAACCTTAAATTTTCTGTGATTTGAGTTGAAGCCACCTTGCTGAGCTGTGGTTTTGTGTTATGCTAATCCCATGTGGTTCTTATTTAAGATAATAAAGTGCTTCCCGAGTATCAGTGTGATCCTGGCTTCATAGAAGGAATGCTACAAAATTTAAGACTCCTGGTTTTGCCAGGTCTTTCTCTCTGAAGCTGTAATTTTAAGTGGGAACAATTGCTTGAATGATTAATTGCACCTTTAGTTGTATCAGTAAGGCCATAATTAACTGTTGGCGCCTCCAGCAAAATATACAAGGAGCTAATGGTCTCAACCAATAATTCTTCCCTTTCTTATCTATTTATAGGAAAAGATCTAGGGCTGAAGGTTTGACCATTCATTTCAGTGTAGTATATTCATTTGTGCTTGTCTCATTTGTCACACCTAGATTTTGCCATAATTGTGAGTATGAACTCAAATGCAAAATTAAAATTCACCTGTGAACTAACTTCTTAGTTGGGGCTGAAACTATATTTTGTGCCAAGCTTAGACCTGTGGAGACAACTTTGCAGACACTGGAAATGCTTTCTGCCTTTAAATAGCTTGTCTGAAATCAATGGGAATTTTCTACTTTACCCTAAAAATGGGGAATTAAAAGGAAAATGGATTCTAACCTTTTTCCTACTACTTGTCAGTATTGAAAAGACTAAAAAAAAAATACAGCAGCATGGTGGTAGACTTTGCTTAAGGCACTACAGTAAGCAGGACCTCAAAGCCCATGCTGGAGAAGTCTCTCAGCAGTGTCCCGGCCAGCTGTATCGCCGCATCGCGGGTGTTTGTGAGCGTTAAGTATGCTCAGACTGCCCTCAGCCCTCAGCCCTGAACTGGGCATCTCTTCTTCTCCACCGCTTCATTTCAGGGTCTACCATAGTATACAAATTCAACACAACATTAAAGATGTCTGACGCCTTGCTCATGTCCAAATACTCCTTCTTAACTGAATAGACTGTATTCGTTTGCCCAGGACTCTGCTGTCTATCCCAGCAACCAGATCCCTGTGTAAATAACCGTGCATACATGCGATGCTAAGTGTGTGTGTATGGGTGGGTAGGGGGTCCAGGACTCCCAGGATACGCAAATCTGAGGATGCTCCCGTCCTTACAGAAATGGTGTAGCATTCACATAGAATCAACATGCAGGCTCCTGCACATTTTAAATCATCTCCAGATCATATGTAACATCCAACATAATGTAAATGCTTAAAAGTGGCTGTACTTGATGGTTCAGGGAGCGATGATGGGGGAAAAAATCTGTGCATATTTCATAAGATGCAAATTTCCCCCCAACTATTTTCCATCCACAGTTAATTGCATCCATGGATACCAAACTCAGGCATGCAAAGGACACACCTCCCCCCATCAGCACATTCACAGACGTACTTCAGTGGACAAATTCTATTATAGCTTAGATTTTTTTTCCAGAGTGGCACCCTTTGGAAGTAAGAGGAAGGTAGAGTGCTTGGGTTGGAGTAGTGTTGTAGACCCAATGCTGCAGGAGCCGGTCCCGGGAGGAGGACACATTTTGAAAACCACTCTATTTATCTATTCCACGGGTGAATTAGAGGTTGTGTGCTAGTTACTATGCTCTGACTTGCCATTACATGGTGTTTTGAGCTTTAGTTCAGATTGTCTGTATATTTTGTTCTCCTAAAATGAGTGAAAATTTCCTTCTATTCCTGTTGAAAATAATTTTAATGCCTCACACGATGGGTCAGAAATATCTAGGACTGAGACCTGCTACAGGATACAAGATGTGCACAAGTGGTCACATATATCTCTTTTTTTCCCCAGATATGTTTATCCCATGTTCCAGTTGTGACAGTGTAGAGGACTGAGCTGGCTTAGTCCCCTCTAGCTACAAAAACAAAACTTTTAGCATGTAGATTCACTAAAATAGAAGCAATTTACAGGTAGAAAGGGAACTCTAGACAACAGAAACAACAAGAGAATTTGAAGCCATATGAGAAGGCTTGGAAGCCAAACCTTTCAAGACTTGGGGCTGCTTTCAGATTGGAAATTTGCCCCAGCCCAGAAATATTAATATTTAAACAGAAGGAGAGAGCCAGAGCCTTGAGTCCTTCAGTGTGGTGGCATTTCCCACTTAAAGCCTGGACATTGGAACACTATGCACTCCATGAAATAAGAACTTACAAATTCTGCTCTTTGGCCCCAGGAAAGAAAGAAGGGCATTTGTTCTTGTCCTGAGTTCTGAGTTCTTAAAAAAATCCTTTAAAAAATGAATGTATGTCTGGTGTACTAATTTTAAATTCAGTTGTATAATAATCACATGGTATAAATATTTCAAACTGAAAAATTCTTACAGAAAGAACTTTCGACTGTTGGAAGAAATGTCGAGAAAGTTGTAGAAGCAAACACAAATCCACTCCATTAGCAGCTCTTCTACAGACCAGGGCTTGTGACACGAGCTGACACAGAAAATTGCAAATCCTGTGAGAAATATTTATCCTGAACCAGAGTGGGAAGACCCAGGGAACAGACAGATTAGAACTGTGAGAATTTGAGGTAATCGGGTGACAACTTGGAAAGGACTGTAACATAAGAGTGCTTGAAATATAACAGAACTGTGAGAGAAAGAGAGACGGGATCTAAGGAAGGAGATGACCCTGGAAGGAAAGACTTCATTATGTGTAAAGAAAGACAGGGCCGATCTGTCAGTGAGGCAAAGAGAAAACCTACAAATGAAACCATCAGTATAAAGTAGTATTAATTGGTAATTCACTGGGCATAGTAGGCCAGTTGAAGCTGAGGAGAAGATAAGAACTAAATAATGGGCCTATAAGGAAATTACACAGAATACAGCAAAGAAAGATAAAGAGAAGGAACATGTGTGCAAGATTCAGAGAGAGTTGGAAGGGCCAGCACACCTCCAGTGGGGATTCCAGATAGGTCTGAGAGGACCGAGAGATGCAATCTTCAAAGAGAAAATGAGTAAGAATTTTCAAGGTGGATAAAAATGCGAGTCTTCATATTCAAGACACATAATAAATTCCAAGCTGCATATACTCAAATCCCCACTTAGGCACACTGAGGTAAAATACAAAGACCAAACACAAAAAGGCAAATCTAAAAAGGTAGAAAGACAGGTTACCTATGAGAAAATTAAAAGATAGGGGGGCTGGGGGTTTAGCGCAGTGGCAAAGTGCCTGCCTGGCAAGCGCAAGGTCATGAGTTCAATTCTTGGTACCGGAAGAAACACAAAAAAAGAAAAACAAAAAACAAACAAACAAAAAAGACAGGAAAGTGGCCTTTTTTCCCCCACAAGTAGGATGTCGACTGGACTCTGTATCTTTACAGCAGCAGGAAAATGGAAATCCCTTAAGGGAACATACAAAAGAGGTTGGCTGAATAGACTGTGGTGTGTGTTTAGACCATAGGATCTACAGATAGAAGATGACTGAGTGTTACAGAGCAATTGAATTATCTCAAAACAATGTTGGGTGGAAAAACACAAGTATCTGCGTAAACCTTAAAAATGCAAATAATATTGTATATTGCCATAGTCAAAAATACCTGTGCATATAATAAAGTGCGAAGGACCAGGGAAGGATGAAAGGGTGCCGTTAACTTCAGAAAATGGTCCTCCTGGGCTGGAGAAAGCCCGGTGGGAAGGAGAAGGTAGGGCTTTCTCTGTGCTAGTGCTGGTTTGCAGCTTGGGAAGAAAAGAAAGGCTCTGCAGCAAATATAGCAAACGCTGATATTGCTTACAGCGAGGGAGCTGGGATATGGAAGTCTCATGCTTTTCTGTATGTTTGGAGAATTTCATAACTAAAAATAAAAACATTAAAATGAAAAATGAAAGTCTACATTTACTTCCTTTTTGACTGTGTTAAATTCCAAGTCATGAACCGCTCTATATTCATGAAGAGGGAGAGGTGAGAAAAAAAGCCGAAGACCTCCTCTGTTCTGTTTCTTAGATGAATAGTGATCTATTTAAAAATTAGCTTGCTTAATGGTATCTTTTTTTGTGATAGTTAATTTTCTGACAGTGTAATTTTCTCTTTCCAGTGTTCTTTGCTAGGGTTACGTGTTTTTTAAGGAGTGAAGTATTTCAGCCAGAGCAGTAATCTCATGTGTATTCATATTAAGTGTGGAAAAGGAAGATTTTTTTCCATCCCTGCTCTACCCCATCAAGCAGTTTGTGCCCAAGCTGTTGCCGTGGTGCTGTGTCCCAACCCCTTCTGCTTCTCCCTGTGAAGTCCTGGTCCTGAGCCATGGTCCCCTGATCTGCATAGAGGCAGAAGTGAGGTGGAGGGGGGCAGTGCCTGCTTTTGCTGCAGGAGACAGGAAGGACAGGTCTGTGCTGGGTCCACGGAGCAGGCTACTCTCTGGACCTGGCACTAGAACCCCGCTCTGGCTGCCTGTGGTTGCCATGACAGCAGACTGTGTTTCCTGGGCAGGTGGAAACTGGATTTGAGACCCCTTTCCTGTTGGTTCCCTCTTTCAAGAAGCAAGACCTTAACCTAGTGGACTTACGGTGCATGCGTTCTCCTACACATGACTCAAGTTTGTCCTGCTTTAGGGCAGAGGAGTGCTCCATGGTGTGTAAATACCATGTTTTCTCTATTCATTTATCTATGGGTGGTCATGTAAGCCACTTCCAGGATTTAGCTGTTGTGAGCTGTGCCGCTGTAAACAGGTGTGCATGGATTGCTGTAACAGGATGTGTATAGCTCTTTCAGAAAGATACCTAGAAGGGGAATAGTTTGTTTTTTAAGTATTCTCCACACTGATTTTCACAGTGGTTGTACTAGTTTACATTCCCGCCAACAGTGTGGGAGGTGGTTTTCCCCCTGCAGCCTTGCCGGCGTTTGTAATTACCGATTTCTTAATGCTGACCATTGTCTCTGGAGTGAGATAGAATCTTGGTGTTTTAATTTGCATTTCTCTAATGGCCACAGACGTTGTCAGACAAATAAATATCACGTGGTTTCTCTTATATGAGGGACCCAAAGTGTATGTAAAGAGCAAACTGGAAGACAGAGGTTAAGAAACAGAGCTTTCATGAAAGGGAAGGGGACCGAGAGGCACAGGGAGGTGGGAAGGAGGGTTTGAAAAGCAGGCATGCGTGTCGGTGCCCCAGCTCCCTGCGAGCGTGTAAGTACTGCGTACTGCAGACATGGACTAATAAAAAAACCGAAAGACAAAAGAAGCAGTAGCTGTTCCGTCTCCGGCTCTGGGAGCAGAGGACAGGCGCATTGGGCTCGCAGAGGTCTCTGGGATCCCGTGGCTGGTGTCCCTGATTGCTGGCTGTGCAGTGCTCTCTGTCTCCCTTCCCGGAGGTGACCTCAGAGGTGTGCATGTCCTTTGAACTCACCCCCAGGCGCAGTGGCTGGGTGCCAGACTTGGGGCTCACCTAGCTCCTGGGTCCCTGGGACCTGGCTCCGTGTCCCTGAGATCCAGGCTGCGGCACCCTGTCCAGGCTGCTTCTTGCGACCTCGGCCCATGACTCTGGCCACTTCCTGTCCTCAGCTGCTCCTCGGCTGGGCTCCAGGCAGCAGATGGCTGCTGCTCCGTGCCCTCCCCTCACCCGGTTCTTGCAGATGCACCCACCCAAAGGCTGGTGTCTGTGTCGTCATGTCGCTTGCTTAGAATGTGACAGGAACACAAAGGGACATGTTCCCTTGCAAACGCTGTCTCCCTTTCCCACTTCCTGAGCTGGCCATTCGAGGGCACCCTCACTGGACTGTGGGGACACCCAGCACTGAGGGCAGAAGAGGCTCTGGGGCAGTGTCATTTCCAGCCTCTGCTGCCCAAGGCTTTTGTGAGCTCACCTAGGGTTACTCATCCACGGAGGAGCAGCCCATTCCTCTCTCTGGAGAGTGTAAGCCAGGCAGCAGAGGCAGGTGGGTCTCTGGAGCCACCCTCGAGGCCACCTCAGGGATGTCTTCTGGGAATCATGCTCCGAATCACGCTCAGTGTCACCCAGGCTGGGAAGATCTGCTGCAGAACTTGTAGTTGCTGTGGAGAGACCGTAAGGACATGGTTCTCTCTGAGAACCCGTGAGATCATTTGTCTCTGCTCTCAGACTAGGATCAGTTGGGCTTCTGCTACAGTGTGAATTTTGTACCTGATCCTGGGTACTTCTTTGAGCTGGCTGTGCGAGAGCTCAACTAAAGTTGTTTTCAATTTGTATTTTTATTCAGCCACGTTTACAATACATACTGGTTACATTCTTCATGGGGAGCTGGTACATGGACACAGCACATCTCAATTCCTTTTTTATCCCCTTCCTTCCCCCTCCATCCATCTTTTATTTACATTTTAGTGTTCTAATGTGAGAGAAACCATGCAGTATTTAATCTTGTGTGTCTGATCTATTTCACTTAACATTATGGTCTCAAGTTGCATCCATTTTCCTACAAATGACTTGAGCTTATCCTTCTTTGTGGCAGAGTAGTATTCCATTGCATGTGAAAACCACATTTCCTTTACCCATTCATTTATCTGTTGATGGACATACAGGCCACGCCCAAGATTTAGTTATGGTGAATTATGTTGCTACAAACATGGATATGCATGGATCACTGTAATATGATGTCTCTAACTCTTTCAGGAAGATACCTAGAAGAGGTATAGCTAGGTGGAATGGAATTCCTAGTTTTAGTTTTCCGAAGATTCTTCACACTAATTTCCATAGTGGTTGTAGTTGTCTACGCTCCCACCAGCAGTGCAGAAGGGTGTCCTGTTCTTCCTCAGCCTCACCAGCATTTGTTATTGATGTCTTTATGGTAGCCATTTTTTCTGGAGTGAGATGGGATCTCAGTGCTGCTTTAATTTGCATTTCTCCAGTGGCCAGTAATGTTGAGTATTTTTTCATGTATTTATTGGCCATTTGTATTTCTCCTGAGAAATGTCCATTTATGTCAGTCCATTATTTTGATTGGGTCTTTTATTTATTTATTTATTTGGGGGGTTGTACTTATATGTTCTAGATATTAGCCCTCTGTTTGAGGAGTAGATGGCAAAAATTTTTCCCCAGCTGCTTCTAGCGAGTGTGTCCAACATAAAATGTGTGTGGCGGCTTTGTCTTATGCTTTCCACCCTTTATTTGTTCCTCTCTGGTCTTCGCCTATTCGCTTTTCTCTCAGGTGTTTTGTAACCTCCCTTGTGGGGATAAGACGTTATATAACTTCACATGTAACCCAGCTTACGGTGAGGCAACCGTAGTATTTACATAAAAACATAACTCAGGATTCTTTCCAGATGCTGTAGTTTAAGGAAAGGGCTTAAAGGGCAACTTTAAAAGACTTTGTTTCTGTAAGTTGGGATCCTTATACCCAGTAGTTGAAATAATGGCATAATCTGTGAGAATAGCAAAATTTGAAGGGAAAACAAATGTGAAAAGGACTGACTGACAGTGGGCTGCAAGGTTGAGGACTCCTAGTGGTCTGGCTTCTGCCACACGTACCCACACTTTATTAGATGTTGGGGTGCAGGATAGGCCCGGGACCTGCCCTTTGGGAGGTCACATTGCAGCCCTGTTCTCTACACCGTTTCGTCTTATCATGCAGTACTGAGTAGTGTCCTGGTGACCCTAAAAGCAACTTCAAATTTGAAAAATTGTCGACACGTGTCTGTTCAAAGGGAATATTTGTAGTTCAGAATACATTCTTCTGTAACCCAGAGTAATCACAGGAAAATTTTAAATTGATAAGACATAGATATAAATAAAGAAAACAGAAAATTAGCAAATGTTCTTGAGTTCTCCCCTTAGAAGGGAGAGAGAGATGCCAGCAACAAGCGAGATCACACACTGCCCCCTCACCAGCCCAACACGGTGCCAGTAGAAACTGCTAGACTAAGTGGCAAAATGTAGGCATAGACTGGCAGGAGATCTGAGAGCGGGCACCGAGCTTGCTGTGGTGACGAGATGAACCCCCTCCACAGAAGGCACCGTTTCTAGTTTGAGTCCTTCCTCTGGCACCTGGTGGCGGCAGATGCGTATCGCAGGGTGGTCGCAGAGGTGTAACCTCCACGTGGTACAGGACCACCAGAGCACTGTGAATACACAGCACAGCGGTCAGAGGTCTTGGAAAAGACATTCCAGGAAAACGAGGCCCTCGTGTTGCTCCAGAATCTCGTCAGAAGTGTGGTTGAAGTCCAGTTTTGGTACATGGATATTGGGTCTATTCATGTGTGTGTGTGTAACAGACAGGTGAGAAAGTAAACATTTTTATCTGTAAACATTTCTGGAAATACATGATCGGCCTGGGATTCCAGGTGGGTTTTAATGGCCTCTGTTTTAATTTCACAGTGTGTGGACAATATACGATGCAATGGCTTAATGACTATAGTCTTTGAAGAGAACTCCAAAGTCACGGTGCCACATATGATAAAGTGAGTATAGCAGTCCTTCCTCTGCATTTTACCAAGATTAAGCTGGTGGAGATACGAAGCCTTGAGTAGACTATTGCTTCAGTCCATTGAGCTTCTTATCAAGAATGTTTCTTGCCAGTCCTGTGATCATTCATGTTATGCCATTACAAATGATAAGGACATCCAAATGGAATTTTAGGCTCACAGTTTGTTCACTTGTACCCTAGGAAAACTCTTTTTCATACCATTGAATATGGTTTCACTCTGTGTGGACATCTGAAGTGTGACACGGGTGTGTCCACAGTCAGAGGCGGACGGTGGTGTGGCTGACTTGTGCAGCGCCGCCCTGTGGGTGTGAACCTATCACTCAGGTGTGGCAGTAGAGAAATGTGTAGATGTGGAGCACAGCTAACAGTAATCAGCTAGCTTGACCATGAGATCTTCTGCCCACTGCCTGCCTCTGACTTGGCCCAGGTGCCACTGGGAGTCTTGCGTCCTGCTCAGTCTGTGTCTCAACAAAGCGAATCCTGCAACTCAAGGGAACCACTAGGGTCTCTAGAATTTAAAAGAAGTTTCATTTCTTTTCTTGTCACTGGGACACAGTACCCAACACCCACGCCTTAGCGGAGAGCCTTATTTTGGCCCATGACCTCATCCATAGTTGACTGGGTGCAGGGCAGAAGGTCCTGGAGGAAGAGAGCTGCTCACAGCACAGTGGGTCACAAAGCAGAGAGGGGAGGGGCTGGGGAGAAAGATACTGTATAACCTTCCAAGCCACGCCCCCAGCGACCTGCTCCAACCAGGCCCCGCCTCCCAACACCAACCCCTGACCCACCCACCTTCCATAATCCCTGCCTCTGCCCCCGGCTTTGGGGGCATCCAGGTAAAAACCAGAACGAACACTATGTGCTGAAGCTCTGTCTTCACGTGTCTGTCTCTGTATAATATTTTGTTTCTAAATTTAGAAATTGTTCTGGAACAGTTCTAAAGTGGACCAGGCTGTTCCTTACTTTCCATTTCTTGGCTATTTGCATTCTTAATTCTAAGAGTAAAGTGTATTTTTGGAAGCAATTTCGTTAGATCTTTTAAAACAGAAGCTACTGGAAACTCAGAGTATGTTTGCTTTTCATGCCTTCTTCTGTGGATATTTTGAGGTCTGAACTGTTTGTGCTGAAACAGTGAGAAACGTGAACTATAGATGAAGGTGACTTTCCTCTTGCACAAGGTGGACCCTACAGGGAGCACGATCCCAGCGGTGCTAGAGGTAGGGTTGTAATGATCATATCCAAGGAAGGCCCGGACACAACATTGTCACCATGATTGGCGTGGAAAGTTGTGATGTACAGGAGAATGATAGTATTTTAAACTTTTAGGCAAATTTTAGAATACTTCAGGGAGGCCCATTTTTTAAACTTCAGGGCAAAAATTCCTTTTGTATTCAATTGTCTAGAGTTTCAATTTACTGTCTTTCAGAGATGGGGTACTGAAAAACGTATGACGTTAAGATTAAGAACCAGTATGGTCTATTACTTCAAGAGGTCCAAATCATGACTTGATTTCTGAATTCACGTCACTGAGTTGGAATTATCTTGCTCGTTTCTTACTGTAGGATTCTCCTTTTAATCTTTCTCAGAATGATATCTGTGCGTTTCATTGGTTAGCCAGCTACGACTGGCTTAGAATGACAGTGTGTGAGACGGGCTTGTGGCTGGGTTGTGAGGCCCTGGGACAGCTATTTATCCACCCACTTCACACATATCTTGCTGACTTTGGGAATTATACAGTACTAAAGAACAGGACGGGAACCTGTGTCTTGGGCTGTGAGGATTTCCTGTCCCATTGAGAGTCTACACCCCACTTGGGGTGTCTATGCCTCCTGGTCTCCCCATTCATCTGTTGCCCTGGCTACGCCATGGGGAAAAGAGAAACCAACATTTTTTAGTGAAACAAAAGCAAATTTTCCTGCTGCAACCATCCACATCTCCTTGCTGACACGGTGCTAAAGCCCTCCCGTCCTTTCAAAACTTCCCAAATATCACAGATGATCTGGTTTCAATCTCTTGTGATCGCTTCCTGTGTGTTTGTCAGAAGGAGCTGCTGTGATCACAGGAAGCTTACGTAACACATTCTGTCTTTCTTGAGAGTCCCTTAGGAAATAAAGTAAGATCCTGCTTGGTGCAATAAAAGAAAATTAAGTAATTTCATAATATTCAATTTCTTTTCTCAAAATGAAAATGTGATCATAATTTTGAAGGACAGAACTGCGTTTAATGCTGGCCTCAACATATTTTCCTTCTCCTAGTGCTCCAAATAAACTAATTATACTGTAGTTAAGAGATGCGGAGCCCAAAACTACGATTAGAACGTGCAGTCGTGATCCTTGGCAGGGGACAGTGTCCTTTGCGTGGTATCCGAGCTCAGCCTTTGTTTTTGCAATATCTGGCCTCAGTTTTCTTAGAAAATGAGATACTGGGTGGGAAGCAGTAGGAAAAGAGCCGCTATTCATTCAGTCATATTTGGGACAAATTGATGGGTTCCTAGAATTGCTCAGGCCTTTTGGTAAATGAGAAAATTGAGAACCAGAAAAATCGAATTAGTGGACACTCATGCAGCGAGGGGAGGAAAAAGCCACACTGTCTGCAGCCATCTCACACGTGTACTTGTGCATTTTCGAGATCAATAGTGTGAAGTCAAGAGGCCGCCCTCTGTCAGCCCTGTGGGGCTCGGCTGGTCACTTAAGATGCCCTTGTGGGCTGTAGGACGGAGGTCCTCTGCTCCCATGAGCACACTGCAGCTGGAAAGTTTCTAAGAGCAAATGGAGGAAGCTAGTGAGTCCTTTCTAGTCGAAAGGAAATAAATATATAATCGCAAGCCCCTGGCAGGGCTGAACGGGTTCATTACGAGAGCTCACGAGAAGCCACTGGCTCTGGCCTCTGTGGCCGGTGCTCAGCCGTCACTTGTCCCGTGGCATCTCCTTGGGGATAGCAGTGAAATCCAGGCCCTCCTGGGTCCCTGCGCTGTAGCTGCAGAGGTCGGGGACGCACGATCTCGCGAGAAAAGCCGAGGCTGCCTGGGCCGCGGCTTCGATGTTCTGCAGAAGAGCCTGGTGTGCAGGGTGGTGAGGGCAGATCCGTGAGTGGAGCGCTTTTCATCTAGTGCTGGCTTGTTTTGTTTTAAAGAAAACATTTTCAATGGTGCAGGTTATTGAAAACATAATTCAGGCGTAACACATCACGCTTACTTTAGGGATGAAATTACATTCAGAAAATATCAGCACATTAGTAAGCCAGAAGAGTGGGATCCATGAATTAGGAAATCCAACTCAAGACCTTAGGAAAGGTGTAGAAACTCAACACAGGAACGTGTAGGAAGAAAGTACACTGAGATATGACTGAATGATCATAGGTTAAAATGCAGGAAAACGGCAGAACTGCTACATCAGAGGGCCAATTCTAGAAGGCAAAATTCTGAGCCGCAGATATTGCTAGATTAGATTGCATTAATATATGGCAGTGATGTTTATGTCTCTCCCCCACCCTGTGTGGTACTTTTTGAGCACATTTCTCATATTCTGCTTTCAGACCCTAAAAAACACTTTCCGCACTATGTCTGGTGGTGCACACCTGTAATCCCAGCACTCAGGAGGCTGAGGCAGGAGGATCACCAAGAGTTCGAGGCCAGCCTGGGCTACATAGTGAGACCATGTCACAAAACAAGACAACAAAAAATAAGAAATGCTCTTCCTCTGCTAAAGAGGGCTTTGATTTTACTTTCTTAGTAAAATGTAACTGAACTAGCCAGCAGGGGCGCGTGCCTGAAGCCAGTTTTTAGTGCTTCAGCCTCCACAGTTAAGCACAGGCTTCTTGGGTAATAACGGCCAGGCTGCCCCAGCACGCACACTGGCCGCGTGTGCCGCCCCTCCGCCGAGGTTCACGGCTGCTTTGCACAGGTCTGACGCCCGGCTGCACAAGGACGACGCGGACATCTGCTTCAGCAAGACCCTCAACTCCTGCAAGGTGCCGCAGATCCGCTGCGCCAGCGTGGAGCGCCTGCTCGAGCGCCTCACCGACCTGCGCTTCCTGAGCATCGACTTCCTCAACACCTTCCTGCACACCTACCGCCTCTTCACCACGGCCGCAGTGGTGCTGGCCAAGCTGGCCGACATCTACCGGCGGCCCTTCACCTCCATCCCCGTCAGGTAGGGCCCGTGCCAAGGACCCGAGGTGAGGGCGGGAGGGAGCGCGGGCTCCAGGGCTCCAGGCCCGGCAGGCTCTGGGGATGCTGGGGGCTGAGTCCATGGATGCACGCCTTTGGCTTCTCCTCCTCCCCTCCCTCCTTCACCTCCCCCCTCCCCCCTCTTCCCCTCCTCTCCTTCTCATCCCCTCCCCCTCCTCCGTCTTCCCCCCCTTCCTCCCTTCCTGCCTTCCCTCCCCTCCCCTTCTCCTTCCTCTCCCCCTTTGCACCCTCCCCTTCCCTCCCCCTTCTTCTTCCCTTCCTCCTCCTCATCCCCCTCCCCTCCTCTCCTCCCTCCCCCTCTTCTCTCCCACTCTCTCCCCCCTCCGCTCCCCCTTTTCTCCCCCCAGCAGAGTTTACAGACCGCACCCTTGGCCTCTAACCCCTGTGAGATCCGCGGGAGGGGTACGGCGTGCCCTGTGGGCGCGCATGGATTCTTCCGCAGGGCGCAGACCCAGCTAGGACCCGGAGGTCGGGGCTCAGCGCCAGTTCAGGCGCGGGCACCCCCGGCCTGGCCGAGGAGGTGACCGCCCACCCGCCGCGCCCCCAGGTCCCTGGAGCTGTTCTTCGCCTGCAGCTCAGGCCGCGCCGAGCCCTCCGCGGACACACGGTCCCCCAGGCTGAGCCGCAAGTTCTCTTCGCCTCCGCCGACCGCATCCAGGACCGCCTCGCCCGTGCCCACCCGGAAGCTGTCCCTGAGCTCACCCGCCAGCGCCAGGACCGGCCCGCTGGACCTGACCACGGCCTCGGTGTCCGGCAGCCCACCCGCCGCACACAGCCCCACCGCCTCCCCACCACCGCACCCGGGTGAGTCCCTCTCCGCAGCTGCCCGAGGGAGGCGTGCCTGTGTGTTCGGCCCGGAGCAGTGTCCACGCCTGGAGACGAGGGTGCCAACCCTCCCGATCTGTGCTCCAAGCTTGCCTACCCATATCTCAGGCTGCACACTGTGGGTTCTCCTTGGTCGTCCTGCCCCAGGGCCTTTGCACTTTCTCAGCCCTCTGCCCACACAGCCTTCCTGGGTGTGTAAGCTCCAGGACGTCAGCAGCCCCACCTTCCTGTTCCTCTGCACATCCTCAGCACCTGGGCCAGGGCCTGCCCCAGAGGATATTTCTGTGGAATGAAGAGTGAAGTAAAACACTTGAACACTGGATGGGCCTCTGGTGGGTCACCTGACCTTCCTCAGCCTGATGCACATGGTGGGGGACGAGACCCTCGGTGCTGTGGAAACCCAGTGCCTTCCTGTGAGGAACAAAAATGGTTTCTCAGTCCAATCAGCAAGGAGATTTTCTTTAGTCCCTCTACATGCAGTGGTGTCTCCATTCACGAATTTATTCTTTCCACAATTCTGGTCCAAAACCAAATTGGACAAGAACCAAATCAAATTCAATGGTTTTGAATTTTAGGTTTAGTGTTGGCCTTATGGGGAACCTTGATTAAATTCTTGTCCAATTTGGTGTGTGGCCAGAATCATGGAAAGAATTCAGTTTGTGAGCCCAGGTACCACTGTGCATTTATTTACTTACTGGTTTTGTTTGTTTGTTTAAGGCAAGGTCTCACTATAGTTCAGGCTGGCCTTGAACTCACTATGTAGCCCAGGCTGGCCTCAAACTCGCTGTGATCCTCCTGCCTCAGCCTGCTGAGACTTGGGATTCTAGGCGTGAAACACCACACCTGACAGTGTATTTATTGATGACATAAAAATTGAGCAATAACTCAGAGAAAGGTTCACATTTCAAGGAAGAGCCTAGTGGAATTTGAGCTGGAGCAGCTGTCATGTTTGACAGTGGCCGCCTTCACCAAGAAATCAGCCACAGCTGCTGAGGAGGAAGAGGAGGGAGGAAGATTGAGACGCCTTTAAACAAGTTTGAGTGAAGTCACAGTGTGTCCTACTGGGTCTAAGGAGGCTGCACAGGAGGAGCTGACAGGGCGGCATCTGGATCTGGCCTGGGTTGGGCTCAGGGAGGTGGACACTCGGCCCCAGCGCGGGAGGTGCAGGAGGGTCCCTGGCGCAGCCTGTGTCCTCCTGTCTTTCGGCTTAGGCGAGCTTTAGGACCAAGCGTCACAGTGTCGGACCTCGGTGCTCTGTGAGCTGAGAAGCGGGGCGTCACACCAGGCAGCTTCTGTGCAAGGGAACTCAGCAGTGGAGGGTGTGTGGTGGTCCGGTACCAAAAACCCTGCAGAGAGTTCAGGTCTCCCACACGCTATCATGGCACACGGAAGCAAAAGAAAGAGAAAGAGAAAGTTGTGCAGTTGAGGAGCTCTGGGATGACCCACTGTTCTCTGTGGAACAAAAATCCAAAAACTCATGGCTTTTATTTGTATCCATCAGGGAGGTGGGTGGGGGTTGAGGCAGAGTTCTAGGGAAAAGAAATTTTGCAGGCATCGACTATAAGGACAAACAGAGCAATCTGCATCAGGCACAAAGCCTGCTGATTAACTTGATGCATGCAAGGCTGGCACCTGTCCTTCCAGGAAGGTGTGATTCTTCCTGAGTTTCATGGCCTCAGGGATATGTGATCTCACGTCTTAGCCCTGGAATCTCACAGGCTTCTGCTTGTGCCCCCATTCCAGCCATGGGGGGTGGGTTTCTCTCCCACATGCTGCGCTGATACACACTGGCTTCTTGAGTGGACTCAGTCAGTACAGCCAGCTGTGCATACCTCAGGGAAGAGCGAGAGGTCAGGGAAAGACGGCGGCAAGGGGCGTCATTTCGCAGAAGAGTGCGTCTTGGTGGCCTCCCCAGCCTGGAGGGGGCTGCCTCTGCTGAGAGCACAGACAGCACTGCGCCTGGGGGGCAGCCCTTGCGTTGTGCAGATGCTGTGGGACTCCCACGATGGACCCTGGGGCTGTCTTGCAGCTGAGCACCGCAGTACTCTTTAAGAGTTCCCCTTCTCTGCTCCTCCTTCTTTATGATGTTGGAGTTAAGATCATGCTGTCGCCCTGAAGTATGTATGCAGCAGATCTCTCTCCTCGGTGACCACCATCCTGCTTTCTGTTTCTAACCGTCTGGCTACTCTAAGGACCTGCTGGAAGTGCAGTCATGCAGTATTTTTCCTTTGCTGGCTGGGTTATTACACTTTGCATGATGTCTTCAAGGTTCACCCATGTTGTAGCATGTGATGAGGTTTCCTTCTTCCTAAAGGAGGAATAGCGTTCCATTATGTGGATATACCAGCTTTTCTTGTACCTCTTGGCTTTTGTGCAGAGAGCACAAGTGTGTAAGTGTCTCTTCAAGATCTTGATTTCTATATATATTGCAATTATATACACACCTATGTGCGCTTGTGTAGTATCTTCTGCCGTGTGCTGATGCAGCAGGAAAGGTGCACACCCACCAGCAAGACTGTCAGACCGCATGGCATTCCCACTTCTAATTTTGGGAGAAGCCTCTGCATTGTTTCGCACAGTGACTGTACCATTTTTCACACCCACCGGCTATGCACAGCTCGCTGACACATGTTACTTTCCATTATGTTCTTGTTTTATAGTGACTGTCTTCATGGGTTTTAGGTGAGGGTCTTTCTTTTTTTATAATTCCCCAAAAATTACATTTTACTTTGGCTAAGGACTAGAGTTATAAGTACTAGTTGTTTTTTTTTTTTTTTAATAGGAAAGCACAATCTGGTCTCCCTGGATCACCTCTGGAACACATGTGACACTTCCAGAGGTCCCCAGGCGAGCGGCCAGTGCTCCCCACGGTAGGCAGCCCGTGTGCATCTTTCGTGCGCCAGTGTCCCGGTTTTGGTCACCACCTTCCCCTGGCTCTGGTCTTCAGGACCCAAGCCCAGCATGTACAGTGAAGGTCCAGTGCCATGCTGTGAGCCCCACTCGAGATCGTATCCGGGATACAGAAAGGAGGAGTAGGCTTTTCCCTGGAGCAGCAAGCTGGGTGAAAGTTAGACCCAGGGCACACATCTACTTTGTAATGCTAAGACAGAATCTCTGGACAGGGTCATATGGGTAGACATTTCTTACCCACAGCTGGGGAGTCCATGGTCAAGGTACCATCATCTGGGAAGGCCCTTCCTGCTGGGTCCCAGGAGAGGGCGAGGGAGGAGCCCCCCACCCTCTGTAAGGAGCGTCCTCCCCAGGGCAGCCTCCGACCTTTCATGACCTCACCCCCTGCATGCCAAGTTGCATGAGGGATCAAGTTTTCAGCACATGAACGTGGGGCCACCTTCAAACCACAGCATGAGGAGACCTAGATAAGCGAGGAGATCGAGCTTGGGCACGACCCTGACATTTTGGCAGGGGTGGGGTCCACCTCTGGTGGCTCATCTCTTGGAGCCTGTGAATAAAGGTGTTGGCTCCTACATCACAGAAGGAGCTACCATTGAAGGCTTCCTGCCTGTATTTCTCAGTGTATTTCTCAGTGCATCTGCTATGGAACAACCTAGCGTTCTAGCTTCCCGAGCTAGTTTATGCAAATTGTTCATAGCTGGGAGATGCTCGTATCATTTTGACATTGCAGGCCAGGGTTAATGCCGGGCTTCTCCCTCTGGGGGGTTCCAATATGGTGGGAGGTCTACGACACTTGGTGTCACCCCCAGAGACAACCTGTGCTCTGAAAGGTTGTTCCTCTGCTCCCTGGGCTTCCTGGGCACCTGCACCCCAGCACCCACTTGGTGCTCCTTCCCTCGTCCTTGGTCTGTCTGCTCAGTGCCCCAGGCCAGCCACTCTGCACTGTACTGTCCTTTCTGTCCCTGGCCTCTGGTTTCTCTGAATGCTTTCCATTCCCATCTCCAAGGCGGTCATTCGCAGAGGTTTACAGAGGTGGTCGCTCACAGAGGCACAACTGTGAAAGGTTAAGCTGGGGGGGAAGGTTAAGCTGGGTGAGGATGGGGCACAGTTAGTGAGCAGTGAATCTGGGCGGTCCTCTATGGTTCTTGGAGCCCAGCTTCGGCTCGGAGCGTCTTGGCCCAGAATGAAGGCAAGGATGGAGGTGAGCGACATGTGTCCCGCTGAAAGCTGGAGGTGGACTCGCTTGTGGGGACGCCCTGCCGCTCTCGAGACTGGAGAGGGGCAACCTTGTGGGCAGAAAGCTCCAACTTCAGGCTGCGATTGTGGCAGTTCTTGGGCATTTCTCTAAGTAGGCAAAATGAAAGAATCACAGACTTAATTTTCTCTTTTATTCTACATTCAAACATGGGCAGCACTGGTCATGAAGACCTTTAGAGAAGTTGTGGATGAATGGTTTTGTATATATCTGAAAGTTCAGTGCACAAGCGTGTGTGTGTGTGTGTGTGTGTGTGTGTGCACACACGTGCAAGGTAGGAGTGCTCCTTTGCTAACCCTACTGTCTTGTCTTGAAAATTCCATTGGGCAGAGAAAAAGGAGATGCTGATCCGCCTTTAGAGTGAAAGATGTTCGCGCGTGCTTTGCATAATGTCGCCAGTGGCAGACTTGGCGCAGGTCCTGCCCCTTTCTGCCTCTTCGCTAGCTCGGGGTACCGTTCCTGGCAACATCGGTCTGCCCCTGGGGTCCCACTCTCTGCTGCCACCTGGAGAGCTTTGGAACATGCTTTCTAAAACTGTTACTGACCTGGGTCCAGTTTGATTGCTGTCCCAGCGTGCCAGTCTTGCAGCATTTCCTGGTGCGAGAACTTCAGGTGGTGTGGAGGGAAGGAAGAGACACAGGCAGTAGTCTTCAGAGTGAGCAAGGTGGCAGGTGCTTTCCTCCGTTCCCAGCCTACCTCCCCAGCTGTTCTGGGCTCACACAGCGTTCCCTCGTGCCCTCCTTCCTGTTGCCAGGCAGACCCTACCTTCTTCTTAAAATTTTTTACAATTTTTGTTAACCCACGTGTGCAGTTCATGGTGAGCACGTTCCTCAGGGGCGGTTGGTGCATGCTTAGAACACAGCTTCATTCTTTTCATGTCTGCTCCCTCCTCCATCTCTCCATCTTCTTCCCTTTTGCAAAACATCTGTCTCTGTTTCCTATTATCTATCTTTTAATTTGCTCTTTATTTATACTTTGGATTCCTCATATAAGAGAATCATAGGATGTTGAAGTGTGTGTCTGATGTCCTTCACATATTATTATGATCTCATCCATTTTCCTACAAATGACTCAGGCCTATCCTTCTTCATGGCAGAGCAGTGCTCCATGGTGTGTAATCACTATTTTTCTTTATCCCTTCATCTGTTGATGGATGCATAAGGCCCTGGCCTCTTCTACCCCAGGTGCTCCTCTGACCCCAACGGCAGCCTGACTCAGGTGCCACTCTGTAATGGCTTCTCCATGAAAGGTCAGCCCCTGGCAGGTGGAAGGGGAGCCCCTCACCCAAGCAGTGCCCCAGACCCCCCTGCGCACCTTGCTGCTGGAGTCGCCCCGCTCTGAGAGCTGAGCATTGCCTGCCCCGGGCTGAGTGACCTCCCACTTCCAGTGTCGCCTGGGGTCTCGTGTGCACGCGTGTTCCACGGGCTTGGCATGGAGTTGACTGGACTGAACCGGGCGGAGGTGCGCCCCCACCCGCAGGCCGGGCTCTCCTCCTGTGCCTCCCGGATGTGCAGTCTGCAGCACTGTCCTTTGCTCTTCTGCCTCCTGGACGTTGGGGTCTGGTCCAGTGCTTCCCTGGGGACCTTTTGGGGCTCTGCATATCGCTGACCACAGACCCCTCCTCTGCCTCGCCCCGCAGGCGGGTGCCCGCTGTTCCACCCGCTCCTACACAGCAGATGCCGCCCGTGCTGCTGAGCGGGGAGCTATTTCGATCACAATGAAACCAACAGCTAAGCACTGATGTTTTCGTCTGCATCTTGCAGCCCTGCCAGCTTTACTGTAATTATGTCATTCAAGGAAAGAGTCCAACCATTTCCTGTTCCTGGCCCCTTTGAAAAGATGAAAATTGTGGCCCTGTTTCTAAGGAGTGTAAAACTGGCTCTGCGGGAAGTCATTAGGGATTCTGTCATATTTGCCAAGTGAAATCTTGAACAGCATTCAAAGAGGAGCAGCAGCTGGGGTGGCCGGAGTCCTGTCCTTTGAGTGGAGCGGACATTCAGTCTTAATCTGCGGAATCAGTGAAAAGTAGGACGAAATGAGAGTTGCTGGGCATGTATCGAGGTGGGCATGATACTCTTCCTTGGAAGAGCATTCATGAGCTTATAGTTAGTTGTACCTGGTCGACAGCCAGGGACAGGGAAGCAGTGGCACCCTGGCTCCGAGGCCCCAGGTGGGGTCTGTCTGTCTTGCATTGTCCCTGCAGCAAGGAGGTTTGAGTTGTCTTAAACTCCCTCCACGGTTCACGTGGGAGGGTTCCACTGCTTCCTGCTGCTCTGTGGCTCCAGCTCCCAGGGGCTCCGGGCGGCTGGGAGGAAGTCGGTGCCACCTGGTGGGTCCCGAGGCTCAGGCAGGAGTCAATCTGCAGTGTGAATTGATTTCGGGTAGTGCAGGTGTCCTTACCACACCCGGTGAGTGCGGCAGTGCCGGAGGGCCCAGACCCCTCGCGGTTCCTGAGCGGGGGCTGTGATAGAGCTTCACACTTTGGTTGCTTCAGGGGTCAGCCCAGGCACAGAGGTCACCCCGTCCTGATTTTGATCCCAACCTGGTTCATACTCTGGAAAAGTCTCTTTTTCTCCACTCCAGGAAAGGCCCGATGCCCTGCAGGCAGGGAACCCATTGCAGACTCCTGTGTTGTGTTTTTTAACAGTAGGAGCTGGCTGAGGTCAGCCACGGTCCACAGGTCATCAGGTCATGGCTGGGTCCGCGGGTTATCAGCTCTGTGTCCTTAGAATGTTGCTGGGAGGAAGGACTTGGTTTCCTGAGAAAGCCTTCTAAAGGTGGAGGCTGCCAGAAACACACATCACCTTTAAGGCATTTTCTGGTCTCCACGCGAGACACCGTCAAGACGCCCTCGGATCCCCAGCCTGGCCGTAAAATCCTGCTGTTTCCCACCAGCTGCCCTGGAGTCGACACCCGCAGAGCGAGCAGGCGCGGAAAGCAGCCCGGCGGTGGATGCCACGGAGCTGTCCCCGTGCAGGTCCCCCTCGACGCCCCGGCACCTCCGCTACCGGCAGCCCGGAGGTGAGCACGGCACCAGGGCCCCAGGCAGAACAGTGTGGGGTGGGTTCTTGTCGTGTTGGGGGTAAAATGAACTGGAAGCAGTGGTGTTTGGGAAGGACCTGGGAGTGAAGAGCGGGTGGGGAGGGGTGTGCCTGACGGGCCTGTGTGGTCCCCCCATTTTGTGCGGCATGAGATAGATGGAGAGGCCTGGCACGGGGTGGGGGACAGCCTAGGGACCCCACCGTGTGCCTGACTCTGCTTCCTTACCAGGAGCCTGGGGTAGCCTTAGGAATGGTTTAGGGGTGCCCCATCATTGGGGAGCTTTTGTCTAAGATATCTAAAATAAGGTCCAGTTGCATGGGACTGCATCATTATTGTTAGTAATAGAAATGTGTGTTTTCTCATATATATGGTTATGGAAACTGTAAAGTATAATCCCATAATTTGTTTGGGAACGAGCAGATGTCCTGTAATCAGTGGAAACAGAGCAGAAGGTAGAAGTCTTTATGCGCACGGCCCCCATCACTCCGATAGGAATATCCAAGTAACTGATGTTCTGAAATTCTCCTCAAACCAGTTATTTCAGTCACAAGAGAAAATTGTACAGTTGTGAAAGATTCCCCCCTGATAACCTGGGAGAAACGGAAAGGTGTGTTTTGCTCTCACATGCAAGCTTCACGCGGGCGTTCAGGCATGACATGAGGTGTGTGGCTTCCCGGGTCATTTCATCTGTGGCCTCAGCCACTTGGCGGAAGCTGTTGTCACTGTCCTTGTTTCTGAGAGCAGTGACAAGGGAGGGTTGGGCCATTGTCAGGTTGGTCCCATTGGACATTCATCCTTAGGGCTCTCAGCAGTTGTGGGCCACCTGTCCTTTGAGAGGTTCTGGGAACCGAAGTTGACAAGCTAGACCACCCCGGCTTGCCGAGGGACTTCTGTGGCATTCGCAGATCTCTGTGCTGCTGGTTCTTAGCGCCTTAGATTAGTGCAGGCCTGGCAGTTTCCATGACCACTGTCGTAGAGGGTAGACCCTCTTGAGTGAGCGCCCCAAAGACTTTGGGCTTACAGACCAGGGAGATAAGACTCTACAAAAGCAAGAGAGAGCTAGATGCTGTTCACTACCTTGTCAGTTATTTTCACATTGCTGGAACACAGTGCCCAACCAAGAGAGGTTAAAGGAAGAAAGGGTTATTTTGCCTCACACCGTATAGCGGTTTCTGTCCGTAGTTGGTTGGTTCCAGAGCAGGGCGCTGTGACAGAGGGACCTGGCAGGGCAGGGTTGCTCATGGCATGGATTGCAGCAGGAAGCAGAGTGAGATCAAGGGAGGAGGAGGGAGACAGACCCTCTGGGCCACGCCCCAGTGACCACCCTCTCCCACCAGGCCCCACCTTGTGACATCCACCCAGCTATAAGATCATCAGTGGACCTACCCAGTGCCACATACCCATGGCCTGGTACCACAAATCCATGCTCTGGTACCACAACCCGTGACCCAGTACCACATACCCGTGGCCCAGTACCACATACCCGTGGCCCAGTACCACACACCTGTGACCCAGTACCATACACTCATGACTCTGTACCACATAGCCAGGATCATGACCCAGTCACTCCCAGAGCCTCACCTGTGAGTGTATGCGGCGTTGGTCGGGGAGCATCTAGATATAAGCCGTAACAACTATATTCACATATCAACTTTCTTAATTCTTGGAGGATTCTTTGGAAATTTTCCTGTTTGTGGGCTCCTCAGCTTGGTTTTCTTTCCTGATAGGACGAAGTTACAGAAACCTAGAAGGAAGGCCGAAATCCGTGTTAACGTAGTAGAACCCAGTGGGAGACTATCGTATTTTCTGCCGTGGTTGTCCCCTACATCCAAGCCCGCCATGCAGCGCTTCCCCTGCTTGCTTGCTGGTGTATTAAAGCGTGATTGTACGACTTGCAGAGTGACTAAAGAGAACCCTGCAGGCAGAGTTGTAACTCACTGCTTTCACTAATGCCCGTGGAGGAAAAGCGCGGGCACCAGCGGCCTTCCCGGATGTCTCAGTCAGGGAAGTGATGGAGCTGCCCGGCCTCTCAGTTCAGGCTTTAATTTCACATGGGCTGTCCCTCACCCAACCCTCTTTTTAAAGGTGCCTTGAGAGGAGATCCTATCATAACACGATGTAGAATTTTTCAATAAACATTTTATCTCGTATAATTCACAGGCTATCAATTTCACCCTTTGAAAGTATAGTTAAGTAGATTTTATGTATTCGCAGGTCAGACAGCCCTGACCACTAATTCTAGAACATTCTCACCCCCCATACAGGAAACCCGGTGCAGGTTTTCGTATGGCTGTGTGTTTTTATCTCTCTCGGCTACACTCCTGGTGTGGGATGTGGGTGTGCAGTCTTACTGTTCTCCTCTTAGCAGGAATGGCACAAGATACGGGCCCAACCCTGCACCCACTTTCGAATAAAATGTGAGAACTTCCATTGTAGAACTGTGTCCATCTGACTCGCCTTCCCTTCCCTCTCTTCTGCACAACCAGGACAGACGGCAGACAGCACCCACTGCTCCGTTTCGCCGGCTTCTGCCTTTGCGATTGCCACAGCTGCAGCAGGACACGGGGGTTCCCCGGGTGAGTGGGGATGTGCCAGGGACAGGCTCGTGGCCCTGTCCGCCTGGGACTTCATGGTGCGTCTCCGGGTCTCGGGTGGGCTCTGTTCAGAAAGCATGGGAGGAAGTCCTGGGCTTCGTGACACGGGTGATCCTGCAGGACACTGTAGTAAGTGACATACGGGGTGTGGTCAAAAAGTAGAGAGTGGTATTAAAAATTATTAGTGTAGTAAAAGATATATTGCCGTGAGTCCCCTCAAAATCCTCCTCCTTGCATCAGATACACACTTGCCGCTCTCTGGAGCTGTTCTGGAGGCCTTTCCTGAGTGTCTGTCCTGGCTGCTTCGATGTCCTAAATCATTCAGAATGTTTTCCGTTCCTCATCATTTTGACTTTGGGGAAGAGCCGGAAGTCGCACAGTACCAGATCCAGTAACTAAGGCGGATGAGGACACAGCGACATGTTTTTATAAGCCGCCTTTCCGTTGTATGGCCCTCGGCAGCCACACTCACCATATTGTTATCATAGCTGGTAAAGACCCTTAGGAAAGAGGGCTCCAGAGCTGCCTCAGAAGGTAGCTGGACTACGGGATGAGTGTGTGGGAAGCCAGGAGGAGGCTTTTGAGGGCCATGAATGGCAGTTTGCTTTTTACTGTAGTGCCCATTTAAAATGTAAACACTGACTTTAGTTTTGGATCACCTCTGTAAGCCAGGCACAGGAGCACCTAAAGACGCCGGTCTCGCTTCCGGGGGCAGTCTGACGAAGTCTAACTCACAGGGAGGAGCTGTGGGGAACAGTGGTGACCAGGCCAGAGCGGAAGAGGTGATGCCGGGCAAAGCAGTTAGAGAGGAGGACCAAGTCCTAGAGGTGTATTACACAGCACAGGGACTCGGTTAATACTTGTGTTCTGTATTCTTCGAAGTTGCTGAGTGGATTTCAGATACTCTCGCCACACACAGAAAAGGTGAGTGACGGGCGTGCTAATGAGCTTGATCAAATCATCTCTGGTGCACACACACATCAGAACAGCACTTTGTGCCCCATAAACATAAACAATAGAATGAAACAAATATGCAAATAAGTGGGTGCCCTCAAAGGAGCGTCACTGCCGTGGGTGGGCTGTGCCTCTGACACGCTGCACCCGAGAAGGAGAGGGGACGTTCTCCAAGGTGTCCCACCTTGTGCTTGGGCCCTTTTACCCTGTGGCTGCAGACGCGGTTGTTTCAGCTGTCTCAGTCGCCTGGTGCGGGTGTGAGCTGGAGGGGAGTTGACAGCGTCGCTTGTCACTTGAGCTCCGTCCTCGCTTGCTTCCAGTTGTTCTTGGCTCCTTCTGAGTTGCTGACAGTTCATTTGCAGGGTAAAGAAGTACTTAAAATAAAAGCTGGTTTTGAACAGAGGAACATGGTGTTCACTTTCTCTGTCTTCTCTTCCAAGCAGGGAGGACTGTGTGTTCTGGCCAGTCTGTGATTGGTTTAAATAGAGTTTTTTCTGTGTTTTCTCCTGAACCGAAGCACTTGGTGGCAGTCACGGTTTGAGAGGTGAATGTCACAACATTATCCTTCCCCACAGCCAGCTCCCCTAGCCTTGCGGTGGGAACCAGCAGGGGACAGAACAGAGAGAGGCGCTCACGGGGCCCTGGCCTGCTGTGCAGTGTGTGTCTCGCGTGTTCTGTCTGGATGGAAATTCTGCAGATCTGCCTTCCTCAGCTCCCTGGGCACTTTGCCGCATGTGCTTCGTTGCACGTGGTCACCCGAACTGGGGGTTCTTGGCCCTAAAAGGCTCCAAGCCGCCTGTGGGGTGTGCGCACTGCTCCACAGGGTGGAAAGGCGGTGTCCGGGCCTGAGCGCGCCATGTGAGAACGAGCCTTTTGTGGTGGGATGGGGGGATGCGGGGGGGGCGGGTGTGGGTGTCGGTCTTCCCTTCCAGGCTCACACGCTGGTCTGCCTGTGAGGCAGGGAGGGCAAGTGTGTCCCGAGTGCCTGGAGTTCAAGAGTCGATGTCCCCCGGGCTGGGCCCATTTCCATGGCCTGGCCCTGTGTCCCTGTGATTGCAGCGAACGCAACTGTTCTCATGACCTTCAGAGAGTGGCTTTCTGATGCTGCCCTGTGCATTCAGGTTGCCCCAGAGAGAAGAAGAGACCCAAACAGCGAAGTCATCCTCGCTTTTGGAGCTTGTCCCCTGCTTTGCACAGCGTCCCTACCCTGGAGTTGGCCCAGCGTGTGGAGCTGAGGGAAGAAAGAAGGCGGCCCCAGGGGTGCACAGGCTGCTGCCGGCCTCACAGTGTTCGACACATGCTGTTGCTCACGGCACTCTGCCGTTCCATACGCCGGCCTCAGAGGCCACGGGGACTCCTGGCAGCAGCACCTGCGCATTGTGGGCTCAGCAGGTAGCCAAGCGTGTCTCGCAGGGGACCCCGCTGTCCAGGAGAGCGGGGCAGAAGAGCTGTGCTTCAAGGCCACCTAGGAAAGTGGACTCCGAGCAGGAGCAGGGACATGCTGCCGGCTGGGCACAGCAAGGCAGAGCCTGGGGAGGGGCTGGGGCCGGGCTGCAGGTGTCCCAAGGAATGGTGAGCCAGAGAAGGGCCGGCTCTGGATGGATGGATGGGTGGATTTGCAATCCCTGTGGGAAGCAGACACCGCTGCCCCAGATGCACCTGCACCTGGCCAGCCGTGAATGCTGGGAGATGTGGGGGGAGGGGAGCCTGGGTGGGCTGCGGCAGTGAGGTCTGCACACTGCACATCCCGGGCCCTGTCAGCTGAGCCGCGGGGGACACCAGTGGGCCTTTGCAGTCACTCCCCGTCTGAGTCACTTCCCTTGCTGCTGGGACACAGTACCCGACACCCACAGCTTCAGAGGAGAGGTTGATTGCGGCTAGAGTTTCTGTCCTAGCTGGCTGGCTCCAGGCGGGCGGCCTGGTGGAGGAGAGGTGCTCACAGCGCCACGCACAGGAAGCGAGGAGCAAAGGGGGGCGGGGAGGGAGCTGAACCCCGCCAGGCCACGCCCACCCCAGGCAGACCCCAATGCCTGATAGCCAGTCAGCTCCAAGCCCCCATTTCCCAGTCACCTACTAGCTGATTTCAAACATTCACCCCACACTTCTATGTGCTGAGCCACTTACTTTTCTTTGGTTATTGCTGAGAAGCCTTTCTTGTTGCATTAAACAGAATTTCAAATTTCGCAAGACGATGGATGGAACGTTTACTTTACAGAGAGACCAGGCTGGAGGCTCCCTCTGGCCCGGGTGAAAGAGGACCGCTGTACTGTGCCCGTGGCTCTGCTGGCCTGTGGGTCTGTCCAGAATCACCGCTGTGCTGCCCTGAGCAGAGCTGGCTGGAAAACCCCACGGACCGCAAAGCCTGGTCTCTGCCTCTGCTTCGATTTTTTCATTTTTATTGCCTGAGGACATGGAGCCCACCCTTTCCCAAATCGGGTAGATCTTTTTCTTCTTCGACTTTACTGCAACAAGCCAGAGAATGCAACTTCTGCCCTCTGAGGTCAAGGTTGAGATTTTATGTTTTCTGTCAGCGTGGTGACCTTCAGGGAGATTTTCCTGGATTTTTACCCGGACTTAGAGCCAGTACCTGGGATTGTGGACTAAGCCTCCTATATTAAGCCTCCTGGGTTTATCAGCTTCTCCGGCACCCCAGCAGTGCCTCCGTAGCAGAAGTGATGCTGTCTTGTTCCCTCCCTGCCCGCCCTGTCAGTTTTGAGTGCCGCCACGCCAGCTGACAGGTATTTGTGCTTCTGCTCAGATTTTAGAGCTCTGCATAGACACGAAGATGTGTGCACTTCAGACGGCCACTGACACAGGGAACCTGCGGGTGGGGTTTGGAGAGAGTTACGGTGTGAACAGAAATATAGATCCACAGAATAAATCGATCAGGAAGCGCCATGTGCTCACTGTCAACCTCAAACCACAGCATTAGTTACGGAGTTTATGAAGTGATGCAAAATGAAGCTTGAGAATGTGAGGTGGGTTATTTAAGGAGCAGGATGTAATGACTCACGGCAGCAGAGGTCTGAGAAGCAACAACTGATGACCTGGGAGGCGATTGTACGCCTTGTAGCTTTATGCAAGTTGAAGTAAATTAGCAAAGTAAGTAGAGGAATGGTCGGATGCACAGGAAAATTAATGGCACAGCTATAATTGCGGGAGAAAGAGTGAACCCTTTGTTGGTGATGACCTGGTACTGGCAGGGCACTCAGAATCTGTTTTCTCTTTTGTTAACCAGCCATGCCTTACAGGGTTGGCAGTAAAGCTGAGTTTGGTGTGAGTTGAGCTTAGACCAGCTTTTCAAACGTACGGATACTTAGTCCCATTCCCAGAGAGCCCCACCTGATTCGCCGGCGTGTCTTGGGAATCCAAATTTTCTCAAGCTTCCCCAGCAGCACCCGTGTGGAGCCATGGAGAAGACCACAGTCTGAGGTGAAGCCCGCGTGAAAGAGTGTGCTTTTCAGAAATGCTGACTCTCAGGCTACACACCAGTCTTTCTGAGCCGGACACTTTAGAGGTGGGGCCAGCACCTGCACTTGGACAAGTTCTTCACCTGCTCTGGCTGCAGGATAAAGTCGGAGAAGCACAGAGCACATGTAATGTTGGAGCTCCCTTCCCTACTTAAAAAGTTGGTGACGCTTGGTCCTTGGTAGGCTGAGGCAGGAGGATCACGAGTTTGAAGGCAGCTGAAGGATATTTGGATTGTTTCCATTGTTTGGCTGCTATGAATGAAGCTGCTATCTACATTTCTATACCGGTTTCCGTGTGGTTGTTTGATTTTATTTATGTTGACTTGCTGGGTTGTGTGATAAGTTTATGTTGACTGTTTAGTAAACTCCCTGCCACGTTACATTTCCGTCAGCAGAGTTCTGGTTTCTCCGTCAGGTGACACCGTGCTGCCCCCATTGTAGAGCACAGTGGTCCCGGTCTCCCCCTGCAGCGTTGCTGTCCTTTGCGTCACTCACCCACGTACCTCACTCACCCCACGCATTGCCACTGTTACTGTAAGCAGTTATCTTGTAGATCAGTTAGAGTATTTTACTTGGTCATTTGTTCTGTCTGCAGTGCCCTTGCTCTCTTTGGGATGTAGATCTCAGTTTCTGACCATATCATTTTTCTCTGAGGAGCTTCTTTTAACACTTCCCGCAGAGCACTCTGTCAGCGGTGCATCCCTGTCTATCTGCCTCCTCCGTTTTCAGAGGGCAGCCTCCCTGGATATTGAATTGTAAGTTGGTGGGCCTTCCTGTAAACACTGTGTGTGACACCCCACTTTCTATTTGCCTGACTCATTTCTGAGGAGATGCTGTGATTCTGATCCTTGTCCCTCTCTCTAAGGCAAGGTGTCTATTCCCTGCAATTCTTTCATGAATTTGTGACACTTTATTTGCATGACACTTTCTGAAATGTCCCACGGTTCTTGTGTCTTCTGATCTACCCTTTCCAGGGTTATTTTCTTCCATTCTTTCTTCCTTTTGCATTTCAGTTTGGAGATTTCTGCTGACCTGCCATGGGGCTCCCCGTCTTCCCTCAGCAGCACTGAGTCTACGGTGAAGCCCCAGGAGGAAGGCACTTTCCTTTCTGGTCCCAGTGGCGCCAGCTTCTAGCATTCCCCTTTGATGCTAAGTTTGCATCTGTCCGCTCCCGTCACCATCAGTTCTTGCATGTCGTCTCCTTTCTCATTAGAGCCCCTCATATATTAGTCACAGCTGTATTAAAATTGAGCACACTCATCCCATCATCCTTGCCGCTTTCTGAAGCAGCTCTGGAAGACCTCTTTGGTGTAAATGTTTAAGAGGTGTGATCAAAAACACAGCGAATGCTGCTACCCATCGCCATCCAGTGGAAAGGCAGCTCGTAAAAACACGCTGTGTCCTCCTGTGCCTTATTCACTGGATCTGGCACTGTGCGATTTCCGGCTCTTGGCCAAAGTAAAAATGGCCATGAAAGAGAAATGTTTGGAATCCATTCAGGACGCTGAGGCAGCCAGGGCAGGGCAAGGGGAGACACTCAGGAAAGAGAACTCCAGAGCTGCTGTGGAGTGTTCAGGACGATGGGATAAACCCACTGGAAGCAAGGGTGTGTGTTGGGGGGTAACAGTGTCTATTAGTGTAAGACAGTTTTTAAAGAATTAAACATTTACTGTGTTTTTGATCATACTGCCTATTAGCTACTTACCTAGCAAAATAATCGCATAAAGTTGTTCCAGGGTGCATCTTCTTGGCATTCAGACATTGAAATTACAACAGCTACACTTTTACAGCCTTGTTCATAATCAGTGAATACTTTGGAAATCAAAGCATCTAGAGCTTCTTTTCCTTTTTTTTTCTGGTATCGGGAATCGAACTCACGATCCCTTGCTTGCCAGGCAGGCGCTATGCCGCTGAGCTAAATCCCCAGCTCTTTTCCTTTCTTAACTTCACTTGTCTACTCCTGGACAGGTTCTCATCATCTGTGTATTTCTTTCCTGCTATGGGATTCTAGTTTGGGGCGTGTTTTCCGTTATTACTCAAGGAACATAAAGGTTTTTCATTTGTTCATAGCTAGTTGACATTTTAGAGTTAAGATCTTGGGTGTATTTAATGTATAGTTTCAAATGAAAGCATTATTTCTGTTGTCAATGGAAAATTAAGAGCATTTTAAACACACGCACACGCGCATACACGTACACTCTCTACCTGGAATTGGAACTGTGGAGTGGAACAGCTGTGCCGTATCCTGCCGGTGTCTCCACTGTTACCCCCAGGCAGCCCTTGACCTGTGCTGCAGCCGGCCCGGGCACCCTACCTTCTCACCTGTTGGATGGCACCACCAGTGTCTTTCTTTGTGCTGCCCCTTCCCAGGTACGGCGCCCACCACTTCCAGTCACTCTCCCTGCTCTGCAGAAGCTGTCAAGGGGATGAGCCCGTGTCCCTACCCTCTGCTTGACGGCACTGGGCTCTACCCACTTAGGTCCAGCAGGTCACCGAGCAGGGCACAGGAAGCCGGCCGTGCGATGCCCAGACAGCCCCGCTCAGCCCTGGCTCAGAGGAAGGCAGGGTCAAGGCTGCCAGATGTGTCTTCTGTCTCCTGGTTCTTCTCAATATTTGTGTGAAGTCGTGTGCCGTTCAGTTTTGGAAGTGGACACGTACTCTTTATGAACACTGTCCTGGCCAAGCAGAGCGCTTTGTTGGCCACAGAGGCTGTGGACCACCAGTGGTTGGCTCAGATACCTGAGGTCCAGGGAGGACACAGCCAAGATTCCCGGGGACACGGCAACCTCCTTGGGCCGCTCCTCGTCTCTTACTGTTTTGGTGGGGCTGTGTGACACAGAGGGACCTCCTCCATCCACTCGTGTTTTCAGAGGGCAGTGTTGTCTCAGAGGTCCGAGAGCGCCTCCCTGGCGCCCCTCGAGATGGAAGGGGACAGCGGGACCGTCTTTCTCCTCTCCTGGTCGGACAGACGCTGCAGCAAGTGCGGGCAGGAGCAGGGAGCACCTTGCCTGCCCCCACGTAGCCAGCGAGCACACGCAGGCCTG
The DNA here is from genome assembly GCF_000276665.1 of Chinchilla lanigera. Classification (NCBI taxonomy): domain Eukaryota; kingdom Metazoa; phylum Chordata; class Mammalia; order Rodentia; family Chinchillidae; genus Chinchilla; species Chinchilla lanigera. The sequence continues at coordinate 28,985,416 of NW_004955418.1, read as the reverse complement.
CTCACTGCCAGGTTGTCGCGCGCTGTGCCCTGATGCTGCCCTGGCCCCGTGCCCACTTCAGGAAGAGCGAGAGTGTGGGCATCTTGGATCACTGTGTCCCTCGCTCTTGCGCCTGGGATGCTGGGCAGCCAGTGTGCCTATTTCTTTCCTTTCCACACCTCTGCAGCCACGTGCTGGTCCCCTAAGCAGTGAGTGCAGCAACTGGGGACTCCAGAAGGCGCAGTCTGGTGGGAATCTCTGCTGTGAAACAGCTCGGTGATATGAAATAACCTATGGGTGGCTCCGAAGGACGCGTGACTGGCTTCTCAGGCTGGCCTGGGCTCGGGGATCGTGGTCTGTTGAGAACTGGGCTGCGTTTGCGGAAGGACGTGGGTTCCTGTGGGGTGAGCTGCCGAGGTCCCCTGACGAGACTGTGCTCCCAGGACTTGTGAGGACGCTCAGCCCAGCCCTGTGTCAGCAGCTTCTCCACGCTGCTGAACTTGGGTGTCTGCCGGTGTCTGTGTTACAGGCTGAACACTCAGGCAGGATGCAGCTTGGAAACCAAACGCTTAATATCATGGAGCTGTCTTACAGCAGAGATTCCGGGTGGGACTGGGATGTGGTGGGCAGGGGAGGATCATGCCTGAGGCTCCCCAAGGAGAGGCTGCTGAGGGACAGGGTATCCACCGAGCACTGCCACCCCTTCCAAGGGCTCAGACATGCTGCTTGCCCCCAGGCAACCTGAAGAGGCTGTGGTTCCTCCTCCAGCTCATTCACTTGTTTTCTTGAGGAAGGGTGTCATAATGGAGCCCAGGCTGGCCTGGAACCCGCAGCCATCCTCCTGCCTCAGCCTTCAGAGTGGTGGAGTAACAGGCCCGCAGCACCATGCTGGGCTTATTCTTTGATTCCTGGCTCACTGGAGCATGGTGGGAAATGGCGGCTTGTGTCGTGTGCTGCGTGTGGCATTCAGAAATCCAGGCTCAAAGGCTCCCTGCGTCACACACTGGGCTCGGCGTCCCACCTTCTCATTGTCTGCACAAGCCGCCTTGCCTGCTTCGTGCTCCTCCCCTTCCCTCGTGTCCTGCTCTGCTTTTTCCTAGAAGAGTTTCCTCCTTTCTGAGTCCTGGAGCTCTTGCTGGGGGCGCTGGGGGATCCATAGGCTGTTAAATGTGTATGAGTCCATGTTCGCAGTACGCAATGATCGCATGCATGGTGGGGAACGGGTGCTTGCACGGGACTCCTGTCAGTTCTTCCTGCAGTCTCTCCCTCCTGTCTCCCCGCCCTCCCATCTGGGAGAGATCCATCTTCCCGTTTCCTGTTCTCCTTTTACGTTGCTCTTTAGCCCATTTGTCCTTTGGGTTTCTCGTGTCAGAGACACCATGCTCTGTTTAAGCTCGTGTGTCTGACTTCCTTCACTTAACATGCCGGCCCCTCTGTGCCGCACACTCTGTGCGTAAGGCCTGGTGCACATGAACGTGCAGATTCCTTTGTCGACAAGCTTAAGAACCTCAGGGCAGTGAGAGCGGAGCACGGACCAAGCACAAGCCCTTGAGCAGCGTCTCTGGTGACACAGCTGCACCCCGTTAAGCTAGACCTGTATTAGCAGCTGGACCAGGACCAGCAGGTCCTGGTGGGCACTCTGGGCAGTTACTCCTGGGGTGTCCCCTTCAGTGGGTGTCCCTGGTGGACCCTGCTTCAGTAGCACTTTTCCCGGGTGAAAAATAGATTATTTGAAGACAAGACCCTTTTGTTTTTATTTTTTAAGATAGGGTCTTGCTACATAGCCAAGGCTGGCCTTAAACTCACAGAATTCCTCCTGCCTCAGCTTCCCAAGTGCTGGAGTGGTAGGGTTGTCCCATCCCACCTGGCAAGACCATTTACTTTAAGATGGAAAATCTTAGGTTGAGAGAGATTAATTAGAAAGAGAAAACTAGTATTTAAACCCAGGACTCATGATTCTCTGGAGAGAATGCAGATTTTTAAAAATTAACCAAGGATAAGAAAGCTGTATTCAACATCCAGTGAAATGAAAATGGTCATCCCATGAGAGGCTTCCTGAACCATCCAATTATTTGAACCTTAATAAAGACAGCAAGCAAATAACAGTAACAGCCATGTCAGTGCTACAGAGAGCATTATTTTGCAAAGTAGAAATTGTGGACGCCTCAGTAGTGTGTAGGGAAAGTGAGATTTCCCAGTGAATTTTCCGCCGGGAGAAGTGATCACACTGAATCTTTGGTGGGCTACTGGGGAAGATTTGGTAGCTAAAGGTCATCCCATCATTTTAATGATGCAGCTGATGAAATGATACGAGACCGAGCTGTTGATTTAAGAACACGCCTCGGCTTTGCTCATCGTCTTCCCGCTCCTAAGAGTGGAGCTGTGTTCCCTTGGTCTTCATCTTGGTCTCTTTTTCTTTGGATCCTTCGATGTCAGGGAAGCCAGTTGCTGAGTCCCAAGGAGCAGCTCAGGATTCAAAACCAGGGAACCAGGTCTCCAGCCAACAGCCAGGGGTGTGAACAGGGGGTCAGACTCTAGCTCCAGGGGACTGTGGGCCCTGGCATCTCGAGCAACGAAGGCCAAGGCCAAGCCTCCGAATGGCTTTTCTCAGGAAACTGAGATAATAGAACTTTTGCCGTACTGGGGCTTAAACCCAGAACGTTCACACTGAACTATATCCCCATCCCTTTTTTATTTTGAGACAGGGTTTCTCTAAGTTGCTAAGTTGTCCAGGCTGTGTATTTTAAAGTCTTTTAAATTTTAGGATAATTTATTATGTAGTAGTAAGTACCTAGCACAGGTGGTGTCCTGGTAGCTCATAAACTTGGGGCAAATTATTCAGACTCAAACTGAATTTAAAGAACATATTTTTATTTTGGAAAGTATAGTGGATTGATAACTGGTGGTCAACTTATAACCCCCAGCTGAACTGAGTGAGTGGTGCTGGGTGTGGGAGGCCCACCTGAGGACTGTTGCCAGCAGCATAAGAGGCAGACCTGGAGAAGAAGAAGCAGGCTGTTGGGAGCTGGGAGAAGCTGTTGGGAGCTGAGAGAGACCGTGGGGAGCTGGCTTCCTGATGAACTTGGCTGTTTTCATCCTCTGAGGAGCTCGGGACCTCGCTGGTACTGAGAATGGCTTCAGTTTACTTTGGGGAGCTCTGATCCTCACTTTGAGCATAGCTTCCTGGTTCCGGAGGGGAAGATGGTGCATTGCCGGCCTCCTGGAAAAGCTTGCTGCGTTGGCTTCCCTGATGGGAACTCGGCCATCCTGGTCATCAGAGGAGCTCAGGACCTCACTGTTGCCGACGATGGCTGTGGTACCTTCTGGGGGAGCCCTGGTTCTTCTGAGCATCACTTCCTGGCTCCAGTGCAGATCCCTCAGCCTGCTAGCACAGATCCTTCTTCCTGCTGGCACAGAGTTTGTAGATTCTACCACTGACCTTTGGGCCTTTCCAGCAGATCCATGAAACAGGTCTGCATGAGACATTGTCATGGGCTCTGGGTCTCCAGTTGGATTCATGGGAGGCATTATTACGAGCTCTGGGTATTTAGCTCAACTCATGTAGGACATTGTTGTGGGATCCAGGCCCTCAGCTGGATTCCTTGGTCTTAGTGTGTGGACAGATTTCCTGCACTCTTTTGTATACTGTTCTTTGGGTGACTTATAAATAATCATATAAAGTATGTGTCCTGTATTATGTTGTTCCCCTTGCAAAATAAGCCGCCCCAAACCAACACAGAAAGAAAAGCATACCTGGAGCCAGGCACGGTGGTCCACACCTGTAACCCCAGCACTCTGTGAGGCTGAGGCAGGAGGCTGGTGAGCACAGGTCTGGAGGGAGTGCCTAAGACTTGAGTGCAGCCTCCAGCGACTGTCAAGGTTTCTGCACAGCCCTGCTGTCCTTCACCTGCGCACCCTGGATCCAACAGACTCATTTCATTCCCTCTGAGAGCTGAGAGCGGGAGCAGCTGGATTTCAGCGTAGCTGTTGCTTAGCAATGGGAAGCAGTGTAATGACCCCGCTCCTCTGCAAACCAAGCCAAGCCTCCCTGTGTAGCTATTGTCTGTCTGCAGAGCTGACTTAGAAACTCTAATTATCATTTTCGCAGGAAATTGAAGCAGGCTTCAGTGGCACGCCACTCCTAGCCTGGCAGTGGGCTGCCCAGGGGGCTGGGCCGGCCCAGTTTGAGGCCCCCGGCAGAAAAGCCAGACTTTTGGCATTTTGAGATCTTTAGCCCTCTCAAGATGAAGCTGGGAAGCACTAGCAGATTCCTCGCTGGTGGAAAACAGGTGGTTTGTATTTGCCGTGTACTGACTTGGAGGTTCTGGGACTGAAAACTTGGCTTCTTGGTGTTGTAACTGAGAGCTGGGCCAGCGATTTCAGGGGAGACGGGATTCCAGAAAGCTGATGGGGGTGGGAGGGTGGCACCACTGACCTCCATGCTGCCCCAGTGGGGAGGCTTCTAGGGATGCCAGCTGCAGAGCCGTTCTAAACACCTGGGCTGCACACAGGCCAGTGTTCCTCAGAGCCTGCTCTCAGGATTTGGGATCTCTGCCTGAAACCCTTACCCACTCTGTGGACTGAACTGTGCGGAACTTGCGGGATTCTGTTTAGTCTACAGTGCTGTGAGTCTTTGGGTGCGCCCGGGGCACAGAAGGTGTGGGGACAGGGAGAACAAAGTCCAGGCTGGGTGCAGCTCAGTGTGGAGGCCTTGGCTACTGTGCCCCGGCGGCCAGCACCAGGAAAAAGAAAAGGAAAAGGAAAAAGGAAAGGAAAGAAGGGTGGGGTGTAGCTCAGCAGCACAGCGCCTGCCTGGCAAGCGCAAGGTCCTGAGTTCGATTCCTGGTACCAAAAAAGAAAAAAACAAAAGAAAAGAAAGGTGGGAGGGGCGGGAGAGTGCAGGAGAACAGGAACTCCAGGGTGTTGCTTCAGTGCTCTAAGAACTGACCGTCTGGTAAGGAGATTAGACAGTTGCAGAACAAACACCAAGTGACCAGTGGGTAAACTGCACCATGCTGTTCATCCTCAGGATCATAATTGGCCCTGTTGTTAAACTCTGGACTTAAAAGCCAAGAGAAAATGTCACATTAGTAAGATAATAAGGCCGTGTGCAGCACCCTGAAAGCAAAGGTTAATAGAGTTTCAGACAGTCTTCCAATTAGTCAGCTTTCTCTGGCAGCAGATTATTTTTTAAACTTTTTGGGTACGTATTTGCAGGGTGCAGTGTTTATACTTCTGGCGTCCACGCGGTTTGTGGATGGAACACATCTAAACTCCCTTTCTTGTCTTCTACCCCACCTCTCCCTCACCTCCCCATGGCTTGCTGCCCTTCCTTCTTGAGAAAGATCGGTTTTCCTACTGTAGACCTGTCCTTCTGCTTTTTATTTATACTTTGGGTTCCGCATGTAAGAGAAAGTATGCAAAAATACTGCATCCTCTGGATCTCCAAGTTCTTTGTGGGTGCACACTTCCTGACTCAGGGACCCTTTTGAGGCTGGGCCGATGTTTGATTGAGGGGAGGCACTGTCTGCCACAATGCAATAAATATCGCCAAGATTTCTACTGGCGCCCCAAAGAGAGAGGATAAAAGACCTAGATTGAAGCAAATTATATTTCACTGATATCAAAAATCAGGAGTTAATCAGCCCATAGAAAACCCATGTTCCACCTCCTGTCTGTAATTTTTCTTTGTGTTTGCTTCTAATTTTCAAGATCATGTACACAGCTCAAAACTAATTAAAAACAGTAGAACATCTTTGTGCGGATAAACTTCCATCTGACAAATAGTGTCACTCTGCCAGGGACTCCCCTGCCAAAGTCAGCAGTCCTCGTTCCTGCAGATCACATGTGAAGCCAACCACAGCTTCTTGGGGACAGGCAGCGAACGCGGTCTCAGCTCAGGCTAGCATCTCCTGTCCACCTCCTGTCCTGCAGGGTTAAAGAGCAGCCCAGGACGTCCCTGTGCCCATTTTTCTGTGCTGGCACTGTGGATGTGTGAAGCTGTAGTTCTACACCTGATGTCTGCAGACTGCCCAGGATTTTGAAGCCCTTGAATAAGGAATGGCAGGGGTGGTGTCCACCCAGCAGGTGGGGGAGGGGATGGAGCTTGTCACTCAGCTTCTGGTGTGTAAAGGCAGGCTACTCAAGGTGACCCACCTTGCTCAGAGGAGCTGTGTGTCACAAGCTGGACTCCGAGCCAGACGCTCTTGGTTTATTTTGGTAAGTGGCGTTTCAGAGCCCTGTACTGCTGGCTTTTTGAGGGGCAATGACCAATGAATGCTGTGCTTTTGCCATCTAATGGTTTGCATTACTGACCAGCTTCAGCAGGAGCCTCAACTTCCTGCCCACCTGCTTTCTGGAGGTGGGGAGTTTCAAGGACTGCTTTTCATCCCTAGCTCCTTCTGTGCATGCTGGGCATGGGGGTAACTTCCAGGCAGGGTACAGGGCTCAGTACCCAGGTGCTTGGGAGGGCATCTCATGATGTGGTAGACACATGGCAGGTGTCTCTAGGGGTGCTGATCCCTTTCCTTGTTCTTATAAATATTTGTCCGGATAAACATGGATGGAGTTCTCACTGCCAGGAGAAGGAAACTCTGAAAGGGAACCTCATGGACCTGATTGTATTTAGTCACTGAAAAATCCGCCTGTCACTGAGTCCCTTGGAGTACATCCTGCACATTCAATGTCCTTTCACGGTGGCCCAGCAGAGCAGTTTCTCGTTCTCCAAGTCTGTGGCCCTGTCCTATTTTTACTTCCAAGCAGGAAGGGCCCGGAGGAGGAAAGCTGCTCACCTCCCAGGGAGGAGGGGAGCAGAGAGAAAGGAGGAGCCGGGAGGGAGATGCAACCCTTCCAGGCCATGCCCACAGGCCCACCGCCTAACAGCACATTTAGTAATGAAGTCATCTTTGGATGAATCCACTGATGAGCACGATGACCCACGATCCAGTCACCTTCCAAAAGTTCCCCTCTGAACACATAAGACTTTTTTTGGGGACATTCTCCATCTGAATCATAACAAAGCTCTCTTGCCCTTAGAAGTCACCAGACTGGTCCTGGGACTTCTGGTGCTTCTGTTCTCCTTGCCACCGAGGATGGGAGAGAGAGGCTGTGTGTCCCTCCCAAGGTCAGCACTTGCTGGTCAGGTGCCCTGCGACGGCTGGTGTCTTGTAATCCTGCAGGGGGAAGAGAATTATCAGGCAGTCTAGGCCGGGGACCCCAAGGAGAGGGCGTGTTTGTGTGGATTCTCAAGACTGACTCTCCAAGGAGTTGCGATGAAAGCGAGACTGCAATAAACCTGTGTTCCAGTCCTGCCATTGATCTTGTCATCTTAAAAGTGAGGGTAATGATTGTAGCTAAGTCACCGATGGTCATGAGGACTGAGTGAGAGACCCCTGTGCCATTCTTAGCCCAACACACGGAGCCCTCTAAGTGCTCAGGGCAGGCTTCCTGCTGTGGCCATCAGCTGCTCCACTCCATGCGATTGGTAAGAGTCTCCAGAGCCGGGCCGCTCACGTGCATCACCGGATTTCTGCCCCTCGGGACAGACTGGGTGCCAAGCTGAAGTCTGGGCCTCTCCCGTCACCCGTTCATCCCCTCTGCCTCTTCCTGATTCGCTTATGAGGCTATAACACGCAAGCAGACACACACACACACACACACACACACACACACGCACACACACACCTGTTACATCAGCAAGAATTAGCAAAATAACTGAAAAAAAGGTATTCACTGTAATTTTTAGGGACAAGCAAGAAACCCAGGGATCACTTTTTGCAGTGAATCTGTGCTGCCTGTGTGTCATGACAGATAGTTAGGACCACAGTGCCCAGAGGTGTGTGCCACAAAGCTCTGCAGGTAATCGTGGTGGGGAATACTTAGGACCTGCGGCGGGGCTCCTTGGGAGGGCGAGGGGTCTGAGAAGTGTGAGTGTAGACATTTTTGAGGAACTATGCATCGAGGATGGATGGTGCAGAAGCCACGGGACCATGACACTGTGAGTCTGGGCCCTGAGAGACAATGAACAATGTGACAGTGATCTCAGCTCACAGTTAGCTAAGTGTTAGGCATTGGCAGGGAGTCTGAGCGGGAGACCAAAGAGGTGATGTCCGGGGGATGAGCTGCCAGCCTGTTCCCTCTGGAGGAGCATCTCCGCTGCGCCACTGCCTCCTACCCCTCGGAAGGGCACGGGCAGATCCCTGGCCAACCTGCAAGTCAGAACGTCCTGGCTGCATCTGGAGAGATCCTAAAAAGACAGAGGCATTGGTCTAGGGAACTAGACTGGTCTCTTAATAACAAAAGTTAGCATTGCATCCTGCGGTCCCTGAAGTGTCACACATTGTAGTAAACGCATCCTTTGCACATGGTCACCATTGTCAAGGACAACAGCATCTGGCATGGCTTTGGCATGCAGGCATTAGCTGTACTTTTTGGTGGGTTGATGGACTAGCTCTCTGCACCTTTTTTTTGTTGTTGTTGTTTTTCCGGTACTGGGACTCGAACTCATGACCTTGTGCTTGCCAGACAGGTGCTGTGCTGCTTAGTTAAATCTCCAGCCCTCTCTGCACCTTTTGTGCACAGCTTTAGGTTGCAGGCTGGCCACTCACTAGTTCTTCTGCACACCAGTGTCCTGATCACCAAGAAATGTGTAGCAAATAACGTGTGCTATGTTAGGGCCTTAAAAATGACCTTTGTAATACACAGCAGTACTGCAGTGAAAAGGCACCATATGAGGACAGCATTGTGGCATGAGCTGCACCATAGCCAGTGGTGTCCAGGGCTTTGTCTCGTCACTTTGCTGTCGCTGGGACACAGTACCTGACACCTGCAACTTACAGGTTTGCTTTGTCTCAGTTTCAGCCGGCTCAGGCTGTGTGTGGTCAGCTGGCTCCACGGCAGAAACAGCATGGTGGAGGAGACTCCTCATGTTAAGGCGGTTAGGAAGCAGAGGGAGAGGAGGGGCCGGGGCGGGAGACACAGTCCACCTTCCTGGGCAGCATCCCAGTGACCACCTCCAAACAGTCGTCCCCATGGCACAGTCAGCTGGTGAACTCATTAGTGACACATCCAGAGTTGAGCACAACACCCTCACTGTGGAAGTTTTGTGGCACAACCTAGATCTACACCACCAGACCTCTTCACAGCTGCTCTGCCCACCAGCGCCCTCTACTGGCCGACTGACCCGCGCCAGAGACAGCAGGTTCTGCTGGGTAGGGAGACTTTTGAGACTGGAAAGCCAGGAAGACTAGGACGGAGGAAAGTGTTTTCAAGGTGCCTCTGTCTCTCTCAGTTCGGTTCTGGCGTTTTCTTGCCCAAGGATTCCCTGGGAGCCTTGCGAGTGGATCGTGGTTGCAGCTGCTGCGGCTGGCATTCCTGGGCTCATTTTGCAGCATCCTGGAGCACTTCCAGGGCTGGATGAAGCTGCATCAGTCTTATGATCATGAACATGTTTCAGAGGAGTTTTCAGTATGGTTCAGTTCAGTGTCGGAATTTTAGTCCTGGTGCTTTTTATATTTATTCATTTACGCTTAGCACTGAACACGCTGGATTTTCCATCAGAAGGATCTTGGGAACTAAGGCAAAACTAGGGAAAAGACAGACATTTTTGGTTCAAGTTTAAATATAGTTTATGGGTATAAACCTTAGCCTTTGGACAATTTTGCTAATGATTTGAAGCTGCTACCAGTGACTACTGGTGTCTTTGTCAAAGTATGGTTTAACATATTTGAAAAGAAAGGACACTCAAAGTTAAGTTACCCTTTATTCTTTCAATGTAGGTAGACTTTTAGGTGATGTGCTACTCGCTTCCCACTGGAAGGCTGTCAAATTCAGAAAGAGGAGTGGGTTTATTTACCCAAGATGATGGACCCAGGTTGTATCGTTTACAAAATCTTCATAAAATGGGGATAAGGAGCTTGATAATTTTGTCCCCAAACAGCAATGATAAAAACTGGACAGCTGTTTGTAAAACCTGAAGCCCACTAGAAGCCCACAAGCAGAAGTCCTGGACCAAGGTAGAAGCACCAGGTGGTATGCTTGGGTGTGTGTCAGGGGAGGACCAGGTTAGGAACTGCACGGGGATTTCAGGAATTTGGCTGGGGCCATGGTGGGGTCTGGGGTTGCACAGCATGCTTGATCGTTCAGATTCCTGAGCAATGCAGGAAAAACTGGACCATTTGCTAAAGATCTCACTGCTTGATTCCTATGGTCTACCTTAGATTTTGCTCTCTGATTTATTTACACTTTGGATTTCTCATGTTAGAGAATCCATGTACTATTTACGCTTGTGTGTTTGATTTCTTTCATGTAACATTCTGACTCCCTGGGCCTGTGATGGGACAAGTCATGCGTGGTGTGAGATGCGGATACGGAGTGTCAGGGGTACGTGGCAGTGGGCGCTCACTGACTGTTACCCATCAGTTTGACCTTGAGGACACATGAGCTGCTTTGCTGGGAAGAGATTTGTTGTGGGGAGTTAGGCATCTGGGATGGAAGGGGCAGCTATTCCGGACTTCATGAAGAGCAGGTCACCATGCGGACCTCTCCCTCTGCTGGGAGGGACCTGGGAAGCAGAGTGTCCACTCTGCATCTGTCCACCCAAGACAGTGACCAAGAAGCTGCCCCATAACCCCTATACCAAGACGCAGCCCCAGAGTCCTGCTGGCATACAGGAAACTGACAAAAAGAAAATAAACCTGAACAGAGTTACAATAAGTAAGGAAATTGAGTCAATTCTTAAAAATCGTCCCCAAAAGAAAATCTCAGATCTAGATAGATTTACAATTCATTTCTACTAAACACTTACAGAATAAATAAAGCCACCATTTCGGCAGATCTTCCAGAAAATGGGAGAGGAAGCATTTTCCAGCTCATTTTATGAAGCTAGAGCTACTTAATGCCAAAGCCAGACAGAAACATAAGAGGAAAACTATAGACAAAATCGCCCTCATAAATAAAATGCCGCACGCGCTTAGCATAGTGCTTCACGGCTTTCCCAGGACCCAGGCCAAGAGGCTAGTTTATTCCTGGGAAGTTATTTTCCTAACCAAATATACATATGTTCACTGCAATTCTTAAGGTCTCTGCCCTTGAACCGGGCCAAGCTTGATGAAGAGCTTCATGACATTTAGGATTCCATGTGGTTCATTAGTTAGTATTTATATTGACTAAATACTTGACTTGATTTGGTAGGAAATGGGTTCTACAGCTATCTGATAGTCCTTTGAGCCATTTCTAGACCGTTGGATCATTTCTAGCAAAGCAAACAGAAAATGCTTTCAGAATTTGTGGTTTTGAAGAAGGAGTCTTCTTAGTCTGATGAGGAGCAGTGGTCACAGATGCCGGGCTGGGATTCTCGGGGCTCCAGATGCCTTCCGGCAGCCACACCCCATTGTGCACATTGCTCTGGATTCTGGAGGGGAGCGGGCTGAGGCCCCTCTGTGGGCTCACAAATCCCCTGTAAGAGTCGAAGTGTGGTCTGCGTTGTAAGTTTGTGTGTCAAGCGTGAGAAGCCTTTCCCACTGAGGCAGCACAGATAGACTCCCTTGGGCTCTGCAAAGACAGGGGAGACAGGTGGAGCCTCCCCAGCTGCCTGGGTGGGGCTGGGACCTTCTCTTGTGGGGTAGGCGTTTCCCTGAGGCTGAGGGTTTTACAGCTGTACAGACGGCTCTTCTGGGAGTACTCAAGGGCTCCACCGAAGGTGCTTTCCAGTACCCCTGAGTCTTGTGGTTCCAGGCCCTGGGGAGGAAGCAGAGGGAGGAGAAATGTGGTAGATTCCAGGGCAGGGAGCGTCCAGGAAATGAGCCAGGCTGTGGTAGTGTGTTCCTCCACAGGGGGAAGGCACGTAAAGACTTTGTATTTTACAGCTAAAGCAATTAAATAGAGTGACTAAGTCACTAGTGTGTGTAAAGGGAGATACACGGAGGTGACCAGGTATATGGTGAATGTTTAAATTAGAAACATAATACAGTAAAAGACACATTGCCATGAACCCTCCTCAAAATAATTCCTCTTCTCTTTGAGCACACACATCCCATCAACCTTGCCACTTTCTGCAGCAGCTCTGGAGTTCTCTTTTCTGAGTGTCTTGACAAGGCGTGATAAAAAATACAGTGAATGGGGCTGGGGATTTAGCTCAGCGGCACAGCGCCTGCCTGGCAAGCGCAAGGTCATGAGTTCGATTCCCAGTACTGGAAAAAAAAAAACCTCAAAAAACCAAAAAAACCAAAAACTACAATGAATGCTGCTGCTGCGTGTCACTGAATGGGAAGACAGGACGCTCTGTCTTCATCCTCCTTATTCACCGGCTCTAGCACCCTGTGATTCTGGCCCCTCTCCAAAGTCAAAATGACCTTGAAAAGTGAACATTTCGAATCGACTTAGAGCGCTGAAGCAGCAATACAGCAAGGCAACTGCTCACGGCAGCCAGTGGGGCTATGTCAAAGAGTGGGCCCGGATTATGTGAGTCCCCTGTGCAAATAGAAGAGTTAAACGGTCACCATATTTTTCAATCACTCCTTGTTGATATCGTGGATTTATTATTTTTCTTTCTATTGTTAGTTCATTCTGTTTATTATTTCGTGGTTTATGAATATTTCTGTCTCTCCCTCTGAGCAGAGCTTTATTGGTCCCTGCTTACTGCTGTCCCAGCTCTTGCACAGAGAACTGGCACAAGCCAGGTGTGATGGCATGTGCCTCTAATCCCACCTCTCTGGGAGGCTGAGGCAGGAGGATCTGAGATTTGAGGCCAGCTTGGTCAGCTAAAATTCTCTTTTATGGCTTCTTCATAATATCTCGCTTCTTTTGTGGCCAGCTACATCCCCGCCCAGCCCCAGGCACACCCAGGCACACATTCATTTCCAGTTGCAGACACACATTTAATGACCTTTCCTGATGACCAGCGGCCACGGTCACGCTCACCCCATTCCCGTGGAGCGGAGCATTTCTAGACACGTGCGGACTTGCTTTGGAAGAGATGCAGAGGGCCTGGAAAGCACTGCAACTGTGGCCCGTGGGGGCAGGTGACAGCCAACACAGACCCCTTCCGCCTTTGCTTTTTAAGACAGCTGGCTGTAAAATGGAGCAGAAAGGAAAATGACCAGGAAATTTAGAGTGTGTCCCCCGCCCCCTGTGTCCTGCAGATCAACCCTTTCTAAACCATTCACTGGGCTTCTCAGGTGTAGCGCTGGTTTTGCTGTCCAGAAACTCTGACCAAAACTACTGTGTTTCTGAATTTTTGACAAGATCACTGTACTTTAGTTTTCCAACTGGCTCGAGTTTTTGTCTCCCGTAAACCTGCGTCTCCTTTTGGGCTGTGGCCTCTGTCCTGCTTGCTCAGCCTGTTTTCTTGAAGTTGGGTCAACTTCTCACAGTGTGGCCTCAAGGCTCACCGTCCCTCAGAAGCCACCCGTGCGGTGCCCCTGGCAGGTGTCCCTGTCACCTTTCTGTAGTTGCACGGCAGTGACCTGGGCCCGGAGGTCACCCAGCATGACCAGGGGCGGACGGCTGCTTATCACGGACAGTTCTCCCAGGCTGTGCGTTTCCGTGAGGAGGGCCTGCATCTTGGAGCTGCTTGCTTTGAATATTATTAGTGTGAGTTTGCGGCTCCTCGCGAGGAGCTGGCATGTGGACATGGCGCATCTCTGTCCTTTTCTTTTTTTGGTACTGGGAATCGAACTCAGGACCTTGTGCTTGCCAGGCAGGCACTTGTGCTGCTGAACTGTATCCCCAGCCCCACATCTCCATTCTTTTCTCTCCCCTTCTCTCCTTTCTTCTCCCTGTCTCCATCCCTTGGTCCTCTCCTCACTTGCAAAAGCTCTATCTCCTTGTTTCTTACTATCTATCTTATTCTGCTCTTTGATTCATTTATAGTCAGGATTTCTCATATAAGGGAAACCATGGCCATTTAACCTCCTTGTCTGCTTCATCCCTTAACATTAGGGCCTCACAGATGCCCATTTTCCCAAGAAATGACTCAAATTTATAATCTGGCCAAAAGTCCTGGCTCTGATTTTACCATCTGTGACCTTAGGTAGCTGTTGGACTTCACTGAGCCTCGGTGTGCTCATCTCTGAAAGCAAGGTGTATGTGTTCTGGGACTGTGAGAATTAACAAAGGTAATTCACAGAGGTTCTTAGTTCTATTTTAAATTCAGTGTGTGAGCTTTCCTCTAAGAATCCTAAAGCATATACCTTTGAAAACCCCATAAAACAACTCTGTTGAGAGTCTTGGTTACTGATATTCTTGAGAAAATACCGGCAAAGATCCGGATCTTCCTACTCTTCGTGCATTTTTAATCACAGAGAATGAGGCCAGCTAGGCTTCTTTCCCTTGGTCTGCGAGGTGTGTTTCTGTTTATTGCTCCAGTTAATTTGCTCTTGGAGAGAATCTCAGGTTAAGCTGAATGACAAGAATTTAAAAGCTGAAGGATAAGAACCATGTACATAAAGGTGGAAACAGATGAACAGAAAAGCCACTCTGGTGCACTGGTGCATGTCCCCACTCTGTGTCCCCTGCTGACCTTGAGCTTGGCGTGGCCATTTGCCCCTCATCCTGGCCACCAGTGTGGCCTGAGTCCCTAGGCGGCTGACCATGCAGTCTGTTGTAAAAGCCATGATGTGGTGATTCCTAGACAGAAGCTCCTCTCTCCGTGGGTTGGGCAGAGAGAATGCCCACTTCTCCTCTGGGCAGCCTGAGAGAGCTGTAAGTCCAGCATAGCCATCCTCTTTTTTGGCCACCTGGAAATGCTTGCAGAGTTATTGCACTGAAAAGAAGTAGACAGAAATGTCACCACATGTCTCTTATCGGTCAGGTAGACACTGAATCTGCAGCTGTCTTCATAGATTGAAAGTCATAAGTCCATCTCCACTGTAAACCCATTTGATTTGGGGTTTCTGTGCCGTGCAAACAAAAGATTGCAAAGTTATAATCCACTGAAAACCCATGGAAAGGGAGGCCCCTGAAGGCACCAGCGGGTCACCACCCCAGATGCCCTGGCCCTCTCAGGTGACCACCACCAAGAACGAGTGTGTCGAGTGGGATTTGGAATACTGTTCCCACCCTGTTCTGGGCAGCAGGACAGCCAGTATCCTGTGTGTGCTGACCTGGTGTTTTCTTCGTTTTTCTAGCTGTGTGACATCGGACAAGTTATTTCACCTTTGCTGCCAATTTCTATTTAAATTCAAAAACTGAGATGAATATTTAAATTTAGAAATAAAGCAGCCCCCTTAGTGGCTTGCAAGGATGATATCTGGCAAGATGTGGGAAATCGTTGCTGTGATCTTAAAGACTGAGAGATGGGGAGACAGACTGAGCATCCGTGGGGTGTGTTAGATACTGTTCATAGGTTCTCAGTTGTTAGTGCTTCAGAGAACTGCGGCGTGTTTCCCTCTGCAGTCAAAGACCTGCACGTGTTGACCAAGCCACTCACATGGTCATTGGAAATGCAGAGCGTGAAGTCCATGTGTCTTTACTGCTCTCACATATCCTTGTGATCAGAGGCTGTTGAGAGTATATGGTGCAGGCCACTTGTCTAAGGGAATGGATAGATAAAACCACTATAGGTGGGACATAATTGTGGCAAATAATGTTTTACTGAGTGCCAAGCACTAGTTTCTGTTTCCCAGGAATGATTGATCTCAGACAGGACAATACTGTTCTCCTTGTATAGGTGGAAAAACTGGGTCACAGACAGGTTGGCAACTTGCCCTACGCCACTGAAACCTCTGGCCTGGCCTGAGCCATGTCAGATTGCGGGTGGTCCTCCATGTGCGGGGTGGGGTCCAAGGTGTGTTTCTGAGCTCTCCCATGGTTCTCAATGTTCCCACTGAGAAGGCATTTGGAAGGCTGTGCCTGCCTGCAGCAGATCATTTACTCTGTGTCACAGAGGTGATCATTTACTCCGTGTCACCTTTGTGCTAGATGTGGAGTGTTCCAGCCTTGCTGACTGAGGCATTGCTGAAGACCATTTATGTAAATGTTTGCTTAATTTTCAAGAGCATTCTGAGTCCTGAGAGTGGCAGACACAGTGAGCTGTGAGCAGCAGAGAAATGTCTGTGAGTGTACCAAGCTGTGATCTTAAAAATAAACAAAGAGCACAGCTGTTCAAATGAGTTAAGAGAAATGGCCAAGCAGTAGCAGCAAATCCTAATCTACAATGGTAATAGCAGTTGAGATTTGAATTTATGGGTATACTGGAAATTTGATAAAGAAAATTCCTTCCATGTCATTAGGCCTGTGACACTGAGTCATTTGGGGAGCAGTAGAAGTGCTCTGCTATTTGATGGCCTGACTTTCAAAGAAGATGTCCCGGCCCCTGGCTGACCCAGGCATGAAGGACCAGTAGAGGTCAAAGCAGCAGGTCTCTTACCAAGTCTTTCATCATTTTGTGCTGACTTCCAGCTTTCCATTTTCGCTTCCCCATTTCTACCTCTCATTCAACTTATTCTGTTCTCTTCTTACTAATTATCTACCTATCTATCTCTATCTATTTATCTATCTATCTATCTATCTATCTATCTATCTATCTATGTGTGTATGTATCTATGTATGTATGTATCTATGTATGTGTGTATGTGTGTATTTATGTATGTATGTATGTATGTATCTATCTATCTATCTGGCAGGGCACCTATGCCACATTTTCAGTATTTTGAGATCCTTCAACTTTCATCCTTCAGCAAAATCCTGGCTGTTTTTTCTTCCCCAGGTCTGACTCCCGTGGAGGCCTGTGCCTTATTTTGATTAACTCACCTGACAATAAACTTCAGTCACTTCCCACCCTCTTCATCTAGTTTTTCATTAGATGTAACAAAGTAGCTCTTCTTGTTGGTGGCTCCAAAGAGATCTTCGTATTGAGACGCTATTATTTCACAGTGTGTCTAGGTGTGATTCCTGGACCTGTAGATCTGTGTCTTTCATCAAGGCCTAAAAATCCTTTCCCTGTATTACCTCGTTGGGTTTTTTGTTTGCTCATTTTTTTTCTTTTTATAAAAACTTTTTCTAACAATCATACTAAATATAAATTGAAAATTCTAAGTCTTTTATCCATATCTTAATATAAATAGGAAAAAAATCTTCTCTTTTCTATTTTCCATATCTAGCTCTTCTTTGCTGCATTTGGGGTAATTTTCTTAGGTCCATTTTTTTCTAACACATTTCTAGTTTATTCATTCTTTGTTCAATAGGGCAAAATTTGCACTTCTTTCTCTTTTGGGCTTTGATTTTCAACTGTAAAATTGTCAAGAATAATTGAAAGAATAAATTTATTTTTGTTTTCTTACTTCCTACCTATAGCAGGTAGGAAGATCTGTGTGGTTCTTATAAAATCTTTTAAAACACTTGTTATTCTTTGGTCATATTTTCAATTCCCACTTTTATACATTTGTAAACATCCTAATTTTTAGGATATTTAAGCTAGAGCTCTCTAATGGTTGTAGTACTTGAAATTCTTGGCAGTGGTGGAGCTGTGGGGATTGCTGACCCTGTACTGCCTGATCCTTGCTCATGGTGGATGGTTTGTGTAGTAATGTTGGATTGTGTGTTTTTCTTCAGGGTATTTTAATTATTTAATCTTAGTTTGAGTCCAGCATGGGTGGCCTGTGGCTATCAGTTCTCAGAGAGGTTTTTTTTCCCTACCATTTCCACTGAGGTGGACAAGTTTCTTTTTTATGGGGAAGGGAATTGTTGGAGATGGAACCCAGGACCTTGCCCATGCTAGCAAGTTCTCTACTACTAAGGTACACCTCCAGCCCAGACAAGGTTCCAAGTTGTCTCCTTTGTGTGTGAATTGCTTTTTCTAGTTCACTCTCTCACAGATGGTGTTCTATTGAGGGGTCCCTATTTATACTGGATGCTTAGTTTCCATTGTGAGCTCACTCCTCATGAAGGCCTGAGGGCTCCTTCTCCCCACCCACATGGACATTATAATCCAAATCCTGAATCACCATGACCAGGGGCCTTAATTTCTGTTATAGTTTGTGTCTAGATGTCACCCCAAAGCCTCATGCAGTCATGGAGCAGGCTTCTAGAGTGTTTTGATCCATGGTTCAATGCTCAGATTATGGGTGTGAGTGCTACACCTGCCCTGGGGTGGATAGTTCGCATACAGTGTAAGGGAGGGAAAGAGGCTGCTTGCCACTGCTCCTCCCTTTTGCTCTGGTTGCTTTTGCTGTCTTCTGCTGCTGTGAACTGTTGCCCTCTGCCATGTGCCACTCTGCCTTGGAGCCAACAGAGTGTGGACTAAACCTCCACAAACTGTATGCTATATAAATCTTTCTTTCCTTAAATTGGGGTGTTGGGTATTTTGTTTCAGCAATGAGAGAAAGGTAACCAAGACACCTTCCTTGCCTGGCACCTAGCTTCTCTCCCAAGGCCTGTTTCTGGCTCTCAGGTTCATCGGTGTATTTGACTCGAGGATTCCTTTCTTCCTTGAGGATTCAGCTAACCGTTTTGAATGATGTTTGTTATATTTAACTCAGAATTTCTAAGTTTTCAATAAAAAAATATTTTCTCAAGATCTCTAGTTTGCCAAGAGCACATCATCACATTCTCTGACAAAACTTAAATGTTTCCTGGTGGGTGGAAGATGCCTGTCTGTGTTCAGGGAGGAGGACGAGGGGCTCTGCCTTTTAGAAGTGTAGCAATTTGGTCTCGCTCATGCACAATCTCTGAGGACTGTTCTCGAAGTCATCACTCAGTGATCTGACATTCATCGCTCACACAATAAGTTAATACTGTCCAGGAGTTCATTCATTCACTTAGCAAATATGTATCACGTATGGCACGTGCCACCTGCCAGACAGATGCTGCAGCCCAGCAAAAATTAACTAGATCCTTCTTGGTGGAGGACACAAATATTGATCAGGTTATCACATATATAAATATGAAATGGCAAGTGTGGTCAGTGCCAGGAAGTGAAGGGGTATGGTGTTATGAGAAATGTCATGTGAAATTTGTCCAACTGAGGCCAGGAGAGGCTCATCTGAGGCCAAGATGGGAGAAGCAAGCGAGCGACTTTGAGTAGAAAGGAGCACGGTGAGTGTTCCAGGTATGGAGCAGAAAGCACAAAATCCCCAGGGGCATGGGGGTGGAGAGAGGGAGAGGAAATAGAAGAGTATGGATCCAGAAAAGGCTGAGAGAAACCAAGACCAAGCCATGGAAGACGTGCAAACTGTGTTAATGAGTTTCATGACTTTCGTATTCATCAGAAGAGCCACGAAAAGCCCTGATACAGTGGAACCACACATTCTGTTTGCCCTTTTGGAAATATCATTCTGACTCTGGTGAGGAAAACACACTGGAGCAGGCAGGGCTGAGACGAGATGAGCTGGGAGCCACCACAGTGGACCAGATGAAGGTTGCTGGTCACTCACCACCCAGCATTAGGGCTCTAGACAGAAAGGCATAGACAGGTTAGAGACTGACTTGCAGGTAAAATCATTAGGGAGCAGCGGAGAGCTGGGACAAAGCCGAAGCCCTAGGCCTGTGTGACCAGACAGGTGTGTGATAGCTTTACTGGAATAGGGGACAAAAGAAGAAGATGAAATTCGGTGGAAGGGCTATGGGTTTTCTTTAGGAACATACCGAGCTTGAGTGGGGTGAGAAACATTGAAGAGGAAAATAGCAAGAAGGACTGGATATGTGGGTCTGGAACATGAATGTGTCGCGTGCTTACTGGTGATGGTTGAAGTGGTGGGGCTCGCTGCGCTTCCTGGGGACAGGTGACAGCGTGTCCCTGGCTGTAGGAGCATGGAGGCTATTGGCAACTTTCCTAGGTGCTATCTCGGTAGTGAGATGGCTCAGGAGAGTTGGAATAGGACATAGAGATGGTAGGGGAGGAGGGAAAAAACCAGTCCAGATAACTCTTTCAAGAAGTATTAACTTTTTACCTTTATTTACTTACACTGATTGAACCTCAATTGGACCAGGGGCCTTGTGTGTGGTTGCATGTGCTCTACCACAATGCTAGACCCCCAGCCAAAGAAGCGTTAATCTTTAAAAGGAAATGTGTCATCTAATTATGATCGGGTGGCAGAACCTTATAAGACCGAGTCAGTGGGCACGAAAATCATTTCTTGGTAGTGAAGAGAGCTGAGTCTGGCACAGAGAGGGTGGGGAGACCTGCACCAGGCAGGGTGTGGCTAGGTGCGGGCACCTGCCTAGCATACGGAGGGCCCTGGGTTCCATCCCCAGCACCACAGGAAATAAAGAAATCTGGATCAACAACGAACTGCAATAAAAACTAGTGTTTACAGAGCTCTGGCTTCTGTTTTTGGTACCATTTTAAATGCTTAACAATTTTAACGAACTCTTTCTCATGATGGCTTATTAACTCACGAGGCCCATGATGAAGTGAACCCCAGGAAGTGAGGTGATCTGCCAGGCAGGGGCACAGCACCGTGACTCCAAGCAGTCTGGCTTTTTAAAACAATTGCTTTATTTCAAATGACAAATAATAATTATGTAGAATTTATACATATGGGATGCAGTGTGGTCCATTGATATATCTATATAT
>NW_004955418.1:28923462-28964825 GCF_000276665.1 Chinchilla lanigera | reverse complement strand
TATATATATATATATAGTCATTATGAAATGATTAAATCTAATTAATAAACCTAGCACCTTATATACTTAGATTTTTGTGGAGAAAACATTTGAAATCTGCTATTTTAGCACTTTTGACACATGTGTCCTTAAACACTGTGCTATTCTGCTTCCCATAGGGATGTGCAGTAAAGTACTGATATCATGTACAAGTCTAGATATGAACTCATCCACCTGCAGATACTCAAATTATTATATAATGGCTTGGGCACAAGTCTAAATTAATGCTTGCTCACATATTTTGCTAAACCTTCTTGTTGGCTTTGCATTGTGAGCAAGAAAGGTGGAAACAGAGGCATCGTTAGCGTGGCTGTAGCTTCCCTTGAATATCCACATTATTCCTGCAGTGCTCTGTAACTCACTGCTGAGAACAGCAGGCGGGCGGGGCTCCTGTCTTTAGCACCCCCTGCAAGTTCCATGGCCAAAGGCCCCCAGTAAGTGACCTTGTCTGGGGAGTGCCTCTGGCTCTGACCATCCCTGTGCTTCCTTTCCTCCTCAGGATTCAACAACACAGAGAGAATGTGTGACAAAGAGTTCATCATACGCAGGACAGCCACCAATCGGGTCCTGAACGTCCTCCGCCACTGGGTCTCAAAGCACGCACAGGTAATTCAGGAGCGGCAGCAACGCCGCTTGAGGACTTTATGTTTGAAGTAACTTTTTAAGTCACTACATGTGCAAAACACCTCTTGGTTCTTGGCAGCGAACATCTGCAAGTTTGGAATTAAAAACAGGTGGGGAAGAGATGAGGCAGCATAGCGCTGAAGGCAGCCCGTGCCTGGCCAGCACCCAAGGTTCACGTCTGCAAAGGACACGATGGGCAAGGCAGGTCCCTCTGCTGCCACCTGTGCCACCCTGCCAGCGTCTGCCCCGGGGTTGTGTCCGTCAGCACAGCCCTGCCCCGGGGCCGCCGCTGCAGCGGAGGGAACCGTGAGCACTTGGCCTCTACTCTGGGAGTATTTTCTTGGCCTATTCAGGACATGCTTTGCCTTGTGTCTTTTGGTGTCTTGGTTCTCAGTACTGTTTTCCAATTGTGTCACATTGGCAATATGCCCACTTGTTGGTGTGACCAAAAAACATGATGCATGTTAATTTTAAAAACAATTTCTTAGAGTGAAAGGCACATTGCCATGAACCCCCCTCAAAGCCTTGCCCCTGGCTTTGAACACACTCCTCCCATCATCCTTGCCACTTCCTGCCGCGGCTCTGAAGTCCTCTTTCCCGAGAGTCTTCAGTTGTGCTGTCCCGGCTGCCTCGATGTCCTAAATGGATTCAAAACATTGACCTTTCCTGGTCATTTTGACTCTGGGGAAGAGTCGAAAGTCACAAGGTGCCAGTTTTGGTGAATAAGGTGGTGAGGACACAGCATCATGTTGACAGAAATTGCCATAAATGGCTGACTAATGAAGGGCGACCATAAGATACAGGGAATGTTTAAATTTTTAAAACTTATTACAGTTAAAAGACACATTGCCATTAATCCCCCCTTAAAATCCTCAAATCCTCCCCCACACTGTGAACACACCTATCCCATTGCTCTTGGCAGTGTGACTGTACTGTAATAAGATTTGTTAAAAACTTTAAACATTTCCCATAACTGCGAATCACTTTTTAGGTTTGCAACTCACCTTGGTAGAATTTACAGCCCTTTTGCATAACAAAGCCAGCTCCCACTTTACCTGGCTGGCTCCAGGCACACCCAATGCTTTGCCTACCTGTGGCCGCACCTGCAGCGCCCCTGGGCTTGAGGAGAGTTTGGGGTGGAGGACGGGGCTCCTCAGGGTCCAGGCATGTGATGGAGCACTGTGGGAGGCGGGTGAGGGTCACACTGTAAGAGAGAGCTGGAGCCTGCGCGTGTCCTTGGAGCAGTCCCAAGGCTGTGCAGTCCTGCGTCTGGACAGCCAGAAAGAGTCACCATGCAGACCACACTGCAGACACCTGTGGCAATAGGACTTCTGAAGGGAGGGTTGGGGCCTCACTAACAATAGTAAGCCGACAAAGAGTCTTTCTTTTTTAAGAAAAGCAGTCAAGATAACATGCTAAATAAAAGGTGTAAAAATTCCACTATAAATAAATAAATAAAACGAGTCCTATGTCGTTAAAATCCCGGACTATCCAGGCTTGGGGACAGCGGTCTTGTAATCTCAGCGGGCTGCTTTTGAGCCTCTGTGCCTCACCGAAGGGAAAGTGAATCCAGCGCAGTTCACATGTCACTCTTGGACTTTGTGATGTTTTTAAAATTTAAACACTTTATCTCCAACTTCTAGTCACTTCCTCCAATTTGTTATTGTACTTTATCTCTGATATGTGTGTGCCCTTGTCCCATTGTAAGAGGGTTTTATATACATTTTATCCTCTAAACCGCACACTGTCCAGGCAGCTGTGGCTTACTTATCCCTTAGAAAGTAGCAACATACCTGAAAAACTGAAGGTTTTTAAATAGTCAAGGGCAACAGCTGGTCACAGCCTTAGCAGCCAGCTGTAAACCACGCACAGTTAGGAATGGGGTGCCTTGCTGGGAACTCGCCTGGGCTTGGAGCCTGCAGCCAGGGCAGAGGTGAAGTGGAACGTTGTCCCTGTGACGACCTGGGAGGTGGGAGGCGAAGGCTGGCGTGACGGCCTCTCCTTCGGATGCTTGAGGGTCTCAGGGATCAGAGGGGCCCACATTCGAGTTTGTATAGTTTGCTTCTGTTTGTTATTTTGACAGTTGTCAGGCGCCTCTCTTTTGTTTTTAAATTCCTGGCATTGCTTAGCAAAGCACAGAATCTGGCGTTGCAGTGGAGCTCCGGGTTCAGATGTCTGCTTTGTTCCACATCTGAAGCGGAGGCTAAGCCAGGACAAGCTGAGCACCCGAGCTTCGGCGTGGGCGGGGAAATGAGACGTGGGAGACGCCCGCTCCTGCACAGGCGGCTCGGCCACCTCTCCGGTGGCTGTGGCGGCTGCTAGCTCAAGCTGCCCACCTGCCCCGGGTACTTTTCCATCCGGCGGCTGCTCTGCCAGTACAGGGCAGCCTCAGGCGGTGACATGCGACCTCGGCACTGTCCCCACAGCTGGACGCTGGGTTTCGGGGGAGATGAATCCTGTCACCTGAGCGGGCCGGCGGGTCCGTGGTCCCACCGGGCAAGCTCCAGCCCGCCAGGGGGATCTGTGAGTTGTGACACGGGCACCTGGGAAGGTGGTTTCCGCTGCTGCCAGGCTTTGGTGTTAAAAACGTTCCCATCACCTTACCCTCTCTGGTCCCTGCGGTTTATGTCTACGTGTCCCACAAAGCCTCGTGTGCGCAGGCGCAGAGCTTGTGCGAGAGGATTGGATGTGGGCTACAGCTGACTTCCGGTTGGGGGGGCTGATGGGAAGGGGCGGTCGCAGTGGGCGTGGCCTAGAGGGCTCTAGCTCCCCGGCTCCGCCCTTCCTCTCTGCTTCCGGTCTGCCATGAAGCGAGCAGCTCTTCTCTGCCTGACCCTCCACCCTGCCCTCTGGCCTGGCACCGCCTGTCCGTGGAGCAGAAGTGTGAGCCAGCATCTACCTCCCCTCTGCTGAGTTCTGAGTGCTGGGTGCTGCGTCCCAGCCGTGGGGGGGCAATGGACACCCCGAGCTTTCCAGCTGTCCTTCCTCCGTGTGGGACCTCCGCCACAGCGCCCGGGAAGCCAGGGTGGGCAGATGGCAGCATTTAGGACGCCAGGGTCTTCACGGGACTGACCTGCGTTTCCGCTGGCTTCCGAGGCATGAGCTCAGTTTCCCTGTACACTCAGCGGGCTGCTTGCTTCCTACAGATCTTGTCCACGGAGAGGCCCCCAAGAGCACCCACAGGGTCGCCGCCCTCCTGTGGGTTCGCAGCTCGGCCAGGGCTGAGGCAGCGCCTGGGGACCCTTCCTGCTCCTCGCGTACCCCGCTCCCGTGGTCCTTGTGCACCTGGGGCGCCCCTGGACACCTGCCTGCGGGCATCACTGCCCTTGCTGAGTGGCAGGGCCACGTTGGAATTGCCTCAGTCTGTACTAGCTGGTTTGCCTTGCTTTGGTCACATCCCCTCCCTGCCCTGCTTGCAGAGTCCCCGTCCTGTGGCCCAGTCTGCACAGAGCCTCTCCAGGGTTAATGTCAAAGGTGCCACCCCATTCCTGTCACCCCCTGTCTCCTCCAGTGCACCCCCCCGCCTTTGCTCTTCACAGTGGACCCCACAGATGGCTCAGGCACGGGTGGCTTGGTCAGTAAGAGCATGGACAGCAGGATTGAAGCAGGCTCTGCCGGACCTTTCTTTTCCTTCCAGTCTTCAGGGCTGTCTTGAAAGCAGCGAACCTCGAACACAAACCACCTGTCTGGAAACCAAACAGAAAACAGAGCCTCTGGACAAAGCCCCTCTGTTCTGACACAAGCGCTGACCCCGGGTCCCCTGGAGACACGCGGGTGAGCAGCTGGCTCTCTCCGGATTCGGGCTGCGGCTGCCTTTCAGATTACATTCCCGAGCACAGCCGCAGGCCCAGCCCTGCGAGGTGTCCCAGCGCAGTCGCGCCTCAGAGCTGCTGGCCTAGAAGGTTGTCGGGGTGGTGTTTTCCAAATTGCTGTCACTCCTTGCCACTCGCCTCTGCCCAGTTATTTTTGTTCTAACAAATCTTCCGCATGGTGCCTCCTCCTCATAGCCTCCTACTCCACATCTGTCCAACTGATTTCCCGAGCCACCCGTCTAAGAAGGAGGTAGCTCGCCACCACTTGTCCTTTCTGTTCTTCGATTTGTGTTGTGCGTTTGGGATACAGAATGGTTCTGTTTGTGCTGGAGAGTCAGGACTCCCCATACTGCACCTCAGTCACATTTGTGCCACGCCCCCACCCATTCCCCTCACCAAGATGCGCTTCCCGGCTCCCAGAGTCCACCTCCCTGACTCCTACTTCTCTCCTTTATTCTGCTGTCAAAATTATTTATATTTGGGTTTCTCATATAAGAGAAATCATGCAATATTTTAGCTTGTGTGTTCTGGTTCATTTCTCAGCACTATGGTCTCAAGGTGCATCCACTTTCTCACACATGACTCGAGTTTATCCTTTTTCATGGCACAGTAGTACTCCATGGTGCATAAATGCCACCTTTTCTTTGTCTGTTCACCTGTAGATGGGCATGCAGGCTGCTTCCAAGGCTTACTCATTAGGAACTGTGCTGCTATAAACTTGGGCATGCATGGATCACTGTAATATGATGTCACTAGCTTGATGGGGAAGATCCCTGGAAGAGGTATAGCTGAGTCAATATTTTTATGAATCTCCTTTACTACTTAGCCCAAAGTCAGTATCTTCCCATGTACTTTTTCCCACTCATTCAACAATTATTTGCAGGTTGGCCAGGATCAAGGTACTATGCTTACCAAATGTGGAGGAGAATTGTGTCTGGAGTTTTACTGCCTGAAACAGGAGCTCTTGGACGATGGGGTGCAGTCCCTGCTTACCCTGCTTCTCTTTGTAGTTTCAAGAGTGCATTGCAAAATGCAGGACTGGTAAATGCTGCGCATGTTTAGACAGTGTAGAGCTTCTCCAGTGTTGCCTGTGGGATTTAATACCAAGTTTAGCGCTCTTCCCTATGTTTTCCAACTGGGATGTTCTTGTTCAAAGTGTGAACAAGGAAGTGCTTACAGTATCTGTGTGTGTAGGCTGTGGGAAGAGCAGTGGGACCCTGCCCTTTGGCCTCTGCAGTGGGAAGCCCTGGCCCAGAGCCCCTGCCCCTCAGGTGTGATGGGGACACAGGCAGCCAGAGGTGACGGGAGGCAGCTGTGCCGTGGGTCTCCTGTTCACCCTTAGCTGGCACCATCTCCCCTGGGATGGAGTTTCAGGGCTGAAGCTGTGGACAGTTCCCCTCCTCCACAGAGCAGAAAGCCACACTGGGTGAGAGGCGTGGTGTCACCCCCAGACTCCAGAGGTGTCTGTCCCCCACCCGTGGTGGCTGATTTGAACATCTCTTGAGACACCACTGCCATCTTTGCCTCAATTCCCAGTTCACAAAATGGCTTGAATCTGATTTAAATCTGCACCACAGTTTCCATCCTTTGTTTTGTGGAGTCAAAGAAGACCCAGCACTGTAGCGTGCTTTTCATTTTTTGGAAAGTTAAAGCTGCTTCCTATCTGGAATCTATCACGTCTCAGCCCGTTCTTTACGAGCCCTTTGCTCCCAATTCACAAATTATTTGTGTGGATTTGCTCCACTCCGCTGTGCATCCACTTTCCTTTCCCTCTCGGTCGGTAACCTCCCTTGGATACTGAGAAGGCCACCCTCCTAATTCTGTGTCCCAAGCTGCGTTTTGATCTGGGACCCCAGGGCCGAGGGCCCCTGGCCGCGTGCCCCTGGACCCGTGACCCTGCTGTCCCGAGAGCTAGCGGCCGGCCGGGAGCGGTCTACAGCTGCTGGATAGTCCATTTATTGCCTTGGGGATTCCTCCCATGTTGTGTGGCCACGTCTCACCGATCGCCCAGATTCAAGCTCTGGGGCCAGGTGGGAAATCGTCCCAGACTGTGCCACCCTCGGACCTCTGAGCTTTCTTTTGCTGTTCTCTGTCCTCAGCCTCGCTCCAGGG
Source organism: Chinchilla lanigera (assembly GCF_000276665.1). Lineage (NCBI taxonomy): Eukaryota > Metazoa > Chordata > Mammalia > Rodentia > Chinchillidae > Chinchilla > Chinchilla lanigera. The sequence goes on along the minus strand of NW_004955418.1, from coordinate 28,958,238 downwards.
ACAGGAAAGCAGCCGGGTTCACCCCTTGCAGAGGTGACTTCACCAGGCCTGGGTGTCTCCGCGCGGGGCTGCGCCTCTGCGGCCAGACTCACAGTGCCACCTGCTGGGCGTCTCCTGGCACCACCGCGGAGGCTGGAGAAATGAGCCCTACTTAGCATGCAGACAATTACAGAGGATTCAGTAGGACGTTCAGCGCACAGATTACCCGTGCAGCCAACAGGGCAAATGTCTTTTCTGGCCTCAGATTTTTTTTTTTTTGCTGTTAAGAAGCAGCTATACAAGGTGTGATTGAAAAATGATACTTAAAATTTTTAAATCTTTATTTACAGGAAAAGACACATTGTCATGAGTCCCCCTCAAAATCCTCCTCTCACTTGGAACACAGGTATCCCTAGTTCTTGCCTCTTGCTGAAGCAGCTCTGCATGTCCCCTTTCCTGAGGGTCTTGAGTTCCCTGTCCTGGCCTTGATGTTTGGAATCCACTCAAAACATTTCCCTTTCCTGGTCATTTTGGCTTGGAAGGAGACCTAGAAGTCTCAGGGTGCCAGGTCCTATGCATAAGATGGTGAGCACACAGCGTCATGCTGTTATAAACCTGCCTTCCTGTTGGGGGTGCTGGGCAGCAGCATTCACTGTATTTTTTATCCCACTTCATAAAAACATTCAGGAAAGAAGACTCCAGAGCTGCTGCAGAAAGTGGCGAGGATGATGGGATGGGTGTGTTCAAATTGAGGGCAAGGATTCTAAGGGGTATTCTCCCAGTGTGCCTCAGTGTAATGAAACTTTTTATTTAACATTCACTGTATAGTTAGACTGTGCCCAGTTTTATCTGTATTTATCAGAGGGTTCAGGATTTTTTTGAGGGTTTATTGTGTGACTTATAAAAAAGTGGTGTAAGCCTTACTGCTCAGAACATGGTCCCTGGACCACGAGAATAGCCCACTGTAGACACAGGGTTCCAGTCCCCCTCCAGACCTGTGGAATTATAATCCACATTTGATCTTGAGGCAGTCTGGGACACGGGAGACAGGAGCTGGAGGGCAGACGAGTGTCCCCGTCCCTGCACACTGTTCCCTTGCACATCTAATCTCCACCCCCCTGGTCACCACCGCTGGCCCGAGTGGACCAGGTGTGCAGAGGGTCCCTGCGGTGCTGGGCGCTGGGTAACCTTGTTTGCCACTGAGTAACCTTGAGGAGGAGTCGTAGCCACACCCAGAAGGTCACTTCCCACCCACGCAAAGAACTTGCGGATCTCCCACTGTCAGACTCTGCCTTGTGTCAGCAGCTGACAGACATCACCAAGTCCTGCAGAGGGCCTCCCCATGCAGTCTTCCTGGAGCTCAGGATAATAAGGTGCCCTGTTTTGCTAAACAGAACCTTCCCTACTTCCCCCAGAAGCCTCCCCTGCACCTCCAGGAAGCCCAGGATGGGACCCAGCAGGTGCCCAGCGATGCTTGTGGATTAAAGCACTAATTACCCTCAGCAAGGCCCGGACAGGGGCCCGAGGTCCTTCACACTAATCATGTGGTCTGTGATCCTCAGATTATGTGCATCGTTAGAGATGCGAGGGAAATACCCCAGGAGTCGGTGTACCAAATACTCATTAAGGAAACAGACTCCTACAGGCCAAGTGCCCCTTCGGTAGTGCGGACAGAGCTGGGGAGGGGCAATCATTAACACCTTGAAGTGGGGCAGGGGTGGGGGAGAGCAGCAGCAAAAGATGACTGTCTTCTTGCATGGACTTGAGAGTCAGGAAGCTGTTAGACAATAAACAGGTGAAATTTCAGGAACACATGCGGTCACAGGTTCTGTCTGGAGCCCCCGAAGCCTCGCGCCCTCAGAGGTGAGGTGGAACGTGGTTGGGTTGGGGCTGTACAGCTGGCTTGCTGTTGGGAGGCGCGGTCTGGTCACTGGGGTGAGGCCCGGAAGAGTCCATCTCCTCCGCAGCTCCTCCCTTCCCTCCCTGCTTCCTGTTCGCCATGCAGTGAGCAGCTGTCTTCTGCCACACCTCCTGCTGTGTAGCCACCTATGATGGACTGAAATGTGAGCCCCATAAATCTCCCCTCCCTTAAAGTGGGGGTGTGGGGTGTTGTGTCCCAGTGAGAAGAAAGTGACTAAGACACACATCATCTGAAGGGCTAGGATGGAGAAGAGCTGTTCACTTTTGTGTTGCCCCTCCCCCGGTGCCCCACGTCTCCTACCTAATCCCAAGAAAGGGTGCTTTTGTCACACAGCATAAGTGAAGTATTGAGAATTAGGGTGCAATTTGTCATCAAACTGGTGGTGAAAATTCTCCACTCAAAGTTGTGTCATCTATAACTTGTGAAGTTAAGGCCCTCCTGCCCCTCGCTGATGAGATAGAGTAAAATTACGCTGTTTCTTATCTGATGCATTGCACAGAGCAGGGTTCTCGGCAACCATTTAAAAGAATTCAGAATATCAATGGTTCAAAATTGCTTAAGGTTAAAATATAATGATAAGAATTCAGAAGTCAGGAATACAGTAATGTGACCATCATGATCAAATGCATCGCGGTGGTCATCATGCATGCGCATGGGTGGAGATAAACACCTGTGCCCTTGTATGTTGGCGCTGGGCTGTCGGGAAGACCCTTGCTTGTGGGCTGGATGGAAGCTCTGGATGCCTGACGGTCCCTAGAGATGCTTTGTAAGGATGTATTTAATGAAGGAGGGCAAGAGCCACACTCTGCCTTTTGATTCTTTGCCCATAACATTTTACCTTGAAAAATTTCAAATCGATCAAGAGAAAACTGCCAAAATAAAATGCAGTTCTCTAGTGCACAGCTGGAATGGCTCTTTGGGATGTGCTTACACTCACCACACCCCCGCTAGGGGCAGGACCCACTCTTGTGTGGTCAGCAGGTATCGGGTTAAATAACCCTTAGTTATTGCAGGCTGATCAGGCCCGCGATCTCCCAAGTGAGTGGGCGGTGAAGGCTTAAATAAATGAGACAGTGGAAATGATTTCAGGGGTCCGGGAGGATCTAACTCTCTTACAGCTTCGATATTCTCTGGGTTTAGACAAAGACTTTTCTGGGCAGCCCGTACTTATTTGCTTTACAAAGGAGGGGGATACTCAAGAAAACATGGGAATCTGGGCAGGACTTAGGAAACCCTTTAAGAACTTCTCCAAGTAATACATTATGTTAATTTAGGAGAACTATGTTATATCTCCAGGAAGGCCTTCACCTCAGGAGTGCAGGTGCAGTCTTCTTGTAGTTAATTTGGGTTGGAGCCAGACGTCCTCAGCTGTGGCCTTATCTTGTCCTTTGAGGCTTCACAGTCCAATACAAGCCTCAGGGTAGCCAGTGACTCACAGAGGTTTACTTACTATGAGTCCACGGCCCATCCCTAGACAAGGTGCCTAAGCTTTGGACAACTTGCAGGTAAACACGGAAAGCCAATTGGTTAATATTAAATCCTGCTCAGAGCCACTTTGTAGTGGTCTCCAACAAGCAGGGAAGCGAGCAGACCCGAAAGCTCAGAGCTGCATGATGCTCTCTCCTAGGGCAGAGTCCCAAGTCCCTGCTGGCCGCTGTCACAGTGAGGGCTTCTCATAGCATTTCCTCCCAGGCCCTGGGTGAATCCAGCTTCATATACTGCATTTGCCTGCTGTCCGGTGGTGTTCTTTCAACTGGGACAGTTCCTCAGTTTTTCTTTGTCTTTCAAGGCATTCACATTTTCGGAGTGTACAGGTCACTGCTTCCTGGAAATCTGATTGAGGTTATGCATTTGGGGCGGGAACGGGAAGGAGTGAGGTTCCACCTTTGAGAGCTCTGCATTTGTGGTTGCATGATGTTGGTCTAGCCTATTCCTTGGTTCAGATGATGTTTGCCATACTCTCCCTAACAATTGCCTGGAAGACCAGGCAATTCTATTGGCCCTGCTGTAAATTCGGATAGGAGCAAGTTGCATGTTCCATAGAAGCATGAGGGAAATGCTCTCATGAACCCCCGCTTAGAGCACCCCACCTTGCTTTGAACACACTTATCCATTGTCCTGGTCACTTTCTGAAGCCACTCTAAAGTCATCTCTCCTTAGTGTCTCTACAAGTGTGATAAAAACAATACGGTTAATGCTGCAGCTGAGCACCATCCAAGGGACGGGGAGCTCACACAGCGTCCTACTCTACTTTATTCTGTGGATCTGGCACCATGCAACTTCCAACTCTCCCCCATGTCAAAAGGACCAGGAAAGGGAAATGTTTTCAATGGACTCAGTACAGTGCAACTAAAGACACTCAGAGAAGAGGACTTCCAGGGCTGCTGTGAAAAGCGGCAGGAACCCTGGGATAAATGTGCTCAAAGCAAGCAGGGGAGGAGACTTTGAGAGGAGTTTGTGGCAGTGTGTATTTTAGTGCAGTCATTTTCAAAAATGTAAACATTCTTTGTACTTTTGATCACTCCTTGTCTGTGGGGAGGAGACATAGGGTTCCAGGCCAGGGAAGTACATTTCCCTGGGGAACTGAGGAAGTTGTTAAGTCTGGGACAGTGTGCTTGTGTGTGTGTGTGTGTGTGTGTGTGTGTGTGTACTTGTGTGCGCACATGCTGGGAGACTATGGGGAGAGAAGAGGCTGGGAGTGCTGGCTGGGATCTTGTGTTGTCCGGTAAGGACCCTGCCAAATGTCATCCCAAAAGCAGAAAATCTCAACCTGCACATTGTCATCACCTGGGGATGCAGCCAGAAATGCTAGGAGCCAGGCTATCCCAGCTTTTCACTCAGGGTCCCAGGCTGGGTGTGGGGCTCTAGTGTCCACACATTACTCCCTGCATCCACCTTCCAGAGAACTCACCATGAGGAATGGTGTCACATTCACAGAGTGAAGCCTTTAGAATGTAACATCTTTAAAAGATTCGTTCTCTTTTGTAGGATTTTGAACTCAACAATGAGCTAAAGATGAATGTGCTAAACCTGCTAGAAGAAGTTTTACGAGACCCAGACCTGCTTCCCCAGGAGAGGAAAGCCACGGCGAACATCCTGAGGTGAGGGCCATCTGGATTTAGTTGTCACTCCCAGCATCCAGGCTGGTGACCCGCATCCTCGTGGAGTTTTGTACCTTAGGCACATTTGACTAGGTAGCTGTCAGGGACATGCGGGCATCCAGGCCGGGAAAGGAGTGAGGATTGGCTGGTGCAGTGAGACTCTCTGCCAGGCCCTACTGATCCACCCTGGGAGACTTCCGTCTGCACCAAGAGGTGACCGCAGAAAGCAGCCACCTGGGATTTGTGCTTAGAATGAAGCTTGTTTACCACTCGTATCTCTGTTACCCATTGGGCTTCAAGTGTGCCAATGCTGTTTGCCGAGTGACCCCGTTTTAATGAGCCAGCATACAGAAACATAAAGCTCCTGGGAGTGGACATTTCATAGATGTGGTAGTTACTTCTCTCATTGCTGAGACAAACTACCCAACACCCAAAATTAGGGAAGGAAAGGTTTTTTTAGCTCACAGTTTGTGGTGGTTTCGGTCCGTAATGGGCTGGCTCCAAGGCAGGGTGGCATGGTGAGGGGCAACAGTTCAAGACAGCAGAAGACAGCAAAAGCAGCAAGAGCACAAGGAGAGGGGACAAGCCTATTTTCCTCCCTTATATTGTAAGCAGACTACCTGCCCTAGGGGTGGGTGCAGCATTAACACCATCTCTGTGCCCTCCTCTTTCACAGAATGAGGATGTTTACAAAGTGAGGACCTTGGCCCCCTACTGAGTTGCTTAGTTAAACTTCTAAACTTCTGAAGTTGACACAGTGAATCAATCATCATAACGTCCTAGGGTGTAAACAGCTGCCCTACAGGACCGCCCTCTATACCCTAAGACATAGAACTCCTAAGTTATTCAGTTAAGTTTCTAAACTTCTCAAGCTGACACAATGCATCAACCATTACAGTAGACAGACAGCCGTGGAGGGCCACACTGAGCAGACCTGATTCTGACTCTTGCAGAATGTCATGGGCCTAAGTCTCGGCTCAGCCACTCTGAGCTGCCAGGTTTCTTTGCCAGCCTGAGCCTCAGTCTCTCATCTGTACAGTGGGGTTGGTGGTATCTACCTCACGAGGTTGTTGTGATGACCACATGCCCTGTTGCAGTGTGGAGGTCAGCACAGCACCTGAAGCATAGTCAGCACTTGCAGGACAGCGATTACTGGGAGGAGAACTAGAAGCCCTGAGATAACTTAGGAAAGAGTTTCAGTCACTGAGCTGCTATGGTCCAAAGCCACCAAGGAAGATCTTGGCCACACTCAGCTTTTCTGCTGCCCATGCAGAGAGAAGACCAACTTCAGGTTGGGGGGCAGCTCTTTGACTGTCTTGTTAGACAACCCTGTATCCCTGAAGGAGGACCTTCCTTCATAGATAGGTAATCCCATTCCTTTTGAACTTTATTTGGTGTCTCATTGCAACTGCACAGTTATGAAACTGATTGCACAGCTTATAGATGAAGGACAGGGGAGACCCTGGTGTACTTGCCACAACCCCGAGGAGCCAGGCGGGGAGGAGCAAATCTGTCCTCCACAGGGCTGGACTAGGGCTAGAAGGTGCCAGCTGTGAAGGGGTACTTGTGAACCTGCCACCTGGTGAGCACAGGTGCCGCCATGTGAGAGGATGACATACCATCATACAGTTGCTGGTCTTTGAATTTTGTGTCAGTCTGTGTCTATAGTGCATGATTTCGTGCATCGTGGGGAGTTGGTGCGCAGGCGCAGCACACCTTCATTCTTCTTGCATCCTCTAACCCTCCCTCTCCATCTCTCAGTCTCCTTTCCATTTGCAAAAGATCTGTCTCCCTGTTTCCTATGATCTGTCATTCCCTTTCCTTTTTATTTAAACTTTTTCATATAAGAGAAATCATGTAATATTGAAGCTCATGTGTCTGATTTATTTCACTTAACATTGTGGCCTCAAGGCGCCTCCATTTCCTACACGTGACTCCTCAGGTAGTTAATGTCACCTGACACAGGAGCTTTGTGCCTCCCGTCTTAGGCCCCTGTGATGTAAGTAGCAAACCTGGGCTTAAGCATACATCGCATTAACAGGTTAAAGGAGAAGCTGGCTGTGGTGAGCAGCCTGCCTCAGCCTCTCAGGCACTGATCTTACTGGTGAACATACATTGTCACCTGCTTTGTGCTAAAAATCCTCTGCTTGAGACTTCCCGTCTCTAAAATGCCATCTCTCCAAAGTTGTCCAGCTAGCTGTCTCCAAAATCTACCCGCGTAGAGAATTTTTGTAGATACCTAATACGGCTAGAGTTAAAGTGCTTCACTTCCTTGGGGGTCAGCGGTGGTGGGCTCAGGTCACATGAAGGTCACCCCAAGCTCCAAAACCCCAAAGCCCTGAGAAGACAGGAGATGCCAGCCCAGTGTGCACCCCGAGGATGAGGCAGACAGGTGCGGGAGCAACTTCAGGAGGGCGGACTCACCTCCTAGGCATTGCTTTCCAAGGGAAGTAGCCCAGATCTTCCCTCTGGACCCAGACTGTCATAGGAAGGCTGAGAACCCCCTTGGCAGGGCCCCACTGTGCGGCTTGCAGGGAGCCCTTGTACGGAAGCAGAAGCAAGTAGGCTTTGACGGGAGCGCAGAGTTCAACTTGCTGTGCTCCTTACCGCACGGGAGCGCCCCCTTTAACCCAGTGACATGGTGCGTGATCAACAGGTGAGTGGGGTGCTGGAACAGGGAGACCACACTGGACTGCAGCCTGTGCGGGCAGGTCAGCATCCTTCTGCAGAGATGGAGACCAGGGTCCTGCCTGGAAGCGATTGTCCAGGTCCTGAGCTCTGTGTGAGACCCACACATGCCCGGCATGGGCTGGAAAGACAGCCAGTGCTCACTGTGGACCTGTGTTTGAGGATCGTGCTTGTTGCAGTGCTTAGCACAACAGAGAATCACAATGTCTTGGTTACTTTTCTCTCGTTGCTGAGGCAAAATAGCCAATGCCCGAAATTAGGGAAGGAAAGGTTTATTTAGCTCACAGTTTGTAGAGATTTCAGTCCATACTTGGCTAGTTCCAAGGCACAGTGGCTCACGACAGAGGGCAACAGTTCATGGCAGTGGAAGACAGCAAAAGCAGCAAGAGCAAAAGGGAGGAGTGGTGGCAAGCAGCCTCTTTCTCTCCCTTACATATGCAAACTGTCTGCCCCAGGGCAGGTGTAGCACTCACACCCATGAATCAATCATAAACTCTAGAAGCCAACCCCATGACTGCATGAGGCTTTGGGGGTTCATCCAGACACAAACCATAACACACATCTGTACCACTTCTTCCTCCTCTTCCTCCTCCTCTTCCTTTTTCTCCTTTTTGTGAGGATTGGATGGCCTTCATACTGGATGCATCCTTGCCCTTTTTACTTTTTTATTTTGAGACAGGGTCTTTCTCAGTTACTGCATTTCCCAGGCTGGGTTTGAGATTGTAGTCCTCCTGACTCAGCCTTCCAGAGTGCCGGGGATCACCACACCCACTTTCATTACTTCTTTTAAAACTACCTTTCCCCGAAGAGGCCCCAGGTCTCCAAATGCAGGCATCCTCTGAAAACTTCAGAGGCAAAGGACAAGCCTTCTCTCTGGGCTCAGGAGTACAGCTTGGCTGACCCATATTAGAATTTTGACCTCCAGAACAGAATGGCTGTCTGGTTTGGACTGTTTGCATGTTTTAATATTTGCTTATAACTTTGGGTAAACCTAAAGTACTTGGTCCATAGTCACATATGCCTGTAATCCCAGCATCCTGGGAGGCTAAGATCTCAAATTTGAACCTAGCCTGGGCAATTAGCAAGACCTTGTCTTGAAATAAAAATAAAAAAGGGCTGGAGATGTAGCTCAGCATGAAGACCCTGAGTTCAAGCTCTAGTACACACACACACACACACACACACACACACACACTGCTGGCCCAAAGGGCAAAGTATAAAATTGGATGCCCCCTCATTATGGTTCTCCTGGACTTTGAACTTCTGTTAGACAGAAAATACCCTCCCATTTTGAAGCTGGTATCCTAAGTGTTAATTTATTAACATATTATTTATTATATATTATCTATTTTTTCATTTATCATTTATCCAGAAAACTCAAAGCTGACCAACACTGTGTATGTGGGTTACTCAAACAGCCAGCAGAGGGAGCTTTATCAGGCAGGAAGTGCTCTGGGCTTCTGGTCTACCTAGACCTGGAAGTGGTGACATGCAAGGAATGGGAGAGGGTGACCACTGCCAGGACATCCTCAGGGCTGCATGGACTCAAGTTCTAGGTGGCCTGCAGGACAGTGCACCCGACCTGCTCAGCCTCCCACTGACAGGTGGCTTTGTTACAGCTGGCTCTGAGTACACACACACAGGTGGCTCTGAACTCTAAGTTCAAGACTCAGTCTTCTACTGGTCCCTTGTTTTATTCCATGCTCTTTGATAATCGATCACTGCCCTAGTTCAGCCCCAACTGCAATCTATACCCTCGCTCCTCCCAGACCTGAGCCCCAGACTCCCTTACACCCAAGGAAGCCCCTACATTCTCTTTCCTGAGAAGTGAGAATTTTCTTTTCTACACCTTGGCCAGTGATGGCGAACCTTCTGGAGCTTTCAGTGATAACAAACAGCCTGCTGTGGCACATGTGCCGGAGGTTCGCCACCACTGATCTAGGCTATTTGGCTTCTTTGTAGGGCGCTGTCCCAAGAGGATCAGGATGACATCCACCTGCAGTTAGAGGACATCATTCAGACGGTAAGCCCAGCGCTGCTGCACCCCACAGTCTCACATTCCCTGTGACCTGTCATGCCCGGTGACCCTGTGTGCATCTACCAGGCTCTGTCTGGGGAACCACGTTCAGGCTGTGCCCTGGCAATGGACCTCTGTGATTAATGTTGGCTTTGATGTTTTTGAGCTTCCTGCACTGCGTTTCATGGCTGGAGTCTAGGGACAGGCTCTGTGCCACCACTGATGTGCTCTCTGCCTCCCGATCTGCAGGGAGGGGCGGCTGGTCCCAGCTGGCACAGCCACCTCCCTGGGCCCTGTGTTGCAGACTGACTGTCCGAAGGCCGAGTGCTTCGAGAGCTTGTCTGCCATGGAGCTGGCAGAGCAGATCACGCTGCTGGACCACATCGTCTTCAGAAGCATCCCCTACGAGTGAGTGAGTGAGTGCGGCCCTCACGTTGCAGGCTTGGCTGCCATGGCTGCCCTGGACACTGCCATTGTATTGCCAAGGCAGACGTGTGTGTGTATGTGTGTGTGCATATGTGTGTGTGCATCTGCCTAGGCAGAGGCATCTTTTTATTATTTCTTTATTATTGTTATCTTGTACGGTGCTGGGGATTGACTCTAAGGCCTTTGCACTGAGTCACCTGCAGCCCTTTATTTTTCATTTAGAATCAGGGTCTCACTAAGTTGCTAAAGTGCCCAGACCAGGCTCAAACTTGTGATCGTCCTGCCTCAGCCTCGCCGGGTGTTTGGAGTTACAAGTGTACACCAGCATGCTCAGCTGTGTGTCCCAATCCTAAGTGTTTTTGCCCTACTTGGATGCTCCGTGGCTACAGTTTGTGTTGGGGGTGTCGACCAGCAGACTCTCAGATGTGTCTGTTTTCCTTACCATGGAGTGTGAATCACCCTGTCCCCGGCCTTCTGGTCACAAGCCCCAACAAGAGTGGATCTCAAGCATCAGGGTGCCGAAAGCTTGTGAAAAATGTCCATTCCCAGATACGTGTTGGAAAGCCTGATTCTGGGAGGTGTGGTTGAGGCTGCCATTCGCCACTGCCCACTGGCCCTGGCACGTGAGGAAGGGGCTTGGGCTCCTAGAGACGGAGAGCAGCCGACCCGGAGCCTTGCTGGTTCCCTCGGTGAGGTCCCTGCCCGGGACGCCCCTGCTCCTCTGTGTCCCGTTATTTCCACCTGTGGACCTGGGCAGCTCTGTGTCCAACACCAAAACACCAGAGCAGCGACAGCAAGGACCGGAGGGCTTCGCACAAGGACACTGGCAGCGTGCGGGTGTGAAGGAGCAGCACAGTGACCCTGCGTCAAGCTGCTTCTTTATTTTATTTTTTTGTCTTTTTGAGACAGGGTCTCACTATGCAGTTCAGGCTGGCCTTGAGCTCACTTTGTAGCCCAGGCTGGTCTCAAACTTGCAACGATCCTCCTGCCTCAGCCTCCTGAGTGCTGGGATTACAGGTGTGTGCCACCACGCCCGGCCAAGCTGCTTCTTTATAAATGCCCATGCAGACTGACTCCATCTGGATGGTCACTTCCTCACCTGTTGGGACTCTGTGAGCTGCTAGGAATGAGTGTTGACCCAGGACGCTGTTCTGAAGATGACCCCTGGCCAGCCTGAGCCCTCATGCCCACCTCTGTCAGAGGACCGTGCTGTGACAGTGTCACATGGAGAGTTCATTGGGCCCTGGCCGTGGACACTATCCCAGCTCCGGGGAGAACCAAGTCCTCCCTGGGAACTGTGTCCAGATAGCTCAGGGCAATGTGGATGGACCTGCTTCGCTCCCCATTAACATTCCTGGTTGTGATGGGTTTTGGGGGGCCCTGTGCTGAGTTTAACATTTAAAAGAAGCGAATCCATGGAATAGTCTTATTTTCTGAGTTACTACTGGGCTTACTTCTTTTCTGTTGGTGGTTTCCCACTTTAGAAGTTTCCCACTTCAGAGAAGCCTGGATTGGGACAAGTTCCACACATTTTATAGGGGAGAAAGCTGGGGAGTGACAGGTGCTCCACATGCGAGGTGGGTGCTGGCATCCCTGGAGTCCCCAGAGTGGGTCTGGAGCGGTAGGTGGCAGGTGGCCTCCCAGGCAGCATGGACCATGGCCATGCCCACCTCAGACCTAACGGGTCTGTGTTGTGCTTCGATCTTTCAGGGAGTTTCTGGGGCAGGGATGGATGAAGCCGGACAAGAGTGAGAGGACTCCATTCATCATGAAGACCAGCCGGCACTTCAACGACGTGAGTGCCGGGGCTCCTGCGGCCGGGGCTCGGGTAGATGAGTGTGGGCTCTTAAGAACCCTTCTCTAAAAGAAAGCAGCTCCACACCTGCCTTCTACCCAGAACTGATGCACTAGTGAGCACAGACTGAGATCTCCCCCGCAGCCCACAGTCTTTCTATTCCCACCACCCGAAAGGCTGGTTCTGCACATCCTCAGTAAGGATTAGCAATAACTTCATCCAGGTCACTGACTGAAAAACTCCCCTCTGTGCCCAACAAGCCGGAGTCGAAATGATCCCTGATTCATGCGAAGGTGACCGGAGCTCAGTGAATGGCTCCATGGCAGGTGCTGTAGCAGTGTTCACGGTGCTGACTTGGAAGTGCTGGGAGAGCTTTGTATCGCAGATCACCGAAGAGCAAAGTGTCCCTGCAGTGTATGACACAGGGTCACATGGCCCCATCCCTCTGTTCACATCCTGTTCTTCCCCTGTCCCTTCCACATTGCAGGACGTGAGCATTTTATGCTGGCCCTAAGAGAATTACAGGACTTAGCAGTGGGTCCTCTTAGCTGCTGGGGACAAATCACAAGAGGAAGCAAGTGCTCTCTTTGCTCAGTGCCTCTGGCTGGAGACCGGATCAGCTTAGTGTTTGTCCTGCCTGAGGGATAAGTGTGTTTTCCTTCTCCATGGTAACTGGGGTTCCCAGAATGTAGATCCACACACTGTTGTGAACCAAGAAGTGTGTGTCCCTAAGAAGTGACACCTGGATTACCAAGCATTGCCTTTCCTCGGGAGCTGGGTAATAACCATCCCATTTCCTCCATGATTATTGCCAATAACTGCTGCATCAAGCGTACCCATTAGCAAAATCAGCTTTCCTCCCAATAAGCTGGATTGCAGAGTGCTGCCCCCAGTCAAAGAATGAACAGTTACTGTCATTACAGATCTTAATCTCTTTAGAAAGTTGATGTCTAAACACAGACTATAATCTCCACAGTACCGGACACCCTGCTTTCCCACTAGTGGCTAATTCCCGTGTTTTGTCTAGCTGCATTGCTTTGGCGCCTGCACAGCCTTCCTGGTCTCTTTGGTTGTCACAGATGAGTAACCTGGTGGCCTCCCAGATCATGAACTACGCTGACGTCAGCTCCCGCGCCAACGCCATTGAGAAGTGGGTGGCAGTGGCAGACATTTGCCGATGCCTGCACAACTACAACGGCGTGCTAGAGATCACCTCAGCCTTAAACAGAAGTGCCATCTATAGGCTGAAGAAAACCTGGGCCAAAGTGTCCAAGCAGGTGAGCACGGCGTGCCATACCACCAGCTGCTGGGAGGGGGAGCCAAGAGGAATATTACTAATCAGGAGTAATTAGCTCAGCTGGGCAGCACAGTGCCAAAGCAAGACCTCCCTTCTTCCTGTATCTTCTCCTTAGGCCACCTCTGGGTTGGGGTAGGGACGTCTCTGGGCTGCTGGGTGCCTGTCTGCACTCTGGCTTCCTTCTGTGGTCTTTTTCTGGCTTCACATGGACATAGGAGTACATGTGTATGTGCATGTTCACCCAGCCCACCAGGAGCTGTGCCCAGTGGTAGGACCCAGAAAGCAGGGCTGACCTTTCCCCCTGCCACGCTCGTGGATTCTGCTCCTGTACTGATCCTGGATTCTGCTGCTGTACTGATCTCTGCCACAGGTTTCCGTGTCTGTTGGCCACTGTATTAGTCAGCTTTCTCATTGCTGAGACGCAATACCTGACATAGTTTAAAGGAGGAGAGGTTTAACTGGGCTCACAGTTTCAGAGGATGCCATGGTCAGCTGGCCCCAAGGCAGAGACATCATGGTGGAAGGGTGTGGCAGAACAAAGCTGCTCAATTCATGGCAGCCAGGAAGCACAGCAGAGGAACAGTATGAGAGAGGAAGGGAAGACCCAAGGCCCCTGCTCCATGACCCACCAGACACCCAGGAGCCTGCTTTTCTAATCTCCTAGGCATTCCTTAGTCCAGTGGGTCTAAGGGTCACAGCCACCCCTGGTGGGTATGTGAATATGAGATCCCCCTACCCTCTCAAAGGGCCTTGGGGGGATTTCCTAGACCCTTCCAAGCCCCACTAGTACCAGTGGGCAAGAGGTAACCTTCCCTGTCTCTCCATTGTGCCTTGTTGTGTCCAGAAAATTGATGAGGAACCTCTGCAGGGTGTCTGCATGTAGGGCTCCAGGCCAGAAGAAGAACGGGAAATGTGTCCTGCTGTGAGAGAACATTTGCTCAAGGCTGCCTGGCTTCATTCCCCTCTGAGGGTGTGATCTCTCAGAGACGCTCATTACTTCTGACTCCTTTCTTCAATTCTCTCTCCAGCCTTTCCCTGTAGTGGGGGAACAGCTGCAGCTTCTCCATCTACAAAGCAAGCAGTGCTTGCTTGTTGCTTAGTGAAATGCAGGGCTCTCAAAGCCTAACTTTGGCCCTTAGAACTCACGAGTCCTTTGATTGTCAACAAAACTTGGATCTGGCAATTAAAACTTCAGGTTTTTTTTTTTTTTTTTTTTTTTTTTTTTTTTTCCTCGTACCGGGAACTGAACTCACGACCTTGCGCTTGCCAGGCAGGCGCTTTTGCCGCTGAGCTAAATCCCCAGCCCCAAAACTTCAGGTTTTCAAAAAAGAAATATTCTTAGGTTTCTAAAAGCTTACTTTGAGGTGATTGCACATATACATGCCATTGTAGGAAATGATACAGAGATTCTCTACACCCAGTTTCCCCCAACAGCAACCTCTTATGTAACTAACTATAGACAATCTCACAACAAGAAAATTAGTGAACATTGACACAGTCCACCAGCTTGTTATGTCCTCCATGTATGTGTATGTCAGTGTGTGAGTATGTTTGTGTGTACGTATTTTTGTTACATGGGTTGATCAATGAGGCAACCACTGCCCAAGTCAAAATATAGAACAGTTCTATTATAAGAATCTCCTGTGTCACGCTTTAAAAAAAAAAAAACAACACTCACACATGCTATATTATTAACTCAGCATAATGTTCTTGAGCACCATCAAGTTGTTATATGTATTAATACTTAGTTCCTGTTCATTGCTGCGTAGCATTCCCTCTTTGGACATACTACAGTTTGTTTCACCATTCACTCCCTGTAGGCCATTTGGGAAGTTTCTAGTTTCAGGCTGTTGCTAAAAAGTGCATAAGAACATTCATGTAAATGTTTTGGGTGATCAGTTTTCATTTCTGAGATAAATGTCCAAGAATACAGTTGTTGGATTGTGGGGTAAGTATGTGTTTAGTTTATAAGAATCCATGAGCCAAGGCTGGCCCTGGGCTAGCACGGAGGCCCCAGGAGCGAGGGCTAGGCCATCCTGAAGATGTTCTGATGGTCCCTGCAGTGTGTGCAGCTCCAGCTGGCCAGGCCAGGTGCTCCTCGAGAGAGGGGCTGGAGGATCGAGACATCAACAGCATTATTTCTTAGTAAATATCAGTCTTACTTTCCTAAAACATTGATGGTGATAACCACAAAAGAAAGGATTCGGAGGAAGGCGTTGCTCTGTCAACACGGAGCAACGCGGTTTGCACTGGGGTGGCCCGGGGCTCAGCGCTCAGAGGGTTCGTCCTGACTGAGACCTGGCTCGCGGGGTGCAGGGCTCAGCTCAGCGCATGCGCTCCAGTTCCCCACGTTCCCAGCTTTCTGCGCCCATGGCGGTGCTTCTCCTCTGCACGCTTGCCTCTGCCTGTGGCTGAGGGCGCTTCTTCCCCACCTGCTCTCTTTCTCTTTCAGCACTGAAGGTCAGCATGAGGCTTTGCCCCTGCACGGTGGGGCCATCACACCACACCCTCTGCTCAGTACCGCCCCGGCGTTTGCCGTGGCGCCAGGGGACCCAGCATCTTTTGGTAACTCGCTACCCGGTGAGACCATGTATTCCCATGACAAACTAAGGTTTTCTTCTCTGTTTTAGACAAAAGCTCTGATGGACAAACTTCAGAAGACTGTTTCATCCGAAGGAAGATTTAAAAATCTCAGAGAAACCCTTAAAAAGTAGGTCTAGCCTGATTTCTAAATGATTTTTGTATTCTTATACTAGATACACGGGGACCTACCTCTTCATTGCTGGAAAAGAAAAGCAAACAGAAACAACTCCCATCACCGGGGTGTTTGGAGTTCCCTTTTCTCTTAAAATACTGCGCATGCAGTAAGCTCCTTATGTATGTGCTCATGTTATGCAGAGTATTCCAGATGAGAAGAAAATAGCACAGAATGAGTCAAATTGTGTTGCAGTGTGAAAGGTTTCTTGCTTCAGTATTTCTGAGCCTAAGCACAATGACTTCCTGTGATATTTTTCACTTAAATATTCTAGCACTTATTGATTATCGTTGTTTATTTTGGGCCTTGTATTTCTGGATCCTCTCCCTCTCCCTCTCCCTCTCCCTCTCTCTCTTCCTCTCTGTCTGTCTCTCTCCACCCACCTACTCGCTTACCTCCACAGCGTAGAATCTATTCTCCTGCAACTCTTCCCTCCCTATCCGCCACATGACCTATACTTATTCTGGAAAAGCACTAGTCTTGCAAGGGGGTGAGGGAAGGAAACATTAATAATGGTAAAACTAATAGTAGCAACCATAGTGATGCTAGCGTGGATGCTCTTTGCTGACTACTAACCGACAGCCGCTGTGCTAAGTACTCGGTGAGTCTTTTGTAAGCCTCATGGGACACTGAGGAGATAATCTTTCCTGGCTCCACTTTGCAGATGAGAGAACTGCAGCCAGAGTCTTCCCAGTAGCACTGAGTAGTGGATCAGGCTGGAATCCAGCCCCGTTCTTTGTGTGTAGAAAGCCCATGCTCTTGGGGAAGACCAAGCATTCTCCCTCCCCTCCAAAACCAGGCCAGCGTCTCCTTTAGCTGTGCAATTAGGGTGTTAAAAGCCTGGTCCTCCTAAGATACCAAAGTACTACAACAGGAAACAGACCGACTGTGGTGCAAAGCTCTAACCACACTGAGTTTTCCACCAGTTGTACTTTCGTGAGGTGAGGGCAGAAGGCCTTTCCTGCAGGCTTGTCTTAGTTGCTTCCTCATCACCAACACACAGAACCTGACACCCACGACTGATAGGACAGGTTTATGTTGGCTCATGGTTACATCTATGGTCTGCTGCCTGCAAGGCAAGACAGTACAGCACAGGGAAGGGTAGAGGAGAGCTCACAGCATGGTAGACAGGAAGCAAAGAGCAAGGGAAGAGCCAGGAGGGAGATGAACCCCGCTAGGCCATGTCCACAGGGACCATCTCCTCCAAGGCCACGCCCACAGTGACTGTCTCCTCCAGCCAGATCCCACTCCTAGCAGCCAGTCAGCTGTGAGCTCGAGTCCAGCCATCTTCCACAGCCCCTTCTGTGATCACATGAGGCTTTAAGGGGACAGCTGGGTATAAACTATAACAGTGTTTCTACTTCTCAAAGCAGTCTGGCCACTTGCCATGTACTGCAAACAATTTCTGCTGGCAAGTATTTTATATTTGTTCCCACATCCTCCTGTTGGAATATAGTATTGTCTCAAGCACAGAGGAAAGCATGGCCATATTTTGTATTGTATTGTTTTCCACTGTGGAATACATTTACAGTTCTTCATATCGTGAGTATGCTTCTGACAATGAAGTAGGAAGTCTTTGTCTGCAGGACTGAGGTAGCACAGCAGCTTATTGTATGAACTAGAGAGGAAGCAGACATCTCTGTGACTGCTATGAGAGCCCTGCTTCTTGGTTTTGCAGTTGTAACCCCCCGGCAGTTCCTTATCTCGGGATGTACTTGACAGACCTGGCGTTTATTGAAGAGGGAACACCAAACTTCACTGAAGAAGGCCTTGTCAACTTCTCCAAAATGAGGATGGTAGGTGATGACTTCATCATTGGCCTCTGTCTGTGACTATCACAGGTGACAGAGAAGAGGGAAGGGGTGAGGTGGTGGACATGGTGGAGACTGGGTCCAGTGTCTACTGCTGGCTGCGGGAGATTTGGGAGGGACTCATTTCCACATTGGGTCTGGGCCAGGGGAGAGGGAATAAAGCTCCTGGAAAGTGTAAGACTGAGCCATGGTGGGCAGAGGCTGAGGGCTTCTTGCGAGGCAGCCAGCCTTGGACAGGCACCCCTGACCTCACACCATGCAAATCCGGGGCAGCAGTGCCAGCTGCCTCTGGCGCTCTTTGGCATGTCCCATAGTTCCCTGAAGGGCAAGCACACCAGGCCCAGGGAACGGGCAGTCCTAGAGGAAGGGACCTGGGGGATGCCAGGAAAATAAGGTGGTCCAATCCAGGGAAACACCTCTGCTTTGCCTGTTATCTCTGTTTCTGGTAGATATCACACATCATCCGAGAGATACGCCAGTTCCAGCAGACGTCCTACCGCATAGACCATCAGCCGAAGGTAATGTTGTGCAGATATGAGAGAATTAATAAAGAAAAAGTGGAAGTCAATGAATAAGAAAATAATATAATTTATCAGGAATACCAACAGCTGTCTCATAGAAGGGACCAGTATGATAGAAATCTTTAGCAAGTCTGACCAAGGAAACAGGAAGGAAAGCAGAAAGAACACCAACTGATGGCCATGGTCTGTTAATCTTACATGCTACCTTTCCTGGAAATCCACCCCTTCCTCTGTCTCCATCTCCGCTCCCCCAGTGTGCGCACAGAGTGCAAGACCTGCACTGGATGGCACTTTCTGAGGAGCAAAGTGGATAACAAACATCCCCTCCACAGAAAGGAAGCGGGTTTTAAAAATCCATAAATGTTTATTGAAAAGCAACTGGATGTCCACTTCATGGTGACAGACAAAAACAAAAGACATCAGTTATAAGAGTATTAAAATATAAAATAGTGATACATCTCACCACAAAGTTTACAGGGCCTATGTACAGAATAGGAAACATTACAGAGAATTAAAGATTTCAAGAAACATCTTAAGGTGAAATACTTGAAGATGACAGTTTTCCAAAAACTGATCTAATAATCTAATTCTAATGAAAATTCCAGTTTTGTTTTGTTTTTTAATTGTCAGGCTTTTCTGAAATTAATATGAAAATCTGAAAATTATTTCACTGAAATCAGTAAAACAATTTTGAAAAGGAAGAAAAGCTTTGGAAGGCTAACATGACTATTTTTTTATGAACTCTGCCATCTTCTCACACTAGGGAGACAATACAGTGCTTACACATGTGAGTCTTATTTATTTCACTTACGAGTATGGACTCAAGTTGTATTCATTTATCCATAAAAGTCTCAGTTTATCCTTGTTTATGGCTGAGTAATAGTCCACTGTATTTTAAAAAACACATCTTTTTTTATCCATTCCTTGATTGTTGGGCATTTGGGTTGTTTCCAAGATTTTGCTATGACAAATTGTGCTGCTATAAACATAGGTGCACATATATCACTGTGGTGTGATATTTTTAATTCTCCTGGGAAAATACATTGGGAAAATACTTCCTGTCCCAATACAAATTCAGTGGAGCAGAACAGGGTCCAGATACAGAAGAGGAATAGCTGGGTCAAATAGGACCTCTAATTCTAGTTGAGAAATATTCACACTAATTTCCACAGTGGTTGCACCAGTCTACACTCCCATCAGTAGTGGAGAAGAGTTCCTTTTTCCACCCTGCTCCTCCAGAATTTGTTGTTGGTTGATTTCTTGATGATAGCCATTCTTTCTGGGGTGAGATAGAATCTCAGTGTTGTTTTAATTTGCATTAATTGATGTTCAACATTTCTTCATGTATTTATTTGCTGTGTGTATTCATCTCAGATGCCCATTTCTGGGTTGGATCTTCAAATCTGGGAGGTCTGATTTTTGTGAGTTCTTTATATTTTCTTGGTAGTAATCCTTTGAGGAACAACTGCAAACATTTTTTCCAGATTTTCCAGGTTGTCTCTTGAAGGGAAGCGTTTTAATTGGCTGAAATCCTTCCACATTTGGCCCTGGGTGCTGTCAGTTGACTCCTTGGAACTGACCCCATAGAGTGGGCTTCTCTCTTTTTCTTTACTTTTTTAAGGACTTGCTTGTTTTCTGCAACTTGGAGTTGCTCTAGGTTCAGCTTGTATATTTCTGGCCCCAGTCCTAGAATCAGGTATTCCTCTCCAGAGCTCCAACTCTTTTCATTGGTAAATAGCATTAGAAGCCAAGGCACAGTCTCTAGGTGTGCTCCTTGTGGGTATTGTTTCTTGTAGCTGTCTTGGCTGACAGAGCACAGAAATACATGTATGTGTCCTGAACCATTTATGTCCCTCTGTGACCCAAGTGCATGACACCACTGAGGCACAGAGCCATGACTGTGTGCTTATGATGAGACCCCCAGCGTCCTGCACACTGCTGGAGCATGGTACATCATACGTGTTTCTTGATCAATTAACCCAAATCAGGAAAAGAAAAGCCCCAAGGTTTTCACTGTTACTGTTCAGTTTCAAATTCAAAAAAATAGCCATTGCAATGAAGCAATAAAAAGAAGTGAAAGTTACACAAATTTGACTTTGTGTAAGGTAAGAGTAAGGACTTTAATTTCCAGATGTTTTCTCCAGCTACCTAGAAAATCCAAGGGAAAACTCTTAAATGCTAAGGGAACATAGCAACATCATGTATAAAAAGCAGCGATTTTTATTACTTTGGTAATGTCCAATTGAAATGAAATATTGAAGATCTCACTCAAGCTAACAATAAAGCTTA
Organism: Chinchilla lanigera; assembly: GCF_000276665.1. Taxonomy (NCBI): domain Eukaryota; kingdom Metazoa; phylum Chordata; class Mammalia; order Rodentia; family Chinchillidae; genus Chinchilla; species Chinchilla lanigera. Next base: position 28,937,638 of record NW_004955418.1, on the reverse strand, counting down.
TATTGCTTAGGATTAAGCAGAACAAAAAGTATATAAGACATGTATGAACTGAAGTATATAAAGCAGGAACTGATTCAACAGCCAGCCAGGTCATATTCATGAGCCAGAAGTCTTGTGCTCATAAAGGTGTCCATCATCCTCACATTAATTTACAAGTTCATTGAAATCCTAACTGAAATCCAACAAGATTTTTCATGCAACTTGACAAGCACCCTGAATTTCATAAGGAACTGTAGAGAGAAAAAAACAGACAAGAACTTGAAAAATTAGAACTTAGCCCACCAGCTATCCTAAAGTTGTAAGAGCAAATCAAGAGAACTTCCTGTCCCAATACAAATTCAGTGGAGCAGAACAGGGTCCAGATACAGATTTTGTCTAGTTGAAAATTTAATATGGGACAGAAACTACATTTGTGGAAAGTGCTAGAGAGAAACTGACTATTCCATAAATACAACAGGAAGTTGGCTCTTCATCTTATACTGTCCACAAAAATAAGCTCCAGATGAACTTATTACCTAAACATAACATAAATGAAATATGTATGCTATTTGAATAAAATATAGGATAAAATATCCAGGATCTTTGGGGATTCAAAAGATCTTAACTACAAAATGCAAAAGCTAAAGAGACAAACTTGATAAAGTTTGCTATGTGAAAAAATTAAAAACTTCTGCACGACAATGGGAAATTATTTAAAAAGTCAAAATACAAACAGTAGAGTAGGAGACAATATTTTCCAACATGTAGAGGAAAATAGAAGCATTCCTATAAATGTATAACAAGGCATAAGCAATAGAAATGGTGGTAATTCTGTGAACAGTTAGTTCACAGAAGAAATATAAATCACCAATAAATACTTGAAAAATGCTCAATCTCACCAACAAGGAGAAAGAAGTACAATTTATGAAGCATCATTATCACTTTCCAGATTAACAAAACTTCAAAAGATTGATAATATCAAAGATGAGTTAGGATACAGGAAAACAGGTTTTCTTATGTACTACAGGATAAGGAGCTTTGGAGATCATTCTACATTATTTTTAAAATTCAACATTGTATACTGAACAACCAGCACTCACATATAAATTGTCAGTGACAGTAAGGTGGCACGACCACTTTAAAACTGACACTGGGAGCTTCTTAAAGTGTTAACTATGCCTCTGTCTTACAATCCAGCAAGTTCTCTCCAGAGAATGAATGCAAATGCCTATTAAAAGCCTGGTATAAAATGTTCAGAATATTTTTAAATAATAGCCAAAGTTAGAAACAGCTCAGGTACCCATCAGCAGAAGAAAGGACAAATGAACCGGGGTCTGTCTCCACACTTGGGTCGCTGCTCCTTAGTAATGACACAGACAGCTGGTGATCCATGTGCCTGCTTGGGTGTCTCTGAACATCTGTGCTGAGTGAAAAGCCCAACAGAAAGCTGTGTCTACTGCGTGATTCCATGTACATGAAGCTGTCCAGTCACACGATTAAAGCAGCTGATGTTCTCGGAGCAGATGACCAGGACCTTGCATGAGGGAACTTTTAGGGTAATGGGTGGCTCTTCATCATATGTATCTATGTATGTGACTTGGGGTTATGTTCTCAAAACTGATCAAACTACTCATTTCAATTATAGACATACGTTAGATTTCAACAAATATAAGGAAATGCTTTCCTGGAAACACCCTGTCCCCCAGCATTCTCCAGGTGTTCTTTCCTTTTATCTCCTTTCTGGTGCCCACCTGGGTGGGACACTGACACATGAGCAGTATGAAATGCATCTCAGGGACTTCTCTGTCATTGTGTAACAGGGACATCTTGACGTCTGCTTATTATCTTTCCACACGCGATTCCTCAAGATGAGTATCAATAACTGTCGACACTGTATGGCAGCCAGCATGCTGTGGGCTGATATGGAGCGCCCCAGAACTTAGTGGAGGGGGGAATGAGGAATGCAGTGTACGGTAACATGCCGCTTACCATTATAAGGGCAAATGGAAGACACATACTATCCATAAAGACGTAGACAAACATCAGAGGGGGTACACAACACATGACCATAGCCAAGCTCCTTATGGGTCATACCTTAGTTACTTTCTTGGTGCTGAGACACAACACCCGATGTCCTCAAATTTAAAAGAGGAGAGGGTTATTTTGGCTCATGGTTCGTAGAAGTTTCAGTCCATAGTCAGCTGGCTCCAAGGCAGGGCAGCATAATGGAGGAGAAAGAGTTCATGGCATGGCAGCAAGTGTTCAAGGCAGTGGGAATTCCAGGCCACGCCCGCAGTAATTCACCTCCTCCCACCGGGTTTCACCTCCCAACATCACATCAGTGGACCAGTCCAGTATCACACCTATGATCCAGCACCCCTTCCTGACCCAGTGTCACACACCTATGATCCAGTCACTCCCCAAAGGCATGAGTGCATGAGGTTTGGGGGGATATCTAGATAAAAGCTGTAATAGGTCTTACCTGAGGCTGGGGTTAAGAGGAGACTAGAGATACTTGTTGTTGTTGTTTTCCAATGAGAATATATTTGTGTTAGTCACCTTTCATGTTACTGGAAGACAGTACTTGACCTCCACAATTTAAAGGAGGAAATGGTTTAATTGGTTCATGGTTTCAGAGGATTTAGTTCATGGGGCTGGGTCCAAAGCAGGAACATCATGGTGGAAGGGTGTGGTGGAACAAAGCTGCTCAGTTCATAGTGGAGGGAAGCAGAGCAAGAAATGAGTGCCAGAGAAGAAGGGGTGAGGGACCACACACAGACCCCAAGGCCACAGCTCCCGGACCCCCAGACACACACAGAAGTGAGCTCAAACAATCCCCCGCGTGGCTCCCAAACCAACTTGATAATTAAGCTTATTAGCACAACACTGATGTTTTCCTTAGTTACATAAACTATTTAAAATGTGTAGGGAAACACGTCAAATTGTACCAAATTCCATTCACAGAATGTTGCTGGGGTTTCTTTCTTTCAGGTCACACAGTACTTGCTTGATAAAGCCCTCATCATTGATGAAGATACGCTCTATGAGCTCTCACTAAAGATTGAACCTCGACTCCCTGCTTGAAGACCTGGCCCTTCCCCAAGATCTTGGTGTTGCCCCCACGGATAGTGGGACAGATGGGATCGTGCATGCCACCTGTCACACCGTGCACAGGGGACAGGGAGATGAAGCCAGGCTCCTCTCTCCAGCAAAGAAGATGGAACCAGACTGAATTCTGTCTGAGCCAGAGCAAAACCCAGCTGTGTGGGTCAAAGACAGGCACTTCCACCTTGGATGGGAAGGGACAAAGGTCGGCGCAAATACAGCACATTTTACTTATGGGAGAGTGAGAGGAGGATGTTGTACATAAGAAGGTAGATTTCCCTCTGTCCCACGTTCGGTGAGGACTTGGGGTCAAGGACCCACAGAACACACCTGATGGCACTTGACTGGCCAGAATGCACCCGCGATCTCCTAGGATTTAACTGCTTCTGTTCCCCGTGGTCATAAGCACCCTCCCTGGTGCCAGCACACCACAGTGTCCATGTGTAGCATGTGCATGGTGAATTGTCACGTCGGAGGAGTAGTGTGACCCGACAGCAGGACAAGAAAGAAATCGTGAGACCCAAGTGCATTTGTTGGCAGCATTTCCTTAAAAGAAGCAGAGGGCCCCAGCCAGGGGGTCTCTTGGAGTGTGTGAGGGGACCGCTTTCTGAGACTGGCGACCCCGAGAAGCCACCTCCTCAGACAGGTTTGCAGGCGGCTGCACCGCCCCTCACGGACAGAACTAAAGACGATGGAGGCCACGAAGCACTATGGCAAGAAAGGGCTTCCTGCTCTGTGACAATACACAGCAAAAAGCACCTCTGCACCCTGCTTGGCTTGATTCTTTCCCCCGAAGTCCTGTGGGGCTCTTTCTGGTGACACATAGGCTTGCTACAAACATTGGTGGTGTTTTTAAAAAGCCGTCTTGTGGGATTTTCTTTTGAAAATCCATGCTGCTGTATGCTGCTGGTAGACAGCTCCGCCCCCCTGTGAAAATGCTTTTAGATCATTCCAGTGTCAGCGCAGGGGAAGCGGATCCCCCACCCACGGTTCTGCCAGCAGAAAACAGGGCCTGGTCTTGCTACCAGGGGCTGAGGAGGGAGCTCGCTTTCCTCAAGACGGCAGCATGGAGGAAATAGGGCTGTCTCCCAGTTTACCTCCCTCCTCTTTTCTCAGGGTGACTGCTGCTGCCATGCAGAAGAGAAAACTGTATCACATTGTACCCCTGGAGCCCACTGAACCTGACCCTTTCTTTTAGAGGCATGAAGCTTACTGATGCTGACAATGAAGACTCCATCTGTCTGGCTATTTTTGCTCTTTCTGTGCACTTCAGTTATGTGGTTCACAGCTGGCTAATAAATCCTCCCGGCTGGCTCTTAGGGCCCACTGGCAGAGTTGGTCAGATAACATACCATGGAAGCAGAGCAGGCAGCTTTCTGCACGGCCAGGGCTGTTGGACAGAATCCGATAGTGAAGCAGCAACTAAGTAGAAGAAATCATCATCCGCAAAGACCACCCCAAAAATCTTTTCCATAGCTCATAACAGCAGAGCATTGAGCCTGAGGAGGCTTCCTTATGGATGCTCTATTTTTCTTTTTTAAAGAATGTTGCTTGTTCGTTCTCTTTAGTTTTAAGTAAGAGGCTGACCTATCTCCATGCATGAAGGGCAGCATGGGCTCTTGGATTCTAATGCTCATCTTCCTGGCTTATTCCTCTGCTCAGAAGCTGAGGGCTTGAAATAACGTGTGTCGATGGCACCACACACCTCCAGGTCTTGCCAAAGAGGAGGAAAGTACAGGTGAGCTCTCTTGGCTCCAGAATACAGCCTTGGAAGGTGGGCTAGAAGCAGGACCCATCCAGGAGAGGACCAGGCACTTCCTAGTTCGGGTGAAGCCATCCTCTCTGCTGTGGCGTCCTGTGGCCCTCCAGATGGAAGATGTGACTCTGTCCACTTTCCTTGGAGGTTTGGACTCTTATTCCTCTGACCCAAATGTCCCAGAGGCATTGCAGCCAGCTTCTTAAGAAAAAGTAACAGATGGAGAAATTTCCAGTCCTTCTCCCCTTCTGGAGCGCAGCTCTTCCCACTAGGGAGAAAGCCTTGGAGCCTATTCCTGTAGAGTGTAGGACGCGCCCCCGAGTGGTCATCCGTGGGCACTGCTAATTGTTGTGCTGACTTGGAACATCCAGCGGTTTCCAGGTCACTGCTTCTGCTTCCCACAGCTGAAGTACGGAGAACTCCACTTCCCAGGGAGTCCCCCGATGGTCTGCACCACTGTGGGCCAGCTGAGAGTTAGCAAACAAATAAACTCAATTTCCTCACATTGGAAACCCCCAGAGCAATGTGTGTGTCTCTTCTGATGTTAAAGTCCGTGTCCAGTTCTCATTCCAGCGGTGCGTGTCTGCCGGGACACGAGCGCGTGCGCACGGCTCTGTCTACTCAGATTCCATTCTGGGAGACCATTTCTAAGAGTGAGCAGAGGTCAGCCTCTAACAGCCAGGGAGTGAGCCTGGGTTCAGAAGTAAAATCCAACTTCATGCTTTCACGTGAATACCCCCATTTTGTACTGTCAGTGGATCACCTGGACGGTTTGAGGGGATGTCTTGGGTTCTGAATGAAGACATCCGGTTTTACCGTAAGGACAGATCTTTGCCTAAGCCGGTATTCTATTTGACAGATTCAGGCAGGAAGCAGAAGGTCATGTTTCCTTCAGTGTTCCCGCTGAAGGAAGTAAAGCGGGAATGTTGAACCTGCTGCAGCAGTGCTGAGAAGGGGCTCCCACACAGACCCAGCAGCTGTCTGCTCAGTTTCAGTGCACCTGAAAGTATTCCTTATGAACAAGTGAAGGTTGTGGATACTGGTTACCTCAGAAGCACAAAACCCTGCGTGTGCCCATGTGGAACGATGGGGCTGCCTCTGCTGTCCCATTATGTGGTGGGACAGGATCTCTGGCCAGCCAGGGGGCAACCTTGAAACTCTTAACCAAAAAGGGTTGCAAGAGAGAGGCTACCCACAGTGCAGTTAACTTGAGTTAAGAGCAAACCATGTTATTGTAGTGTTTCCTTTCAAAGTCTGGTCTTATTTCCCCTGAAAGAGTCTCTTCATTTTGAAGTGTAAGGTTTCTTTTATCCAAAGGGCAAAAAAATTTTTTTACTACTATTGGAATGGGAAAAAGGTAACATTCTATTTATGTCAGGCTGATATGCATAGTGAAAAATCAGTGAATGACAGTCATGTTATAAATGAGTTTGTAAGGTTCAGTAAGGGCTGGATATCGACACCACTGACCCTTGGTGATGTAAAATTAATGCACAGCAGGTGAAAGCGGAAAATAGTCTGTTGCCGGAAGTATAAACACAAGCAATCAGAAAAGCGTTCATCTCAGCTGCCTCTCAGGATTACGGTAATAAAGGATCCCAGGGTTAACCGCCCCTGGTCTCATCTGCTTGAATAATTGGATGTGATGATGTCAAAGCTGTGTGTTTTCCATTCTCATTTAGCGTTTGTCCAGAAAACTGCTACAAGAGTAGAGAACTGGGCACCTGTAAATTGGGTCCTAGCCTGGATTCACACCCATGAGCTGGGCAGCGTTAGGCCAGTCTCTCTACCTTTCTGAGCCTCAGCGTTGTCATTTGCAAAAAGGGGTTGAGAGTAATTGCTGTGCTGCTACCTCACAGGGTGCTGTGGACTGTAAACTGTAACATGCTGTCTGCGCGGGAGGTCACCTCGTGTCATCCTCGGCTCTCCTTGGCAGAGCAGTTGAACAGAATTCTTTATTATTCGTGTGTGTGTGTATGTGTGTGCGTATGAAGCATACCGTTTGCGTCCAGTTGCTTGAAGAAGATCTGCGACATCTGCAATTCTAACCGAGGGGTTTGTGCTGTGTCGGGCACTTGCAGGTGGAGGTGACGCCTATATGCAAAATAAACTTGGCCTTTTTGGATGCTTGGAGATCTGCTGGCTGCTTCATTTAGCCCTTCTCACATTTCTCTGCATCGTCTGCTTCACAGCAGTGGGCTCCTTCAGGTGTCCTTTTCCTTTTGAAATTCATAGGGAAAACATTAGAGGACCCAAGGTGGCAGGCAGGAAAATCGCAGAGAACTGGAGGGAGCAGAGATCCCATAATCTCGTTCCGTGGTGGTACTGAATCTCTGAAACTGGTCCTCAGGTGTAAAGCAAGGTTCCTGTGTATCCCTGGGACCATGAAACAGTTCAGTGGGTGGATGTGGACGAGGGTGTCTTTACATTTGTCAGGTGGAGGAAGTGGTCCGAATGTGAGGGTGGCTGGGGACACTGCTGGGCACAGGCATGGCCTCAAGAAGGGGACCTCCTACCCAGTCCGCTTCCCTCTCCTGGTTTTGTCACCAGGCAGGGTCCTTGTAGGCTCCTAAACCCACGCTTCTTGTAGAGTTAAGTTTCAGGCTCACAGGCTCCTCAGGGAAAAGGACTTTCAGGACGCATCAGTAAGAGGCATAAAGGGATTTATTAGGCCGAGATTTAAAAAGTATGCACTCAGAGAAGCAGAATGCAGACCTCGAAGCAGAGTGCAGACCCTCAAGAGAAAGAGGCCCTCTGGTGTGGGGCTGGGTATATTTACAGGGCTTGGGTGACATCAAGATGGGTGATCCATCTGTGCTCTTAAAGTCGAAGGCCTGGAGCTCACGCGGAGTAGGTGCGAGTCCTCACTGGAAATCTGAAGGGTTTGCACTGGATTTCTGGGGAGCTGGAGATGAACATCCAAAGGCCAGGGCAAGATGGAGCCCCTCAGAAGAAGCCCAGGGCAGACTTCCTTCCGGTTTCCCTCTTTCTCCTGCCGAGGCTACACGCCTATTGGGTGTTGCCATGCACATCTGGGCGGGTCTTCCCTGCTATGTGTCAGTCATCCGCAGGCGCCCCCACGACTGTGCGCCAGTAACCCGCGGGGTGCTTCTTCATCCATTCACGTGCTTTCCACAGCAGCCCTCTCAGCGTGTGCCGCTCCTGAGGGCCGGCTCAGCCGTCTAGCAGGCTGTGTCAGAGTGCGGACCATCCCCACCTGTTTCAAGTTGAGATCTGCGGCCCACTGACGTCGCTGCTACCTTGCAGGCAGGTGGGAAGAGGTGGTCTGTTCCCAGGCGAGAAGGCCTGGGTGATGTGAAGCTGCTTGGGCTCACTGGCTCTTGGGAAAAGAGGAAAAAAAGCTAAACTGGGCTCCTGCCCTAAAAGTGCAATTTTAAAATTCCAATTCTCCTTATCTCCTTTTTTTAAACCAATCTTTGTTTCTCCTTGGGAAACCCCTGCTCCACCACACCCTCCAGCCTGGCTGGGCCTGGAGACAGGAGTGAGCTGGTGACATTTGTGTGGCCCCAGAAGTGGTGGTGACCCCGGCCAGCAGCCCTGGCAGGCTCCCCTTTCCAGAGGGCCGGGCCGCTGTCCAGAGTCCTGGCGGGTCACTGCTATTTGCAGCCAACCTTTCCGGTTGGCAGAGATGTACTGGGGAGGGCTATTTTTAAGCACAGAGGTGGCCTGCAGGCCTTCTGGGTGGTGGGCTAAACTCGAGTGCAGAGAAAGCAACTCATCCTGGGCACCTGGTCTAGACTGGAACGACACTGTCACCATCCCTGAGTCACTCAGGCCCCAGACCGTGAGTTGGAAGGATGTTTCTCTAGCCCTGGCCAGGTGGCTTCCTCCTCTCTGACCGTGGCTTGAGGAGTTCACTCTCCAGAGACGGGGCCCCAAGGCTGTGCTCCTGGGAGGAGGGAGAAGCAAGGACCCCGAAGTGCAGTTTCTCTGGGGACCCTGCCTCTGGTCCTGGCCCGGGCAGCCCAGCCAGGTCTGAGACCAGCAGAGGCCTGCTTGTCTCCTCATGGGCCAGGAGATGGTTCAGAGAAGGGGTGGGTGCTAGGAAGGCCCACGACCCGGGGCCAGTGCCTTCAAGGGCACTGCTGGGGGAGCCAGGGTGGAACCAGGTGGCCCAGGATTGGCCTCATGTCCCCGGGCCCCGCCCAGCGCCGGCCTCCTGCAGCCCCGGGCAGCTCCCCTGACACTTCTTGGCTGTGCGAGCGACCAGCAGGACGTGGTGACGCCTGCAGCCTCAAGGTCAGTGGGACTCGGAGCCTCTGCTTCAGGCTCTAGCAAGGGGACCCTGCTGGGACCCGAGAAAGGGTGTGGGGAGCGCAGAGCAGGGCCAGCACACACAGGACAGGCCCAGGGTGTGGGAGTGGCACAGCCCTGGCTGCCGGCACGGCACAGACAGCTCAACAGCTCAGGGAGGTGGCGGCACCATTGTCACCCTGACGGCAGTGCCGCTAATGCAGATCAGAGACTCGGGGTGAATGAGCTAGAGAAACTCCCATGTTTGAGGCCCCCTGAGGAGCTCAGTAACGGGGACCCAATTTACACCGGCCAACATTATTGCTGGAGATTCATCTTGGACAGCAGGTAGATGCCAAAAAAGAAGTAAGTAGGGCTCTTCCCTTCCCCAGGAGATTTTGTTTTTAAAGCTTCAGAACTGAACTAAACATGTTTCCCCTCTGGCCACACTCTGGTTTAGTTTTGTTGTTCGAGGTAAAGGGATTGAACTCACTGCACTGGGCCTCTGCACTGGGCAGCATCTCCAGCCCCCTTTTTTATTTTCTTTTTACTTTTTATTTGGAGACAAGATCTCACTAAGTGGATGAATTGCCCAGGATAGGCTTGAACTCACAACCCAGCTGCCTCAGCCTTGTAGAGTGCTGGGATCACAGGTGTGCACTGCCATGCCAGAGGCCCAGCTTTGCTTGCTTGTTCGTGAGGTTCTCTTGGGTCACAATCAGTCCTGCTGTTGTCGCCTGAGTCAGTGCCATCTCTGCCTCTTTGAGTGGGTGGGGGGTGGCATTTACCAAGCAAACCCAAGCCCTTGGTCTCTCTGGTGCCACCCTAACCTTCCCACAGGCCTTCGGGTTCGGTGGTTCCAGCGCCCTCTGGAGTCTGCAAGGTGACAGCGTCCTCAGGGCATGGCCATGCTGCCCACTGGTTGCAGGTGGCCCGCGGCTCCCTGTCCCTGGAAAGGGGTCACCCTCGGGGACAGTCTAGTGACAGTCCTGTGTCCTTGTCACGAGGGGCCTGGGAAGAGCTCTGTCCTGCAGGGGGACCTGGACATCCTGGACTGTCCTCTTGCCAAGCAGGACAGAGAGCCCAAGGCTGCCTAGGTTGTACTATGTGCTCCAGGTCCATGTGGCAACATGAGCCCCACGCCCCTCACAGCTGGATGGGCACCGTCCCCTCCCCCGGCCAGCACGCTGGCATCTGTGAAGCTGGGCCAACTCCGAGGACGTCCTCCAGTTCAGGGCCTGACATGTGGCCGTCTCCAGCTTTCCACCTGCTCTGTGGCCTTGTGCAGCTCAGAGCTTGGACACGTGGACAGTAGGACCAGCCCTGGACTAGCACAGGGCCACACAGGTCTCTGTCTTGGGTGGTCACTGTGACGCGGGCCTGGGAGGGGGTCGGGACAGGCTCAGGCTTTACACAGTGCAGGGTCACAGAAGTGGGGAAGGCTGCAGAGCAGGGAGATGTGGCTCCCGGCGCCCTGCCCGAGGCGTGGCCATCTGTCCTTCTGCAGCAAGGGCGAAGGGGGAGCGGATGCCACCCTGTTGCCCTCTGCTGTCAACTTGTGCTCTTAACCCCACAAATCCCCTGGCCCGGAGCCCAGGGGCTCTCCCTGCTTCCGGCCCAGATGCTGTACAAAGGGCTTTCCACACAGAGTTCTAGAGGAGCCCCAGGCTGGGGAGACTGAGGCACAGAGCACGAGCTCGGGAGACCTCTCCCTCCCGCCTCCCCCATCCTCTTCTCCAGGGCAGGAAAGACAAAGTGAGCAGGTGGGCCAGAGTCCCTAGCATGGCATGACAGCCACACCAGGCACCTGGTGTCAGCGTCCAGTGGGCAGTGATGTCCCTGGCACCTGTCCATGAGAGCAGAAGCCTGGTGACGGGGAGGACATAGGCTTATAATATTCTGGGGCTCTGCAGGAGTCACATGCTCGGAGGTGACGATCCCATGCCTCACGCTGTTGCAGTGACCTGTGGCATTCCTGGGTCCTGAGTCAGAAGACAGGCCCCTCCCACTGCTGGTGACAGTCACCTGTACTTGGGCATGCATGCAGTGGCCCGGTGCGTTCAGAGACTCCTTCAGGAGGCAGAGCCTGGGTATGGGTCAGCTGACATACAGCACCCAGACCCACGACTTAAAAGGAGGCGAGGCTTAATATGGCTCATATTTTAAGAGGATTTGGTTCATGGCCAGCTGCCTCCAAGGCAGAAGCATCATGGGGAATGGTGTGGAGGAATAAAGCTGGCCTTTGAGGCAGTTCATGTCCGCAGGGAAGTAGAGCAGGGAAGCGGGCCATGAGGAGGAGGAAGAGACCAGGGACCAGATACAGACCCCAAGGACGCGGCTCCATGACTCCCAGACACACCCAGAGGTGAGCTCTGTCAGTCTCCACAGCGACCCTAAGCTGACCAGGTTGACATCCACCCTACCTGCCTAGGAATCTGAATTTTTAACACTGCACATCTGATTTTTTTTTTTTAGCATTTTCCATTTAAATTCATAAATGTAAGTGTAAGTGATGCAACACAGAGTTCTATTAAGAGCAAATTAAGAATCTGCCTCCTCCAAGTTCAATGTGTAGCTGTCTCTCTCCCGGCTCTGTTTCTGCTCTCACTGGCAAGGGCTTGCTTGGGCACTGGGCAGCAGGGTCTGGGGGCGCCCCCTCGCACAGGCTGCAGATGACCCCTGCCGCCACTTGCCGCTTTCCGCCACCTGAGGAGTCAGTCCTGTCTCCCCGCCTCTTCCCGGTCACAGGAGCAACGCTTGCTGGGCTTCTCTGTCCCGTCCCGCCCGTGCCGCTGCCCCTGTCTCCCCGGTTCCTGCCCTGTACTTCTCTTTCTCTGTCTGGAAGCAACTCCTTGTGCCTGCAGAGTGACACCCCAGTAACCTTTCACCAGCTCCAGAAAGTCCTTTCTGATCCTCCTGGCCCACCTGGCTCTTCTCCACTGTGTTATGAAGTATGATCCAAACACATGTGACTGCTCACATTTCACCTTTTTATTACAGCGAGGACACTGCTGTTAAATCTCTCTCAAATTCCTCTCCCTCACCTCCAACACACCCATCCCGTCGTCCTCGCCACTTTCCACAGCAGCTCTGGAGTCCTCTTTCCTGAGTCTTTAGTTGTGCTGTCCCGGCTGTCTTGATGTCCTGAACTGATTCAAAATGTTTCGCTTTGATGGTCATTTTGACTATGGGGAAGAGCCAGAAGCCACATGGTAGCAAATCTGGTGAATAACGTGGATGACAGCGTCACGGCTTTACAAGCCTTCCTTTCTGGTGGATGGCACTTGTCGGCGACAGCAATCACCAAATTTTCCATCATGCCGTGTAAAGACACTCAGGAAAGAGGCCTTCCAGAGATGCTTCGGAGGGTGACAAGAACCGTGGGATGTGTTGGAAAGGAGGGAGAGGGTATTGAAGGGGCTTCATTTTAATGTAATATTTTAAAAATGTAAATATGCCCCATATATTTCAATTACCCCTTTTGTTTCTGCTCTTGTCTTTGGATAGCAATGATATCTTTTCACAGTGACGTATCTCACCTACCGGACTGTACTGAACCCTAAAAGCCCCTGGGGGCCACTTCAATGTCTGACATAGGCTTAACTCTCTACATTGTTGAGTGGACGGGTAAAATAGGACCTTCGTTTAAATTAGTGTCCAGCCCAGAATGTATACTTGGTTCGTGTGCTGTCCCTTTAGCTGTGTGACTTTTGGCTGTTAACTAATGTCTTTGTTTTGAGAGGAAAGAAAGGAAAGAAAGAAAGAAAGAAAGAAAGAAAGAAAGAAAGAAAGAAAGGAAGGAAGGAAGGAAGGAAGGAAGGAAGGAAGGAAGAGCAAAGTTACCCAGCATAACTGTTACAAAGCCTGACGAAGCTTTGTCTAGCTTATTGTCCAGCCTCTAACTCTGCTTGCCCCCAAGGACAGGATGCTTCTGGACTAGAAGCTCCTTGTAACCAGACCAGCTACAATCAGTGGGGTTGGAGGCGGCTCCCAAATGACCTCTAGTAGACCCCAAGTTCCTAAAGACAGAAACAAAGACAAGGGGAAAACAGTTATGGAGGAAAAACCTAAATAAGCCCTCCAGTGTCACTTCCTCTTAGTTGACTCAACTGGGGATCCCCCAGACGGGCGATTCTTCCATATCCCCGTGTGGCTGTAGCAAACCCCACTGGCAGGTGGGTAAGGTGGGGCTGGTGGCTGCGGTTCCTCTGAGGTCTGTGAAGGCCGCTTTAGCTGCGTAGCACATGACTGGAGCAGGACACAGGGCGGCATCTCTGTGCTCTTCCTCGTGCTGAGGGCGCACAGGCTCCCGCGGGTCCCCAGCCCCGCGTCCCTGGCCCAGTGCTGCTCCGACACCCTCACCCACAGCAGGTGGCCCTCAGCGCCTCAGGTGCTCTGTCTAGCTTGGAGACCTGAGCCCTCCTGTGCACTCCCCCTAACAGATGAGTGTTTCATTTATTTGCTTTCCTGTTTCTTAATGATATGCCCTAAACCCACTGGGATCCCCAAAGAAGGCGGATGTGATGTTTTTTTATTTAAATTTACTTTTGTGAGTCCACATTCGTGGGACACAAGGAGCGCATTCGTCGTGGGGAGCTGGGCATGGACAGAAGGCATCTTACTTGGGTTTGCACCCCCTGCCCCCCTCCCCAGCTCTGCCCCCCCATCTGTGAAAACTCCATCTCCCTGCTTCCTGTCGTCCGCCTTCCGCTTGCTGTTTGATGTGTTTACACTTGGGCTTCTCCTGGAAGAGAAGCCATGCACTCCCAGCTTGTGTGTCTGGTTCATTTCACTTAACAAGGTGAGCTCAAGGCCAGCCTCCTTTTTTATTGTCTTTTCCTATGTCACATTACTGGAGAAAATGTCACAAACACTGATGGAGTCTAAGCTGTATTTTCCCAAGTAGTGTGAAGAAAAAAGAATGGGAGCAAAGAGCAAAGAAAAGCAAACTCAAGGAGGGGCTGCTGTTCCTCCTCCTGTGACCTCCTGAGACCCGGCTGACCCAGCCTCCCTCCCTTTCTCCCTCCCTCCCTCTCTTCCCTCCTCCTTTCCTCCCTCCTTCTCTCCCTCCCTCCCTCCCTC
>NW_004955418.1:28896675-28920892 GCF_000276665.1 Chinchilla lanigera | reverse complement strand
CCTCCCCCCTCTCTTCCTCCCTCCCTCCCTCTCTTCCTCCCTCCCTCCCTTCCAGCCTCCCCAAGAAGAAGCATGGCCAGCACCTTCTCCAAGCTGCTCACTGGCCGCAATGCGTCTCTGCTGCTTGCCACTGTGGGCACCAGCGCCCTAACCACTGGCTACCTGCTGAACCGCCGGAAGGTGGGTGCCGAGGCCAGGGGCCAGCACAAGCTATTTCCCCCAAGGTGAGTTCCCGGCTTGGAGGTGTTATCAAGTGTGGGAAGTACCAGTGTATCCCCAGAAGTACCAGCTATGCACAAAGTACAGCGCATGTTTAAGTGGAAAGATTATCGCCGTCAAAAACACGTTACCATGAGTCCCCCTCAACATACTCCCCATTCAAAGAAAAAGGCACACCCGCCTTCCCAGGACCGCACCCATCCCATCATCCGTGCTGTTTCCTGCAGCAGCTCTGGAGTCCTCTTGCCTGCGTGTCTTCATTTGCACTATCGTGGTGCCTCGACATGCTGGACTGATTCAAAATGTTTTCCTTTCATGGTCACTTTGACTGGGAAAAGACGGAAGTGACGTGGTGCCCTATCTGGTGAATAAGGTGGATGAGGACACAGCGCCGTGCTTTTATGAGCTGCCTTTCCCTCAGACGGCACTGAGCAGCAGGGCTCACCGTGCTTTTTATCACACCTCACAAAGACTCCGGAGCTGCTGAGAAAGCGGCAAGGACAATGGGACGTCTGTTCAAAGCAAGGGGGAGGGTTCTGAAGGGGATTCGTGGCAATGTGTCTCCTACTGAACTACACTTGTTTGAAGCTTAAGCATTCGCCGTGTGTTTTGATCCACCTCGACCTGCCCTCGTCCCCTGTTTACCTGAGCCGTAGCCTAAGCTCCTCCATGGCAGGCATCACAGGGTACCTATTGTCAGGGTGTCCTTTCCTGTGCCAGCTCCCCAGCACCCCTCATCTTTGAAGCCTCCCATACTTAACCTGACCCTGGCAGCTCCAGGCGGTTGGGCCTGCACCCAGCCCTTGGCCAGCCCCCACCCAGCTGCCCCTGACAGCCCCACTGTCCGCCCCCAGCGCTGACTACCCCGACCTCCGCAAGCATAACAACTGCATGGCTGAGTGCCTCACGCCGGCCATCTATGCCAAGCTCCGCAACAAGGTGACGCCCAGCGGCTACACCCTGGACCAGTGCATCCAGACCGGCGTGGACAACCCGGGCCACCCCTTCATCAAGACGGTGGGCATGGTGGCTGGGGACGAGGAGTCCTACGAGGTGAGCCCTTGGCGGCGGCTTCCAGAGTGGGGTGGCCCTGGCCCCAGCGCCCTTCTCTCCTCCAGGGCCCTGCGTTCTGGCTCCTCCTCTGTGCAGGGAAGGGGCCCCAGCTCTGTAGCACCCTGAGAATGCTTTGGGGACACCGAGAGAGCAGCTTCCCAGGTTCCAGCGCTCCCCCTTGGGAGTGCTCCGAGCTCACTGGGAAGGGGCTCGTGGGGAGCAGCCATCCCCCCTGCCATGGGCATCACCATGGAGACGAAGGTGCCCTGTGTGGGTGCTGGGTGCTGTGAGCTAGGGTTGGGTCCACGAGTGCTTAGGCAGGGGATTCTCTTTCCTGCCGCTTTCCTGCTGCCTGGCGGTCTCCCAGAACAAATGCATGATCTCCACCCCATCCCTGGTACAGAAGCACAGGACGGAGCTCAGTGCTGTTCCGGATTCTGGGCCTCATCCTTGGCAGCTGGCGGCCACTGCCCAGGGCCCACTGCATCCTTGTGCAGGGAGTTGCTCCCTGGAAGGCAGTAGTCGGGGAAGAGGGGAGCCGGGGGAACAAGACGGGGACTCAGGGACACAGCACCCGGCGTTTCTCCTCCCCACAGTGTGGGAGCCGGAAGTCGTGAACACTGCACACAGCTGCGGTCTGTGGCGCAGGTCCCCATCCTTCCCACCTGCGGCCTGTGTGTCCCCTTGTGTCTCCAACACCACCTCGGTCTCAGCGCCTGATCACCCCTGCCCAGGACCGAGCTGCCCAGCCTGTGACCTGGGACACCCCCACCCCGACAGAAGCCCCTCAACTCTAGCGCAAGACTCCTCGCTCAGCCTGCGGGATCCCCAGGAGTCAGCGAGATGACCCAGTCCAGCACCCCGCTTTCTCCCTAGGGCCCGGGGCTGCCCAGAGGGATGAGGGTGCTGTGCAGAGGACTCACCAATCACAACCTCAGACTCACTTCTGCACGGAGCCTGCAAAACTACAGAGGACGTCAACACTAGCCCTTAAGAAAAAAGGGCAGTGGACGCTCACTCGTGAGTGTGCTAACCTCCAGCAAGCCCATCTTCTCTCCCTCAGGTGTTTGCTGACCTGTTTGACCCTGTCATCAAACTGAGGCACAACGGCTACGACCCGAGGGTGATGAAGCACCCCACAGACCTGGACGCCTCCAAGGTAGGCCAGGCCCCTCCTTCCCCAAGGCAGCTCTTCCCTGGGCAGAGTTCTGGTTGGGGGGGTGTGTGGAGCAGAGAAGATTAAGAAAGTTTTGGAGTACTACTCTGCTGTGAAGAAGAATGAGCTTGAGTCATCTGTAGGAAAACGGGTGCGCCTGGAGATTATGATGCTAAGTGAAATAAACCAGATACATAAGCTTAAATATTGCATGGCTGCTCTTAAAGGAGAAACCCAAAGTATAACTAAGGGGCAAAATATAGATAATAAGAAGAAGGGAACTAGATCTTTGTGAAAGGAACAGGGGCCAAGAGATGGAGGGAGGGGGGAGGGGAAGCAGATGAAAAAGAAATTGAGATGTGTTATGTCCACATACAACACCCCAGGAGGAATGCGATTATTAACTGCAAACGTATACTAATATTTAAAATAGTTTTGAAAAGTATTGCTAGGGAGGCTGAGGCAGGAGGATTGCTAATTCGAGCCCAGGCTGGGTAATTTAGCCACTCAGTGAAACCCAGCACCCAATCAAAAAATACCAAGGGCTGAGGTGCTGCTCAGTGTCAAGGACCTGGGTTCCACCCCTCCTCCTGGGGATGAAGGGGGCTGTAACTAAACCTGCCCAAAAGCTCCTTTTTTTTTTACCCTAAACTGTAATGGGGTGTAAAGCAGCCTGGCCCTCACTTACCTCAGGCTCTGCCCCACAGGTCACGCAGGGGCAGTTTGATGAGCGCTATGTGCTGTCGTCCCGGGTACGCACCGGGCGCAGCATCCGCGGGCTGAGCCTGCCGCCAGCCTGCTCCCGCGCTGAGCGCAGGGAGGTGGAGAACGTGGCCATCGCGGCGCTCGAGGGCCTCAAGGGCGACCTGGCCGGCCGCTACTACAAGCTGTCGGAGATGACGGAGCAGGATCAGCAGAGGCTCATCGACGTGAGTGGGCGGGAGCCGGGTGGGACGGCGGCGGGCCAGCGATGGGCACGCAAGGTTGTGGGCCCCTGGGTGTGCGCCCGCCCTCACCTTAGCACCGGGGCGCGGAACTCACCTCTGCCCAGACGCTGCGAGACAGCGGCATTTTCAGTAGAAACTGATGTTTGGAGCCCAGGGAAGAGCAGAGACAGAATCTCCCATTTCACCCTGGCCGGGTGGTGTGTGGGAGGCGGAGGTAGGAGGATTGCAAATTGGAGCCCAGCCAGGCAGTTGAGCCAGAACCTGTCTCAAAATTAAAAAATAAAAAACACTGGGGATATAACTCATGGTGAAGGCCCTGGGTTCGATCCCCAGTGTTGCAAGCAAACAAACAAAACTTGTGTCATTTCAGAAGATGCAAATTCCACAACATACGCCCATGCCCAAACCACACAGGCCGGTTCTATGGTCAGTGGGCCATGGGCTCTCAGCTGGCCAACCATCCACCGCCACTGAGGAGCCGTCCAGCCAAGGAGCCCTGGACTTCCCACCTCCAGCTGGGGCTGGTTTCTGGGCAGAGTCTGCAGTACTCCTGGCTCAAGTCCTGCCTGGGCCTCATTCGTGGAGACACCAGCAGGACCCCTCTCTGTCCCTCGTCTCCTTGACCTTGGTGCAGTCAGACTCCAGTCTGTGACTTCCATGAGCCTCACGGCGGCAGACAAGTCGCTGCTGGGGAGAATTACACACACGGCAGGGGAGTGGCAGGCTTCGGCCCAAACTTTGATGCGGGCTCGAGTATCAGGCTCCAGGCGTAGCTTGGGAGCCCTGCAGGACCAGGCTGATGCGCGCTCTGCCCCTGCTTACCAATGCGATGGTGGCTGGATCGCTCTATCTCCCCGCACCTCCTGTGCAATAGAATAATTCCACTCTTTGTTATGAGGATGAAAGGAAGCAAGTTGGAACACCTCAGGTAGAGCCTGGCACACGCTGAGGCAGAAGTTACTAGCTGCTGTTTGTATTTCTACATGAGCACAGTCTATCTTTGATGCTCTTTAAATGAAGGACAGACGCTATAAATGCACCATGTAGAAATGTAGACAGTGGCTGTGAGAATAGACTCCAGACAGCACCCTCACCCTGCCCCGCCTTGCTGTGTGTGCTGAGAGGTAGCAACTGTGCTGGGTCCCACTCCAGTGTGGACATAGCCAGTGGCTTTCAGCCACCACCAGCCTCACCAAAGAGCATTCCTCGTGTCTAGAACCTTCTCCCTGGGCAGGGCTGCTAAGGGTGGGACGTGGGAGTCCGCACTGATTTTTAAGCCCTTGGGGTACCCTGTAGGGCGTCTAGCGGAGAACCAGCGTGCAAGAATCAAAACGAGGCCACCTGGTGTTTGCAGCCATCCCGAGCTCACTCATCTCTCCTCTTGCCTCTGTCACTTTGGCCTGCAGGACCACTTCCTGTTTGACAAGCCAGTGTCCCCTCTACTCACCTGTGCTGGGATGGCCCGTGACTGGCCAGACGCCAGGGGAATCTGGTATGGAGGCCGCATCTTCCCACTTGCCGTGTGGGCAGAGGATTCCTCAGACGGCTGCTATCCTAACCCAGGCTGCTGCGAGCCGCAGCTGACAGCATGTCCAGCTTGAGCTCACTGGAGAAGACAGCTCCTTAGAAGTCATGCATGTGTAAATATGCCCGGCTTTGGGGTGTTTCAGAGGTGCACAGGATGTGAGCCAGTTTGCATGGGTTATGTGTGGGGCTGGGGGAAAAGAAAAATGCGCTTCGTATTGTTCGACCTCGCAGAGAACCATGACACAACGCAGAACAGGACTCACCCCAAGCCTTTGTATTTCTATCCAAGAAGAAGACAATACCCCTGGCTCCTTGCACACTATGTCTGTAGCCAACTATAACAACAGTTGACTCTGACATCAGCAGGAGTCTTTTGTCTCCCAACCAATTCAACCAAAGAAAAAGACCAGCAAAGGAAAGGAAACAGTGATGATTTAAGAAAAATCAAAAAGAATGAATACCCATGCGCGTGTGTTTTATCAGGGCCAGCAGTCCTCAGCCCATTTTGAGTGCTATTCCTTGGCAGATTATCCTGACTCACCCAAAGGAGCTAAGGGTGTTTGTGAGCAGCTGCCCAGTGGTTTAGACAGGCAGAGTCTATGCCAACTGTGTGAACTCTCTTGTACCCCAGACACCTTGGGATGAAGGTGCAGCCTTTTTGTTTTTCAGTGTGCCCCAAGATTTTGGTTGAATTGGTTGGGAGACAAAAGAGTCCTGCTGATGTCAGAGTCAACTGTTGCTATAGTTGGCTATAGTCATAGTGTGCAAGGAGCCAGGGGTATTGTCTTCTTCTTGGATAGAAATACAAAGGCTTGGGGTAAGTCCTGTGCTGTGTTGTGTCACGGTGACCTTATTTTGTGGGACTTGTGCAGGCACGATTAGGAGCTAAGTGCCATCTAGGAAATGGTGGTGACCAAGCCCCCGAGGTGATGGTACTTTCACACCTGAGACACATGCAGTGAGTGCTCAGCTCTGTACTGCTCTCCTCCGCAGGCACAATTATGACAAGACCTTTCTCATCTGGATCAACGAGGAAGACCACACCAGGGTCATCTCCATGGAGAAGGGCGGCAACATGAAACGCGTGTTTGAGCGCTTCTGTCGAGGACTGAAAGAAGTAAGAGACTAGCCAAGTTTCTCAATACCTGCGAAAATAAAACATCTCTGATTTTCATTCTTTAAAAAGACACCATGGTGACTTCCAAGATGGGGCTAATTCTTTCTAGGACCAAGACTCTCTGTCGGGAGTGGGACTTTCAGCCCGGTGCTTCGGAAAGTAGGCGACTTCCTGTTTAGCAGGAAGCTTCCCTGCCCCTCCCAGGCACTGCAGAGTTGGGACCACAGTGTTCCCTTGTCCTCTTCCTGCTTCCTTAATGCTGCTCTTGACTGTGGTCAGCACCAGGTGGTACCGATGTCATCACCTGGCTGCAGCTGTCGCTGCTGAGAATCCCTGTGCTCGCCTGCTGTCTTGGTGTGAAAGCAGACATCAGATGGCATTTACTGAGAGCTTAGTATCTGCCTGCCCTGTGTTCAGTGTTTTATGTGGCTCCTCTATTTAGCTGGACCACTTTGATATTCTAAGAGGCGAGGCACATCACTTTAAAGCACTATGAACGCACTTCCCTTCCATTCATGGTCCCCGTGTCCCCGCATGGGGTCTGGGCAGCTGTGGGGATGGGCACCTGGGACTCTGCCCTGTGTTCAGTGCTGTCTCACTTGCAGGTGGAACGCTTAATCCAAGAGCGCGGCTGGGAGTTCATGTGGAACGAGCGTCTGGGGTACATTCTGACCTGTCCTTCCAACCTGGGCACAGGGCTGCGAGCCGGCGTCCACGTGCGGATCCCGAAGCTCAGCAAGGTAACCGGCAAGATTAGGGGACAGCAGGCCCTTTGTCCCCCAGAGCAGCTCACATGGAGCCATGCTGCCTAGTCCTTAACCCACCGTTTCTCCACTTGTAAGAGGAAAGTAGCCAGGTGTGGTGACGCACATCTGTAATCCCAGCACTCAGGAGGCTGAGGCAAGAGGATCGTTGCGAGTTCGAGACCAGCGTGGGCTACAAAGTGAGCTCAAGGCCAGCTGGAACTGCATAACGAGACCTTGTCTCAAAAAGACAAAAAAAAAAAAAAAAAAAGAGGAAAGTAATAAGAAAGGCTTATGATTGCCTCAAAATATGTCTCTGGTTCTGGGAGAAAAGGCTGGCAGCTGTAAGGTAATAGTGGCAGCCTTATGAGGAAGATTATGGCTTGTGCATCAGGTGACAGGTCAGGGTAGTGTGGCAAGCTGCTCCACTCATCTGGACGCCCTCCTTTCATCTCTGCTTCCTTTTACCCAGCCACCTTCCAAAAGCCCTGCCAGCGAGCACAGGAGCTGTAAACCCTAACGTAGCCCCTCTGCTTGTGCCATGAGCACAGACTTAGCAGTGAGCAGTGGCTTCCTCAGCTCCAAGCTGGAAGAAGGGGTGGAAGATTCTGGTGGGTGACTAGCAGTTTCTATCACTGTATGCCAAGGAAATTAGATACTTTCAAATCAGTTTTAGAAAATCTGCTCCCTGCCCCCCAAAAATAGAATGAGAAGTTTTGTTACTCCAGTGCCAAGAAAATGAAGTGATTGAACTTCACTTTCATGAAGTTCCTTCATAAGAAGGGGAGGGGGAAGACAGGGAAGAGGAAGAGGAGGGGGAGGAGGAGGAGGAGAAAAGGAGAAGCACCCAGGCTGCACGTGTGCTTGGTTTTGCTGTGGGCTGCCCCTTACCAAGCTACCTCACCAGACTGGCACCCTGCTCTTGGCTTCCCAACTGTGAACCAAATATGCTTCTCTTCTTTATAAATTACCAGCCTCCACCATTTTGTTATAGCAACAGAAAACTGACTAAGGCAGGAGCGGAAGCAGCTCCTACTCCATTCGGTGGTTCCAAGGTGAAAGCCCCAGCACAGTGAACAAATGCTTCGTAAATGTGAACGGTCATCATTTTTCACTCTATGTCTTTTTGTGGTGAGTGTACCAGTGGCGGTGAATTACATTTGCTTCTTATGACACTGAGTTTTACCCCTTGTCATAGGATCCACGCTTTTCTAAGATCTTGGAGAACCTGAGACTCCAGAAGCGTGGCACGGGTGGCGTGGACACCGCGGCAGTGGCGGATGTGTATGACATTTCCAACATTGACCGGATTGGCCGATCGGAGGTAGTGTCTCTTACCCTTTCCTGACATGAACTGATGCACTCAGCTGAGAGGAGAAATGCAGGAGGAGAATGAGCCCTGTGAGCCTTCCCTTCTGTAACACTCTCTTCTGGGGGAAGTAAGGCACAAATGCTGCATAACCCGGGAGCTTCCGGGCAGGTGAAGGGACGCACAAAGGAATTCTTGTCACACCTGTCCCGAGAGCTGTTCAGCAACCTTCAGCATCAGGCGCTCTGCTATGGCAGAGGACAGCAGTAGTTTGTCCCCGTGGTCAGAGGATATGTGTGTTGTCCTTCTGAGGTGGGGAAAAAAAGTGAAATTATTTCTAGATTCTGAATTTTTCCTGGTCCAGACCACATATAATCATCTTTACTCTGACATTCATAAATACTTGATCATTTCTAGAATTTTATTTTTAAGGTTAAGATGGCAAATAAGGTATGCACTTGTTATAGACACAGTGAGCTTATAAAACCAGCAACACTTAGGAGGAGCAGGATTCACGGAACTGTGCAGGCCGTGGATGGTGAGGGGGATGGGCAGGAAGCGCTCACTGATGGGTCCCACAGCTGAATGTTAAGCAAATACTGAGAACAGGAGGTGACAGCAGTCCAGGACACAGTGCTCAGAGGGCCTGTACATAGGAGCGCTGCCCGTTCATGGTGGGGGCCACCCTCACACTGTCACTGGTCCTTTACTGTAAGTTCCTTGGTGAGCATGTGGAAGTCAGCAAGCTGCCAGCAAGTATTGTTTCTGTTTTTATTTATTTTTAATTTAACATTGTCATCATGCCTCTTTTTGTTGGTGTATGTGATATGTAACCATTACATTACCCTGGGGATTGCTCTGTGTCTGCGGGTCTTCCTCCCCTGCCCTTCCCACTCTGCCCACCCTTCCCCAGATCCTCTTCCCACCTCCAGAGCCTGCCTCCTGTTCCCTGTCATCCCTCTTTCACTTTGCTCTTTAAATTATTTATACTTTGGGTTTCTCATATAAGAGACACCGTGGGATACTTAACCTTCCATGTCTGCTTCATTTCACTTAGTGTTATGTCCTCAAGGTTTATCCATTTTCCTACAAATGACTCAGATGTACCCCCTTTGGTGGCTGAGCAGTACTCCGTTGTGTATTTGGACCATATTCGCTTTATCCATTTGTCTGTTAGTGAGCACATACATAGACCTCTTCCTAAGAGACCTCCCTCTTCCTAAGAGACTCCTTCCATAATTTAGCTAGTATGAATGTTCAAAACCATTTAATCTAAAACTGTTTGGATCAAACCATTGTGAACATTATTCTAAATTATTTTCTACTCTTTTAAAATAATTATTCAGAAAACTTTAAAACTTGTTATTATAACACATAATGGTTATTATATACTTTTCCCCAATGCATGAGCATTTTCCTACAATATTAAATATTCTTCAAAACGATGCTTTTGAAGCTGGGGGCACAGGTCAGTGGTAGAGCACTAGGCTGGCATGTGTGAGGTCCTGCATGTGATCCCCAGCACTGAAAAAAACAACACAACAAAGAACAACCCAAGAAACCCTTACCATCCAAAAGATATGATTTCTAATGACTACATGGTAAAGATAGTCCATTATCTGATGTTTTCTTGACTGATTGTAGATTTGTGCCATGATAGAGTCCTACGGGCCTGAGTGGAAGTCCCACCCCACACTTTACTAATCTGGGGAGATTGGCTGAATAAGTGAAGCGGGGTCCCTCAGTGCTGATTGCTCTCTGGCCCGCCCTCCTGGAGGTGGGGCCTCTCTTGGAGGGTATAAGTGGAGATGGGAAGGAAGTGGACGCAGTCATGCCTGAGGTCTGTCCTGGCTCAAACTTTCAGTAACCCCCCCACCTTACTGCTCACCCTCAAGTTACATCATGCGTGGCATGCTGCCTGGAGTGAATTAAAACCAGTATTTGGAAACCAAATTCTAACATGTTTGTTTAAAGCAGAAATTTTCAAATATCAATCTTACTATCATTTGCAAAGTTTCCTGTATGCAATAAATTTGTCTGGCACAGTAAAACCATGATTTGGTGGCCAAACATTTCATTTAAATTTTTTTTCCCAGAAAGACATCCAATGTGTACACAGTGCTATCCAAGCTCTAGCATATTCATGTCCAGAGGGCTTTGCAGCGGGCTGGCACTCAGAGCAAAAGAACAACACTAAGTTGTCACTGTGTAGTCCTGATTGGAGACAGACTCTGGCATTTCTGCAGAGATTGAGGGGGAGAAGGTGCATGAAATGAGACTGACGGCTTTTGCACATTGAACAAGTCCTCACACACAGAGTAGTGACCCATCTTAACAGAGGAGAGCTTGAGAGAACCCCTCTTGGTCCCTCTGTCTCCCGTCTCTGGCCAAGGCCTCCTGATGACCCTCTCCCACAACCTGTTGGGAAGCAGTGCGGAGGAGGCGACTGTCACAAACCCAGCCACGTGGCTGGTCTCCTCATCCCACTGTTGCTCCTATCGATCAAAGCCCTGCAGGTGTCTTCAGTTCACATTAATCCTTCATCTCTTTTGCTGCCAAGGTGGAGCTGGTCCAGATAGTCATCGACGGAGTCAACTACCTGGTGGACTGTGAGAAGAAGCTGGAGAGAGGGCAGGACATTAAGGTGCCCCCGCCGCTACCACAGTTCAGCAGGAAGTGAAACGTCCCTGTCCCCTTTGTAACTAGTCTGCCTGCTGGTACGACAGACACAAAGAAGTCTCTACTCTGAGAGTTTCTGTAGACTTGCAAAAATGTAAAAGTGCAGATCCTGCCTATCTTTACAATAAAACTCTCCTTAATAGCTTTGGTCTATTTCTCTGATTTTTAAGTACTACTAAGAAAGGTTAACGCATGCACTTACAAGTAGCAATAGACAAAAATATTTCGGCTCATGGTAAAACTGTTATTTATAAGACTGTTTGTACATGCATCGCAACTACTATACAATAAATAGTCAACCCTTTACAAGTCCCTTGTGGACACGATTGGAAAATGGGGAACTGATAAAATAATCAGTTTTTAAGGACCTAGAACAAGAGGACACTATTTCCTGGCAGTGTAGAAGTAAGAAAAAAACTGTACAAGTGAGTCCAGGGTCCCTACTGCTGCAGCAAGCATCGGCCCCCATCCATTGGCCTTGGGGAAGACTCAACAAGCAGAGGCAGGGCCAGCATTACAGTTACAAGAGAAAAGGCAGAAGTCAGGTTCACTCTGAGTCAAGGCATAGGCTTGGGAGCCCAAAGGCAGGGCAACAAGAAGCTGAGGCAGGAGGACTGCAAGTTTGAGCCCAGCCTGGGCAACTTAATAACTTAGACCCTATCTCAAAAAGATTAAAACAAAAAAGGCTGGGGACATACTTTAGTATGAAGCCCAGCACTGTCGAAAATGAGTAAAATGAGGGAACTTGGCATTTACTGACGAAGTGCTGACCATCTGGCTGTGGCCGTGGAGGCGTGGCATCCTGGGCTGGCTGCGTTAGAGGTTGTGGGAGAGAGTCTGTTGTCATAGACGAGTTGGCCATGGTCCATGTGTATATTCGTTCCTCAAAAGCAATTCAAAAGTTGATGTCCAAAACACCGAGAATGTCTTCAGTGTAATTTGAAAGCTGAATTCGTCCTCATCCTGTAGATCCTTACCTAGAACCCTGTTACTCTCTTGCATCCACCTGTGACATCTACCACCTGAGGGGACACGACAGAGGTGGGAGCAATGAATTATGTGGGCAGTTATGAGCCTGCTCCATGTGCAAGGGATAAATATTAGCTCAGCTAGCAGGAATAAGATAAGATCTGCCCTCTACAGGAAGTGAGCCCTGTAGGTGTACAGCTAACGTACATCAGTGCTATAATACAAGCACCTGTCTTCCCTCCTGCTGTTGAGAAAAGTATAAAATGAATACGGTTGTGCTGGAAATAACAGGCACTTCTCTAACTTTTGAGCAACCAGTTGGTATGTGGTAGAAATTCAGAAGAAAAGACAACTGAGGACCTCGTGCCTAGTACCCTGATTGGGATATGGTTGAGGACTGTATCCAGCCAATGCCTAAAGACAGAAGAGGAGTCACCACCACAGGCTGTGGCTGGTGTTCTACAGGGAGAGAGAGAGATGAAGGAATGAAGACTGGTGTTGGGGTGAGCACATCAACTCTGCAGCCACATTGCTGGGGTACCAGTCCCAGTCCTCCAGCATCAACACTGAGTGACAGTGTTTAGATCCCTCAGCTTCCTCTCTGCAAAATGTGAACAATTATACCTGTCTCATCTGGGATGGTTTTTGAGACGATAAACTTCATTAGTATATTTAATACATAACATAGCAAATACCATGTATTTGCTGAAGAAGAAAATAAATAAATCATTCTACTAATCTAGCTATGAGCATCCTCTCACATCATCTTTAAGGCAAATCAACAGGACTGGTGGCCCCTCTTCTGGGGGCTCTTAGCTATGTGGTAATGAAGGCAAATTCATAGAGTTGAAGACACATAAGCGTAAGTGAGCCAGAGATTAGATAGACACACATTCTGACATTTCAGGTTTTTCAGAAGAAAGGCTAAAAGATAAATATCAGCATAAAACATATGGCTACTGATCTAAAAAGAAAGTGAGACTCATAATCTATCTATCTCAAGCAACATCTTCAACAAGAATTAATCGAACATCTAAAGAACAGAGGATTCCAGACAACACTTCTTTTCCTTTCTGTTCCTTTCTTACCTGATTTGTTTCTCACCTTTACCATCTGTAACGACGCTGGCATCTGCACTGATTTGCTTACAGACTATTAGAAATTAATTCTCCAACCACCCACATTTGAAACTGTTGAGCTGTGGGACTATTTGCCAGCATCACCAGGAATATACAAGAATATCCTTTCCCTCAAACTCTGCCAAGTGTTGGAGTGAGGTGGCCGTTTTTGCAGATGTAGTAGTAGGTTCTAATTTTGCCACAAGAAATAAGCATGCTGTTAATGTGATGAAAGCAAAAGATCTTTTTTGTGAAAGGTGAATCCATGGAAAGAGAGAAAGGAACTCTTAAATAATGATTAAAATTCCAAGTGAACTCTGGATCCTCCAGCCAAGGCAGTTGTAGCATGCAAATAGGTCTTGCTAACAAAGGTCTTGTCCACTCAGTATTCCTGGAGCAATGACACGAATAGAACAGGGCTCAGGGCCACAGGGACCTTCACATTCGCTGTGCCTTTGGGTATGGGGCAGACAGCAGCTGGAATTGTCCTGAGGCTGGGAAATCTTGGATCGCTCCCATAGGGAAGGGGGCTTCTTGATTTCTGGGCTACCAGGCATCTGCATAGGAGGCCTAGGCTCTTTATCCCTTGCAACAAACCATCAAAAATGGCCCAAAGAGGTGGTTCTAGGGGTCAACCTACAAAAACTAGTTGAAGCTCACCAGGATGAGAACAAAGAATTTATTTGGGCCAGTATAGGGGTGCACACAAATCCTAGGCACCTGGAACTCAGGTCCCCTAAGTGGAATCTGAGGGAAGTAGATTTCAATAGGCAAAAAAGAACAAAGAAGGAAGTTGCAGCAATCTGATGGTATTACTACCTTGATGGACAAGAACAGTCCAGGGTGATGATCGGTGGCTCATCAACTGGGATACAAAGCAAGGGTTTGACCATGGCAATCTTGATGTTTATGGCACCAGGGAGTCTGCAGAGTTCGCCACACCAGGTCAGGGTTCCCGAGGTGACTGTGGCCACGCCTCAGGTTTCCCCAACCTAAAGCTTCTTGTGACTTTATTTCATTGTGTGTGTGTGTGTGTAAGACATTTTAAACCCTTTCTCAAAGGTCCAAAGATTTGCATTAAATTGAAGCTCAGTCACTAACCAGCCATAGGATCACAGGCAAATTATTTAACTTACTCTTGGCTCTATTTTTAAAATAGAGATAATTCCTGCCTCACAGAGATTTTATGACAATAACTAATCTAAGGCAGTGAGTTACATTTTTTCTTTCACTGTAATCTATAAGAACAAGTCTATTTTACTTAGACCCCAATAGAGGTATAGGAGTGTACAAGTGAATTATGTAAATATAAGTAAAAGTCTTACAGGACAGTATTTACCTGACTACTTGAAATGCGCTTTGACAGTTTTCTAGTTAGTTGTACAAAGATGACCAATCAAGGGATATGCTAGTTAATTAAAAATATATATGTAAGCTATTAATCATGTCGTGTTGTATTTAATTAAATACAGAGTCTCCTCCTCTCCCCTATGTCATCTAGAGACCCTTTCACCCTCTGCCCCGTTCAGCCCCAGCCTCCTGTCTCTCTCTGCAGTAACGGTGAAGCAGATCCTTTTCCAGGAGAAAGAGACAGCTGTGGTTAGTTGCCTTTGCCAGTAATGAACACGCTGAAGAACTCGGTGGCAGAGCGGTTGCCTTTGGCATCTTTCACATGAACCACATCGTGAGAGCCTGGAGGTTCCTGTCAGGGATCACGCCAGTTCTCCCAGGCTAGCAGCTCTGATTGCCATATGTAGGTTTCTAGTGTTAAACTTGTTGAGCTCAGTGATCATGCCACTACCTGGATCGACCTGCATTGTGTCACTCATCTTGGTGAAAGGATCAGGGTGAGGAATGGTGGGAGCTCTGGGGGTCACCAGGTGATGGATTCCTTTTGTATCCGCAGAGATACTTTTCACTTGGCCTCCTTGGGTGTAATACAATAATGAGCAGAGTGTCAGAGATCGGATGGAAATCCTCTCCAGTTTTCTCAGTGCTGGTGATGTCCATAAAGCCAGCAGGGTAGTTGCTATTGGTTCAGACTTTGCATGTTCATCTTCACTTCACTCTCTGGCAGGGCATGCTGAGCTCTGTTTCTCCAGGGGAGGCTGACAGGCAGAAGCTCCCTCAGGGTTGAGGGGTGGTGAGGAGCAAGCACACAGGTTGGTTCATCCAGCATTCTGGGCTTTGGAGCCACCACCCACTTCAGATGCTTTTAGGGCTGAGCTAGGAGCAGAATGAGGCCCCCTTGCCGGGTGCAAAGAGACTCCATTCATTCTTACCTCTGGTTAGGAAAAACTAAAGTCTGAACACTGCCCAAGTCCATGAGAATTATAACCCACAAAGCGAAGAAATTCAAAGATGTTAAGTAGGGGAAACACAAGAAAACACGCACAAAAACATCATTATAAAACTGGTGAAAATAAATGAAAAAGAGAGTTCATACAAAACAGATACAAATAGCTATTACATAGAGAAATACAGACAAGAATGACTGTAGAATTCTTATAAGCTAGGCAAAGCAGAAGACAAGGGAATGATATTTTCAAATGCTGAGCGAAGAACCTTTCAAACTGGAATTTTGTATCGAGCAACAATACTCTTTGAAAATAAAAACAAAATAGTAAATTTTTCAGACCAGCAAAAAAAACTCGCATAGAATGACACAAGTAGACCTGTGACATAAGAAATGGTAGCAGATGGAAACTACTCAAAGGGATGAAAACTGCCCAAGCTCACACATACACTGGCAATGTTGAGTTTTCTTGATTTTAAAAATCTATTTAAAAATAGCAGGTGGTTAGAGCCAAACTAAGGATAATACAAAGGGTGGGTATAATATGTAGAAATAAAATCTAAGGCAACAGAAATTTCATTGAAGGAGGGCCAATGGGTGTATAAAGTTACAAGGTTCTTACATCAAATACAAAGAGGTACAATCTATCGTTTTCATTCTTCAAACCTACCTGCATCTGACACTGAATAAATCTAGTGTGAATGATGTAACTACAGTACTATAAATGAAATGGTTACAGAGGAGATGCAGTAAACTGATATTGCCACTTACTTTTCTTTCAACTTCTTCAATTTTACTTTTACTTTTATGGTTGTAAGCAGCATCCATACTGTTATCTCATGATTCCTCAACTTATAGCACACTGATTGACTTCTTTTTTATATATTAATTATATAAAATACAGGGCTTTCTTTTTCTTTTTTTCTTTTTTTTGGTTTTTCTCCGGTACCGGGAACCGAACTCACGACCTTGCGCATGCCAGGCAGGCGTTTTTGCCACTGAGCTAAATCCCCAGCCCCTTTCTTTTTCAATATACACATCAAACCCCTTCTTTTCAAAAATGCTTTAGACTCCTAGAGGCTATTTCTATATTCAGTCTGATGACTTGGGAAGTTTTGTGAGCACAAAACTCAGTTGTTAGCATAAAGCAGTGGTGAAAATAGCAAGCAACGGAGTTGAGGCCAGAGGGAAGACCCTGGCTTGGGATTAAAAGCTGGGCTGCTGGGCTGCAGATACAGCTCAGCAGCACAGTGTCTGCCTGGCAAGTGCAAGGTCCTGAGTTCAATTCTCAGTACCAAAAAATAAAAAAAAGCTGTGCTGCTGTGGACTGGATACATGGGCCCAGCAGATGGAAACAGACACGCAGTTCACCATCTCTCCGCAGACGTGGCCTGCATTCTTTGGAGTTCCTCAGTTTGGAGTTCTTATGATGAGGGAGTTCCTGATGAGGCCCTGCTATGTTCAGGTGCACTTCAATCAGAAGGAGATGATACCATCAAAATTAACGAGGCGCATGAAGACTCTAATGAATAAAGAGGGTTGGTATCAAAGTCTTCCGTGCGTCTTATTCCCTTGGCTACAATTTGGCTCGCAGTGCAATCACAACATGCTCAGGCAGACAGGTGAAAAGCTGTAGGTGCTCAAGGTTTAACTGAAGTCACACCGTGTACTCAGCACACACCCTGGCTCAACTCTTCAATATTCACTTTCCTGGCCAACGGGGCTGCCTTAATTAAAGCTGAGATCAATTTATCTGTCTTCGGCAACCTATTTTTTAAATAGTGACCACAATTTTCTCATTACACTGCTGAGATAATGTTTTTCTGCCTTTCAAACTGCCAACATGTACGTCGACAGGGACTCCGCTTTTCGTCTTTGTAGGAACAGAGTCATCAGCCGCCTCCTTATAGGGATCCTTACAGGGATGAGACTCCACAGAACATGAACTTGGGAAGGAAAGATGAATATCTGCCAGTGTGTACATTAACAATAAAAAGAAATAAAAGAAAACCACAAGAAGGTAACACGGCCATGACTGTGAAGACAGGAAGGCATTAGACATTCGGATCCAGTTTTGAGCAATTTAATGTTAGTTTAGCCCTCTGTATCTCAGATTTCCCCAAGTGCAAATGAATGTTACTGTGCATGGGCATTAGTGTGTAATGAGCGTCACCACTCACAGCAGTCTAGGAAGTTCTAGGGCACTGGATGCTTAATAAACAGTGGCTAATCTTACTGTTACAATGCTTTGCTGCACAGTAGCTCTTCCTACACTCAAACTGGTATCGGATTGTGTGGTAAGAAGGGGACATAATGCATGGATACCGACAACTTGGTTTCTAGCTGCAAGAACAGCTTCTTAAATGATAAACAGAAGATGTACAGAAGGAGTTTCATGAGAATCAGGATAAAAATCCACTTGGAAAAGGTTAAATATCAGTTTTTAATTTTACAAGATGTGATAGGACACGCACACCATAAAGTTGACATTGTAACTATCATAGGAGTGTGGTTTAGCAGCACCAAACACATCTATATTCACAGTCATCACCATCAGCACCTGAACATAAGTGTGTAACACAAAAGCCCAATGAGGGAAAAGCAGCAAGACCAACAGATTGGATACCATGTCTTTGCATTGGGTTTTAAAAGTAGTCCATTTTCTGGCTTGCTCTCCTCCTCCGAGAGGCTGTTTAGCAATCTACAAGCCACATACCTCCAGTGCAGCGCAAACTTGCCAGGACCTCTGTGTGCGCTGCCCTGCGCACAACTGCACACCAGCACACCCTCATTTCCCCCTGGGAGTTAGTAGCATCTCTCAGTCCTTGTCACTGGGCTGCAGACTTCTCTGGAGTGTGGACAGCATACAACTCCTCACACAGCTCGCTATGACATCCAGAACACACACAAATGTGACTCTGTACACTATCCTGGTCCATAAATGTTCCTTAGACTACCTGTAGGACTTCCTTTCCCATAATCGTTTATTTGCTTTGGCTGCTATTTTCTTCTATATGTGGTCTCCTTATTTCACCCTAAGTCATAACATAGAGACTCATAGATTGATTAACCCTTAGAGTAGCTACTAAATCTAGTAGTCTATACTAGTAGTTTATACTTAGTCTCATTGGACTAAGTATTATGACCACTTTACTGTTACTTAGACCCTTTATAAAGAGCCAGAATAGATTCAGCTCTCTGTGTGTTGGTGTCAGTCTCATTTCCCAAAGCATTTCAGCTTGCTGAAGAGGATGGGTGGGCTCCTTTTTTACTATCTCATTGCCACTCTAATCCCTCTCTCCAGCTGTCTGCAACACACTGATTGTGCCATGAAAATTTCCCAGAACCTCCCCAGGAGAGTTCATGTATCTGTAACCCACACTACCACATTGTCCTCTTGCTGCCGATTCTAATACTATAGCTATTGTGGTTTATCAGGCTGTATGTCACCCTCACAGGCTGCCGCCTGCTCAAAGGCCAGGACCCTGTCATTTTTATTTATTTAGCACTAACCAACAAGCACTCTTTCCTCACCTATTCTATTTTTTAGAATCCATTGGTCACTAAGGATTGCCCAGTGTTCCCTGAGAATGGACAGTCTGTACCCCAAGTCAGGTATCATTTTCCAGGAAGGAGAAGGGAAGGAAGAGGAGGAGAAAGAGGACAAACTACTCACTTCAAAGAACATAAGAAAGCTTGCAGATCTTGCCACCTATTTTTTCATTGAGGCTTAAGAGCTCCCTTGAAGCCCTGGCCATCCTAACTTCCAAAGCACGCATTGGAAGCTTGAACTTAAGCACACAAGAGAGGGATGAAAGAAGCCTCATCCTTTTCGTGATTGGTTTCCAGCCTTATTCTTTGCCACGCTGAAGCAAAGAGTATGGAAAGGAGTCAGCCTCCTGGGGGAGAACACGACCTCATATCCTTCCTGTTCCTTATTGCTTAGCAACCTCAAGCAACTTCCACGAACGGGTTTCTCCTGCCAGACACTTTAGATAGCACATTCTTTCAATAGTGCTTGTAATTTTGTCACTGAGTGAGAACACCAATCATGCAAATGAAAATAAGGGCCATTTCTATGTGCATGCCAGGAGACACAACTGTCATTGGCACTGTGTCTTATGGAAGTCCCTTTTTTGAGACTTTGTCCATTGATTTATAAAAGAAGGAGATAGGATTAAAATGTACGTGTTTTCATGAATCTGTATATCACTGGAGATTCTCATGCGCTGGGTCAAAACACACCTGGAATCAAAAACTTTAATAATGATTCTAAATGTAACGTACACTCACTGAAAAACATTTGTAAAATAAATGCGTAAGGAAGAAAAAGAGTCATTGTTATGGCTTATATGGGATCCCCCAAAGCCCCAGGTGCCCATAGGTGGGGCTTTTGGGAGGAGACTGGATCACAGGGTGTGACATTCATGAGTGAATTAGTCTACTGACGAGTTTATAGGTGAATGGAACGTTGGGATGTGAAGCCTGGTTGGGGGAGGAGGGTCACTGGGGCGTGGCCTGGAAGGGGCTATCTCCTGTCTCTTGATCTTTCTGCTTCCTGACACTGTGTCATGAGCTATTTCCCCTCTTCCTTGCTGACCTGTCTTAGAGTCAGCCAACTATGAACTGAAGCCTCTACACACTGCGAGGCAAATAAACCTTTCCTCTTAAGAGTTGTGGGGGTTGGGTAATGTGTCCTAGCAACAACACTAAGACACTCAGAATTCTATCACCCATAGGCCTTATTGTAAGGGTCCTACAGCAGCTAAAAAAAAAACCACTGATAGATTTTTAAGAAGGTGTTAGTATGTCACTGATCTGGATCTCATTTTTATCCCCAACATAGCATCATCAATTCATTCCTTCCCTGTTCTGCTGTACAGTTATTTTTCTGTAGGTTCTGCTGAAGCTCAATGCTATCTTAGGTACATTTTTCATACACAACCCTTAAGCTCTAACAAGTAGAATCCAAACACCTTAACACTTTGGCAAAATCTGGCCCCAGCCTTCCTTTCCAAATCCACTGTCTGTATTCCAAATTACTCTCACTGGTGATAGTGACATAAAAAGGTTTCAGATGAAGGAAAACTTCAGTGTGTTGACAGAAGACCTGCTTTCAAAAATTGCTAGAAGGTGTTCAGACAGAAGGAAAGTAATACCAGAAGACAACGTGTGTGGAGGACCATCTGGTGACTCTCTTTGATAGAGAAGCAATTGTCTCCATTTTGGCTGAGCCTGACCCTATTTCCATGTATTGATATGTGCAGAGCTGGCCAGGACCTTTTCCTTATCCCTTCAATTGGCTTTAAGCAATACACATCAGCCTAGCCGGTCTAGCCGGTCTAGCCGAGGTGCTGATGGTAGTCTTTGAAGATGGCAGGTGAGTGTCCCTGGAACCTCCACTCCTTGTTCTCTTGTGTGAGCCAGGACTAGAAGACATAAAGAGCTAATGCTGGGATAGAGGCTATGACTTCCTGGGGCTTAAAAGATTTCACATCAGAGATGAAGCACTGACCCCAAAACATAAGATACTATCTCAGTTGTGTTATGCAGGTTATTCTTTCTGCATATCCTTTTCTCTGCATATTGCAGAGGTGATTTCAGGCCTCCTACTTATCCCAACTCACAGCACTCACTTTCTTCCCATCATTCTCACAGTCACTCATCCTCAAGCTACTCTTTTCTTCATGAATGAATAAAACCCAGATTCAGCCTTGGGTTGAGGCTTTGTTCTGGATAACCATCATCATGCCTGGACTTAGGATCCCTTGGCTCCCCATAACTACAAATATGCCTTAGTTTCTTTATTCTCACCATGGGTTGCATTGGAAGTGATAGATCGGAATTAATTTGCTAGAATTCAAGTATCTTTTCATTGGATTACAAATATAAACTTCCTGGGTCTCAAGGTGGACCAGAAAGTGTTCTCTATAAACATGGGCAATCAAGAATGAAGCTCAGAACAGAAGCAGCAACTATTTGAATAAATAAGTATAATAGGCTATTCTTTGTCCACAGAGTTGTTTGCAAAATGTTTAATGTGTAAAAACAAAAACTGTAACACTTTCTGTTGATTTTTCAATGTTAAGTACATATAATACATAATTACAACGTAAAGAGAAAGGGGCAAAGGGATCTATATGGTGTCCAAGTTTCTACTTTGTACTTGTAGTGGTAGAACATTGATTTCAAGTAGACTGTGAAGACGTCAAACATACAGATTGTACTGTAATTCCTAAACTAGGGATGGTGAGTTCTTTGGAACTTTAACAACACAAACAGCCTGCTGCAGCATGCATGCTGTAGGTTTGTCTCCACTGCCTTAAGCCAATCACTGAAAAAACTATACTAAGATGTAATAATAATAAAACAGCAAAAAATACAGTAAAAATAACACAATTAGAATGGAACACTTAAAATGTTTAAATAAGTCTGGGAATGGTAAACAAATGAATAAAAGAGAGGAAACAAATAGAAAAAAATAAGTATATCTGGGAAGTGTACTATTAAGCATGAGACTGATATTCTAGTTTTATTTTCTCAAATCTCTTCATGATAATCTGGACAGAAAAACCTGGGTGAAGTACAACTGCGACCTAAAGATGGGCAAAACCATCTCAAGTATGTGGGTATACTGCTGCTTTGTAACCCTAGCAGAGTGCCACTGTCACCTATTGCAGAGGCACCAAAGAGCTGTCCCTGGCCTTTCCTCACACTGGCCAACTGGTTTACCAACATTGCAATTTGGTATTTACTTGCTTTGCTCCATCAAGGCCTTCTGTCATGAGTTTCCTAACTTAGGGCCAGTTTACCGTAGACTGAATTCCCTGAAACCATAAGCCAAATGAGGCTCTCCTTTAAACTGTAGGTGTCAGACACTGTACCCCATCCTGATGATGGGAAAGCTGTTATATAAGTTATTCTGTATGTTTTTATGCTTTTTCAGTACAGATATTCCTCATTCAGTGACCTGTTTATGATCTGCTGCTCAGAATTAATGATGCAGGAATTTGAGTGGCAGTGTGGCCTTATGGTGGCTTCTACAGTATAGTATTTAACTTTTACTATTGTACTGTACAGTACTGCAGTTTTCTCCTGTCATACATCACACTATTGCATGTAAATTCATGTGAATAAAAGCAAAGTCATCCAGTTAGTTTCCTTTAACCATTTCTTTCTTCTGAATATTGTAATGTACATAGTATATACAATTCCTCATTTAGCAACTAATTCCGTTAGTGACCTAGTTACAGGAACTGGCTAAGTTATTAAATGAGGAACATCTGTATACATGATCTACTATATAATTTTCTTTTAAATCTTTTGGTGGTGAGGACTAAACCCAGGACCTTACATTTACTAGACAACTGCTCTACCACTGTGACCAACCTCAATATTTAAAAAAAATGAAGTACTAGCCTGTCATAATCTATACCTTGGCTCCTAACATTTGCTTTGCTCATATTTTATTATGAAAATAATACATTTATATTTCAATAAGTGAAAGGGAAAGTTAGAACTTCTTTTAAAGTAAATGTGAACCCCTCCCCCCAAAATCCCACATGGATGACAACTGAGTAAAGTGTATTTTAATGTGGGTTCAAGCAGACAATCTTCTGCAGTATTATACAGCAGACTGTGGGGAGATTCTCTCTCTTAGCAGCTGTGTAACCACGGCTAAGTTACCTAAGCTCCCTGAGCTCATTTCCTCATTGCAAAAATGAAAAAAATAACAGCACCAACCTCATAGCATACTGGGCAACTAGTTAGGTAATGAACATAAAGCATTAGGCATAATGTTAAGCACCTATTAAATAATCAATACAAATTAGCTACTATTAATAGTAATGGCATTTTCTCCTGAATTCCAAAGGATTTATTGTATGATCTTACTCAATTACAAATCTTTATTTGATACACCTCCACAGAAACAAACTGAGATGTCCCTTCATTTCCACAAAAAACAATCTAGTCTACAATTGCACAATACTTATTGGACAAGTTTTAGTTACATGTGCCCTCTAGTGGTGCATACTATGTACAAGTACCAGACACCTACAAAAGACAGACTGTAGGTAAAGTGTTTAAAACCGGAAGCCAGCTGGTTGAGATCCTTATAATATGAAAAGCATTATCACATTCTTTCATAAAGCTCTTTATTTTCAAGAGAGGGAGAACTGTTTGTCTTAGGATATTTGTGACACTTACCACACCAAATCCCAATATTCCTACATAACTTTAATCTTTTGTCTTAAAACTAGGACACTTTTTACTTTGCTTTAAACAAAAAGCAAAGTAACCATTCTTCATCCAGTTAACAAATACAGTATGGCACTGAGCAACAACTATGCACCAGGTAATGGGAATTAAATAAAAAATTATTACACAATTCATTATGCAATTACATGCAGATTTGAAAAGTGTCATCAGGAAGTACAGACTGCCATAGATGTACAATAGGTCCTACTGGGGGTTGGTCTAGTATGGGATAGCAGGGTTTTGGAAGGCTTACCTGAGAATGAAATCTTAAAAGCCTTGAAAGACAAGAAACTAATCAGAAGAAAAAGGGTATCATACGAAGAAAATAACATATGCAAAGTATAAGCTGTCTATGCAGAGCTCAAAAGAAGGTCAGATTGTGCAAGGTGAGGTTAGCCAAGTACCATGCTAAGGAGTCTGAACTTCATCCTAAGAACAATGAGAAACAATTGAAGGGTTTAAGCAATCTGATTTAGTAGTCTGATTTACACCTCCCAATGTTCACTTGGAAGAGGCACGGAAAATGAATTTGAGGGAATGAGGCAAGAATGGATGCCTACACCAGCTGCAACAATGCAGGTGTGACATAATGCATGCTAGGACAGAAAGGCGGCTGTAGAAATACAAAGTTGACAAATATTTAGGAAGTGAAACGGATCGAACGTGATGATTGGGATGGAGTAGTGTTTTAGGGAACCGAAACGGTGCGATGACTCTATTTTCTCACAGTGGCCGGAAGAAACAGTAAGTTGAAAGACAAAAGTTTTCTTTTTTTTTTTTTTTTTTTGGTTTTTCTCCGGTACCGGGAACCGAACTCACGACCTT
>NW_004955418.1:28876237-28896575 GCF_000276665.1 Chinchilla lanigera | reverse complement strand
TTTTTGGTTTTTCTCCGGTACCGGGAACCGAACTCACGACCTTGCACTTGCCAGGCAGGCGCTTTTGCCGCTGAGCTAAATCCCCAGCCCCCAAGACAAAAGTTTTCCTCTTAAAAAGCGAAATTTTTGGCCCCAAGGTGCACTACTTTACCACTGGCAAGAGCTCCCAGACTTTTTCCGACTTTTAGCAGTGTTCCACCCCACTGCGCTGATAACCCCGCCTCGCTCTGCTAGGCGTGTCCTCAACCTCTCACCACCAATTTCACCAGATTTTTATTGTATTCTTCAAAGTCCAGTTTAAAAGTCACTTTCTCAAAGACACTGGCATCTCCTACCCTACCCACCTCCCGTCTCTCTCCCACTAAGCTGTAGCGTCACAGCACGGATAGGGCACTCTTCATCCCCGTGTCCTCGGTGTCGAAGGCACTGCCCTTTAAAACCTGGACGATCGGCAAACTTTCACACACAGGGTACTGCACCGGCCAGAGACGAGAACCAGAACCCGATCCACCACAGCTGGCGCGCCAGCGCGACTTCCGCCGGAAGTGACGACACTCAGGGAGGCGGTACTTCC
Source organism: Chinchilla lanigera (assembly GCF_000276665.1). Classification (NCBI taxonomy): domain Eukaryota; kingdom Metazoa; phylum Chordata; class Mammalia; order Rodentia; family Chinchillidae; genus Chinchilla; species Chinchilla lanigera. The sequence goes on along the minus strand of NW_004955418.1, from coordinate 28,896,001 downwards.
GTTCTCATTCGCAGGTGTTTTCTGGCCGGCCGACTCAACTGCTCTGGAGGATCGCGCGCGGTAAGAAGCGCCTGCCTGTGCGGCGTTGTGGGGTCCCCGGGTCCCATTGGTGTTCTCTGCGCTGGATGAACTCACGTGGGACGGGCTGCAGGCCCCCCCATGGTCCTCAGCGCGCCAGAGCCTGTCCCCTCCCCTGGCCCCTGCGGGGACACCTCCTCCCGCCCGCCGCGGGCCTCGCGGGACTCCTGCGACGCGCGTGTCTCGCTCGGTCTCAGCGCTGTGCCCCAGGGGTGCTGGGTAGTTCACTGGTAGTTTACATTTCATTTAGGTACAGGAAAAAAAAAAAAGGCCCTAGATGGTAGGTAGGTCCCCATGTAAAGGAACCAAAACGCTGTTCAATTTATGTAGGAATCAAGTAACTTTAAAATTTGTATTGACACATCTTTGCAGTGCCTGGTGACGACATGCATGGTGCGGAGTTGTGCGCGTACGCAGCGCATCTTAGTTCTTTCTCCGTCCTCCTCCCCTCCCGTCATCCCTTGGTCCCCTTGCGTTCTGCAAAAGATCTGTCAGCTAATGTGACTTGGTATAAATGAGTGCTTTGAAATGTGTCCACAAGGATGAATGTTTACATTTGAAAAACCTCATTACAGAAGGCACATTGCCAAGAACGATGGGATAAATGTGTTCCAAACGAGGGGGAGTGTTTGGAGGGAATTCATGGCAGTGTGTCCTGAATTGTAAGAAACTAAAGGAATGTTTTTATCACCCTGTGGACATGAGCTGTACACCCATGATGGCTGTAGCTTCTCTGTGAACATTTGTTTCATGTTAGAGGCATAGCTGTGCAGCACATCATGGAACTAATGTGTCTGTAGATACCTAAATGAAGTGAAAAGTGTTATAATAATTACAGGTTTTTAACATGAGTTTATTTGCTACGATGATGTACTGTGAATGTTTGTTTTGTAAGTGTGGACTAACCAGCCACTCATTTTAAAGACTGAGCAGGTCCCTCTGGAGAAGCCATGACCCGGTGGGCACGAGTTACCACTACAGGTAGCAAGAGACCACTTGCAGCCACAGCATGGGAGGACATGAAGGAGGGGTCCCCGCAGGGGAGGCGCTCAAAGCGTCAAGAACCTGGAGCCAGTAGACTGTCCCTTCAAAATGACACACCCCAAGCAAAACATAAAAAGAACAAAAAGAAAAAAGAGTACTTAAATGAAGATGTGAATGGATTCATGGAATACCTGAGACAGAACTCACAGATGGCTCCCACTGGGGAAGTGATAGCCACAGACAGCCCGGAAATGAGAGAAGAGATTGCAGTTGCTTTAAAGAAAGACAGTCGTCGGGAAGGAAGACGATTGAAAAGACAAGCAGCCAAGAAAAATGCAATGGTGAGATCATCACTTCTACGTGCTACTGGCTTTCTGTAGCTAGAAGCTGTCATTCGTGTTCTCACATGTGCTCTTGCATTGCCTCAGGGTCCAGTGCCGGGTCCTACATTTACAAGCATCTTTGTAAGGGCTTTCTGCCTCAGCACATATGGACACTTGATGTTCTGGTTAGTGATTGCTGCACAGGACAAAGGTGGTGGCATTAGTCCCATAGTATGGATAGAAGAAACTGAAGACAGTGCAGACAGGTTAAGTAACTTGCTGAAAGCCTTTAACTTGTAGCGGAGGTGAACTTCAAACCCAGATTCTAACTTCAAAACCCATGTTCTTACCCTGTCTTTCAACAGCCCCTTTTCAATTAGCCATTAAAGAATGGTTAGATACCATGGGTTAAATATATGTGGTTCCTATTACTTGGAAAGGATGGATGTTCTTATCCATGACAAATCAAGGCAGGAGGGAGATCTAGTGTGATTCACATTAGTCATAGAGCAGAGGAATAGAGTTGGAATAGAGTTGAAACTGACAATCTACCTAGTTGTTGCCCCTCCTCTCCCCACATTGTATGGCAAGGAATACAGGGGGAGGTTTACTTCTGTAGTTAGTGCTTAGCCCAAGGTTTTGAACTATATCAGACACAGGAAGTGAACTATTTAGTGCTGTTACTTCCATTCTCTATGTGAGTTTTTCATTTTGTAGGGGGATACTGCAGAAGAAACAGGACTTGTTGCTGGTGATTACACTGTCGTTTTTTGTTCAGATTTCTAAATGTAGACCTTGGTGCCTGCAGCATTGCAGGCTGTGTTACAGCCTTGTGAGTTTGGCTTCTGCCCACTGACAGGACTGTTCCATGCCTGCGCCTATTTACGCGCAGCTATTCAGAGAGAAAACTGATGGAGTTCTCCTTCTGGTTAAGTTTGGATAGAAAAGATAACCATTCCTGTTTGGATCAGGATAGAATGTTGTTTTAATTGTAAAATTAGTTATTTTAAAATATTTTTAAGCACAGTAAGTTACTTTATTTTGCAGATCATTGGCACCCCAAGGTGGTGAATTGCAGACCATTTGAAATAATGTTCTGCCTTGCCTCCTAAGGAAAGCTTTCGGTTTGTGATTAAGGGAGAGGATGCTGTTTTTCACAAAAAGGAGTACTTTAAAAATAGTGTGTCGCTGTTGTGGCCTGCTGTCCATGTTTTCTTGCTCTTTTTTAAGTAACCTTATGAGGTTAAGTATTGGCAGTTCAAGTCCATGAAGTTAGGATGTAGAGAGTAACCACCCCACTCTAGATTCCAGTCTCTATTAAATTTAAGAACTGACCGGATGTGGTAGTGCATGCCTGTAATCCCAGCACTCGGGAGGCTGGGACAGGAGGATTGCTCTAAGTTCCAGGCCAGCCTGGGCTGCAAAGTGAGTTCAAGGCCAGCCTAAACTGCATAGTGAAAACTTGTTTCAAAAAGACAGCATAAATAAATGAATAAATTTAAGAACCATTCATTGAATTTGTTTTGGTAGTGATAGGTTTTAGAATTCATGGCAGTGAACTATCGGGTTACTAGGAATCTCTTGAACATCTCTGACAACCCAGCACTTAGCACAATGGTGACCTGGTGGTTAATAGTGGTTCTTCTGCAGCTGTGGACAAATGTAGTCTCTTTGTTTGGACCATCTCATGTGTGAAAGTTATTGCAGAATTTAAATGTACTCATTGTTCAGTATTTGTGAACAGGAGAAAAGAAGGAAGGAGGAAAGAAAGAGAAAAAGAAAGCCAGCAAAGGTCTAAAATACAGGGTTATTTTTGCTTGTTGAATTTATTTTTTTTTTAAGTGCTGCTTATTTGAGGAAAATAATTAAATGATTGTTTTCCCAGAAATGTTTTCCCTTAAATGTTTCCATTTTAAGGAAAATCTTTGAAGTGTCTGCCACCTTTGATTATAGTTGATGTTCTCCTTCACTGCAGCAGAAGTGTTTCCTCCACATTGCTCAGTAGTATGAAAATATCTGTATATTGTTCAGTTTTATGTTGGCGCCAACATTCATCTTAGAATAAATTACTTTAAACTTTATTGTGCCTCTGTGTAAAGATGACGTTACTATTTCTGCATGTTAATGTGTATCAGAATGCAAAACCAAAAGAATATACTTTATGCTGTAAAGCATGTGTAATAATTTGAATCATAGTTTAAAGGAAACCATTTGATCCCAATTCATTCAATTTTGTGAACTGTAAAGGGGTAAATATTAAACTGCGTGATAATTTTTATAGCAATTGTCCATCTCCAAAGCAGATGCCCTCACTCAGGGGCAGACGTCTTTTAATGAAATGAGTCCTTATTTGTTCAGTTCACTTAAGCAGTTGTTTCCTGGGAAGTCATATGTAACATTGTTTCTGAGTTTGGTGGATTTATGATTGAAAAATTTCAGAAACATTGAGACCCTCAGATGGAAATGACATCTGTGATTGCTTAGAAATGTGTAAAACACTTTTCTACAAATAAAATACTAAGTTTAAAATTTTTTTTTTATTTTAAAAATTAAAAAACTGACAAAACAACGAGGACAAAATCAAAACAACAAAAATGAAACATGACCTCAAGACAAAATGATAGAAATTTACCATGGTTGCTAAATTACATACTGTTATCTTCAACAAAAGTGCTCAGTCCATTAGACATAAGAATGTGAGGTTGATCAATCAAAGACAGTAACAAGTAAAAAATAATAAAAATAATTTTTAAAAAACATTGGAAATGATGCAGAGCTTCACCATACAAGATGGTAGGAGTTCGACAATAGTTCTTATATAAGTTTCCTTTTTTAAAGAACTAAATAGCTTTCAAAATGAGCAATGTTTTAAAGATGTCTTGGTAATAGGAATGAATAGAGTCACTCGTGTATTTACAGTGTGAGAACTCACAGTGTGGAAACACACATTTTTTCCCCCCAGGTGTGTTTTCATTGTAGAAAACCTGGCCATGGAGTTGCTGATTGCCCCGCTGCCCTTGAAAACCAAGACATGGGCACTGGGATATGTTACCGGTGTGGGTCCACAGAGCATGAAATAACGAAGTGCAGAGCTAAAGTGGACCCAGCTCTTGGTAAGTTCTTCTAGCTTCCTGTTCAGTTCGTTGGGAAAGTGGCCAATTAATAGCCAATTGGGTATTGAGGGGGCAGAATTTGTTATGAGCATGCCAATTAATATTTTGAAATCTCATAATTAGATTTCAAGTTATGTAAAAAGAAATACATTTTCTCTTCATAGAATTTTAAAGTAATGTGAATTGAATGACTTACGCATCATCAACCTCATAGGAATTGTTGATTCTTACAGGTGAATTTCCTTTTGCAAAATGCTTTGTTTGCGGGGAAATGGGGCACCTGTCTCGGTCTTGTCCTGACAATCCCAAAGGACTTTACGCTGATGGTGAGTACTGTCACTCTGGTGTCTCAGACACAGTGAGGAACCATGTGGAGTTGTGACTTAGTTTACTTTTTTTGTGGTACTGGAGATAGAACCCAGAGGTGCTCTGCACTGAGCTACATCCTCATCCCTTTTGATGTTTTTTTTTGAGTCTTGCTGAATTGCCCTGGCATCCTGCCATGGCCTTCCTCAGTGCTGGGATCACAGGCCTGCAACATCATGCCCAGTCTTACTCAGTTCTGGTGTAAACTCCTGAGTACATCTTGAAACACTGAGAATTTCATTATTTTTATCAAGTGCGCTGATGTATACCGGGCTTATTATACAATATGGCTTGATGCATTGACAAACCAGAAGACTAAGGTGTGTGTTTCCAGCAGTGCTTGCTTCAGCATCGTTTGTGAGCGAATGTTATATATTTGTACTCAAACATGACCAGAGCAGATGGGTTATCTTAAACGACTGCAAGACCATTAGACATTTAATTTCATCCCTGCATGCTGCATAGGTAGAAGAGTAGATGGTGCACACTGTTTAGTTTTTGCAGTAGTTTTTGTTTCTGAATCTTTTCCTTCATCATTATCTGGCATGGGATCATGCAGCCAGCTCATGTCTTAAGGTCCCCTAAAGAAAGTCAGTGGTGTGTGCTGCTTTAGGAGTTGGTGGCTATCTGTTAATGTGATGGCCAGCGTCATTGTGCTCTAGGTACGACTGTCCCATGTCCTGAGTTGAGTTGTCATGGATTAGTCCAGTGAAAGTGCATAGCTTTGAAGCTGCTCAGACGCAGATTGTAGCCTTGCACCACTGTGCAGTAGCTGGGGGCTTCGGCCAGGTCTTATTTACCTGTCAAACTCAGATGATAAAACTCTGTTCCATTTACTCTTTTTTTTTGTTTTTTGTTTTTTTTTTTGGTACCAGGAATTGAACTCAGGACTTGCTCTTGCATTTATTCTAAGATGCATTTTTGTTTCACATTTTTGTATCTGAAATCAGAGTGTATCAGTGGATCCCCCATGGCTGACAGCCTTTTGTTCTCCTGAGAAGTGCAAGCTAGGGCGACACATCTTAGGATCAGTGTGTCTCACGTTTGATGAACTGTGGCATTCCCTGTTAAAGGTTCATCTGTGTTATTCCGTGCCTCTTCTGGTTTACAATTCCCTGTGAAACGGTAGAGGCCTGGGCCTGGAAAATGGACTAATGAGCAAAAATGGCTTTGTGTGGTCAACCAAAGTGAGCAGAGTTTTAAAAAAATTTTTAAAAAGAGAGAAGGGAAATATTGGAGAAGGCCACTTTCGTGACTGAGTCACTCAACATCGTCAGCATGATCATTACCATACCTGACTATATGGCAGTGAAAGACTCGTTTTAGAGACCACGTGTTTGTAACGCCCAGCCTCAGAATGTTGCTTGAAGCAGACAGATGAGTGTTTTGGGGGACGAGACACCTGGCAGAAGTAAAGTTGGTTCCAGAACCAACCAGAACAAAGTTGGTTCCCTTCCTTTTGCAAATGCCTGCCCTGTCTGGCCAGTGGCGTAGAGCAGTGAGGCTCCTCACTGTCCCGTGAGTCACGCCCCAGCTTTCCTTCCTCAGGAGAGTGTGTCTGCATGGACCAGTGCTTCACAGTCCCAGGGTCACTGGCCCTGCTGTCCAACATGACGAGATCGGGGTCAGGCTCTCTTTCTTGCTTCTCCCTAGAAAGTTCATGGTAGGTACAGCTCAGTGCTCTGAGCGTAGGAGAGTGAGAGTGAATTGTTAATAGCCACGGTGGCCCCTCCTCGGTTCCCGGCTCCACCTGCCTTTACAGCCCACAAGGATGTGAGGACCATGTAAGGGAAATGCTTTGAGTTAAGGACATCCCTGTTTAAGCCTGAGATGTTACTCAGTGGCATTGTTCTTTACTAGGTGGTGGCTGCAAACTTTGTGGCTCTGTGGAACATCTGAAGAAAGATTGCCCTGAAGGTCAGCGTTTGGGTGAGTCCCTGGGCCCCAGGGAGAAGGGCGAGCTTGGTAGCCCAGTGCATTTGCTGTGTTTTGTGGTCAGTGACAGGTTTGCTGCTGATCTCAGACAAGGTGTTTCCTTCCTGCAGCAATGCCTCCACTCTTCTCTGTCCACAGTAGACACAGTACTGAGTCACGAGCCTTAGCTTCCTGTGTCAGTGGGGGTTCCTAAGAGGAACAGATTTCACATAACACATCATATATAAAGGGTTTACAAGGTAGGCTTACCATGGCTGCCTGCAGAGTCAGGGATGGAAGAATGCAAAGGGGCTGTCTGCGTGCTGGAGCACTGGAGAATCCAGTGGAAAGTCAAGACTCGAGCTCCCTGCAGAGTCCCATGCAAGACTGTATCAGGAGGCTGGAGGGTGCATTGCCAGGCTGAAGAGTCTGTGCTGGAAGCCCAGAGGTGAAGGTGAAGACTGGAGCTCCTCAGGAGCAGAAGCATGCCTTCGTTCTCCTTTCCCTTTTCATTCCACCCAGGGTGGGACTTCATCTCCAATAACCAGTCACTCAGATACCCAGAACGGTGCTAAACCCATTGGGTAGGCATTTCTTATTCAAGTTGACACCACAGTTAGCTATCCTCCTGGTCTCAGAGGAAGAGCGGCCAGTAAGCCTTAGAGGACCCTCTTCTATTAAGCCTCTTATTCCTAAGTTCTTATACTTGCTAACTAGAGAATTTAATTATAATAGAGCCTGTTCTGTTGCTTATAGAAACGTATTGGTTCACTGAGAAAAATCACAGCATAAAGCAATTTCAGCATTCATAGGATGTCTTCCTATATGCTTTGCTTTGTGTATACTTAAATAATTCAGAGTTGATAGCAAAAACTGCCAAAAATATTAAAAACGTGTTACTGACATAGCATCTGGCTAGCTGTTTTCTTCCTAATGAAGTACTAGCCTTGTTCATCAAAATCTTCATCAGTGTTCACTATGCCTATAGCAGACTTTTGAAAAAGCAGAGATCATTCTACTAGTTTGCCTGGACTAGAACAGTGATAATCTTGTATTTTAAGAAAGCAAGACCGTAGGGTAGCCCGGTGGTGCTTCCTTGGAAGAAAGCACATTTCTTTTCATTTCATGTAGTCACAGTGCTATGCTGTAGATCTCTGTGTTCTTACTTCCTGTCCCTAGTATGTAAATTTGAAAACCAAGGGTTCTTGTTTACGGTCTTGTCTAGGAGAAGATAGTCTTTACCACATTGTAGCAGCAAGATTGAAATGATGAAGTGGAATTTGAATTCTCCCTCCTGGGAGAATTGCCACTTTCCAAATGACAAGACTGACAAGCAGATGTTGTATAATTTCACAGGTGGAATCTTGTGCATTTAAAACGGATGCTTCATAAGTCTCACTGTTTACTGACTCTTGGAATTCATTGACTCTGTAATGATGAACTCTGGGAAAGAATGGAAGAGCTTTCTCATCAGTTTGTGCATTGCTGAGTAGTAGATGCATTTCCCTAATTGGGATGAGAAATTGCTCATGGTGCTCTGAAATCAAGGGTTATAATCAATTACAGAGCGGCTCACTTTCTTTTTCCTCCTTATGATTATTCATGTCAAAACAAGTTCCTTCACTGAACTGGTACCAATCTGAGCGGTTGCACTTGATTACCATTTTTTTTTACATCCTGGCTTTTCTGTTCCTTTACAGATAGGATGGTCACTGTCGGCCGCTGGGCAAAGGGAATGAGTGCAGACTATGAAGAAGTTTTGGATGCACCTAAAATGCAGAAACCCAAAACAAAGATACCTAAGGTTGTTAATTTTTAGTAATGATTGATGCTGTTATTAATTGCCGCCTCATTATTTTCCAAGCTGGGGCTACTTTACAGGTCTGAGCTGCGCTCCCTCCGTGTTGAGCCTTTTTGTAGATACTGCACTGATCTACACGGAGTCACAACCAGTGTGCTGGTCTCTGTCCAGCAGTAGTGCTTCTGTTGTTTGGCGAAGTCCCTGGGGAAAAGTGAGATGATTGAAGTGGGTTCCCTAAAAGGACCTCTTTGAACAGATGGAACTTAGTCATAACTAAGTTGTTATACACCTGATTGTAACAGTCATCTTTTTAAAAAGCAAGATTATGCATTAAAGTGAATTATCCTTACACAAAGCCTTCTGCTTTGCATTTGTAAATGAATTTCTGGTTTATACTATTCTTTTGGTTCAAAATAGCAATTTATTATTACGGTAGAAGTTTATTTATAAGTTGCTACAAAATCTGTACTTTTAAAATACTGGATAAAATGCACTGACTCTTTGCTTGTATTTCTCAGTACCTGAGTCTAGAATAAACTGTCCCTGTGTATTGATATGTATATAACACTCTGTTTGGAAAGGTGTCTTACGAATCCTAGCTGGGGTAAACTAGGATTTTGCTTAATTCTTGTTTTAGTTTTGATATTAAAAGATTTTGTAAAAATAAAATGAAATCTCAGCAGCATCTCTTTCTTGCCTTTGGTTTTTTTTTCTCTCTCGCTCTCTCTTTTTTTTTGGTGCCAGGAGTTGAACTCAGGGCCTCACGCTTACCAGGCAGGCGCTGTGCTGCTGCGCTCCCTTTCCGGGTTTGCCTTTGATTTTTAATGGAAAAATTCTAGCCAAAATTCAGTGTGCAGGCTTAGTGAGAATGACAGCACATAGCAGATTGTGCATGGGGCTCAGTAGCATTTTGCTCACATGTCTCAGATGAGCTAGGGTGAGAGGGAAGCATCCCGATAACAGAGTTACAGCACTAATCAGAGGCCCATTAGCTGCTTTGTCTGAGTTGATGAATACATGCATACTTAATACGTGCACTGCACCAGGGACGCCACCATTGTGGTGCAGGATGGAACAACTGGCAGTTCGTGTGTTTCATCTCAAATTTACCTGATTGAATCCATTTGTAACTAAAGGAAGCAGCTGTGATTAGTTACTGATGCCTCAAAAGCAAAATATTTACCAAATAAGAAAAGGGTTCTTCTCTGTTTTCATGTCTGCACAACTCAACATTTCTAATCTTAATAGGAGCTGTTCTTTTCTTTTCAATGTGAGAGGAAAACATGATGACAGATTATTGCCCGCATCCCAGAGCTCCAGGAAACGCGTGGAACAGCCGCACAGCAGAGCGCAGCACCGCCTTAGTCACACAGTGTGGACACAGCCTGGCTGATGTCGCCACCTTTCAGGACAGCGGTCGCTGAGGGCTTGTGGCTGTCAGCGGGGTGTGACCTGTGTGTTTCAACAGGCTTGGGCCAGGGGTGCCTCCTTAGATCGCTTTGTCTTCCATGGATCCTTTGTTTCCTATTTGTGAAGGCGTCAGAAATAAGTTGCGGGCGCTCAGTGGACCATGGGAAAATACATGTTAATAAGAATGCACTTGGGCTGAAATCTGAGTGAATGTTTCCTGAGCTGTTGTTGCTGGATGTTTTCCTAGCTGAGGAATGCCGAAAGAGGAAAGCAAACATTCTGCTTCCTGAGCACCTAGTATGTTCCTGGCCCTCTTAGATACTGGGATTGTGGCCGGATGGGCCCTGGTCATGCGCATGATGCTGGGGAGGAAGGGAGGAGTAGAGACTTAGCGAAACACCAGCAGAAGATGCTTCGTTGAGTCCCTGCGGGGTCACTGGCACTCCGCCCTCAGGTGTTTGTAGACGCCTCTTCTGATAAGCTGGCCGTTCCCTTTCCTATGACCGACGCCTAACTCCATCCAGCCCTGTCTGCCTGTTGTGCCCTGCTTCTCACCAGCCTGCCAGGCACCCGGGGAGCTCCACTGCCGCCTCAAGCTCAGTGTGGCTCCCCCAGGGAGAATGACGCACTTCCCTCCTCATCTCCATTCTCTCCACCACAGCCGTGTCCCGAGCCTCCAGCCTTGGTTCTCATGTTGCTGTCTTCCTCACATCCCCTTGCCCTAGGCAGCCATCCCTTACTCGTTCCAGCCTGCTTTATGACCAGCTTATCGTCCACCAGCAGCCTTTCAGAACATAGGTGTGATGGAAAAACATGGGTGTGTGCTTAAACTTTTAAAGAATCTATTACAGTAAAAGATGTTGTCACAAATCCCCTCAAAACCCTCCCCGCTTGCTTTAGACACACTTGTCCTGTCATTCTGGCCACTTTCTGATCAGTGCTGGAGTCCTCCTTCCTGAGTGTCTTTAGTTGTCCAGTTGTGGTTGCCCCAGTGTCCCGAACTGATTGAAAACGTTTACTTTCATGGTCATTTTGACTCAGGAGAAACCAGAAGTTGCATTTGGCCAGATCCAGTGAATAAGGTGGACGAGGACACAGCATCATGTTTTTTCAAGCCTACCTTTCTGTTGGCTGGTACTCGGCAGCATCACGCACCATATTTTTGATCACAGCTGGTAAAGACGTTCAGGAGGGCACTCAGAACTGCTTCAGAAAGTGGCAGGAGTGATGACATAAGTGTTCAATGCAAGGGGAAAGATTTTGAGGGGAATTCATTGCAATGTGTCTTATGTAATAAAACTTTAAAAAATTCAAACATTGTATTTTTAACCACCCCTTGTAGCATTTCCTTTCCTCATCCTGAGAGCCTTTCATGCCCCCGCTCCTTTTTTAGGTTTGAGACATGGTCTCACCATGCAGTTCAGGCTGGCCTTGAACTCACTTTGTAGCCCAGACTGACCTTGAACTCACAGTGATCCTCCTGCCTCAGCCTTCCATGCACTGGGATTACAGGCGTGCGCTACCTCAACCAGCCCCCTTATTCTTTTTTAGCTTTATACCTCTCTGCCTAACATTATGTGTTTATCTGTCCCCTCTTTGCCAACTTATACCATTACACAGGGGCAGGAGTTTTGTCCCTTGGTCATTCCTGTAATCTCCTAAGTGCTTGGCTTGAAAGAAGCATCCTCAGTTTTGAATGAGTGGATTATATGAATAAGTGCTATTAAAGGAATTAGCAGATAATGCAGGTGACCAGGAGGGTCAAGGGCAGGCCTCAAAAGGGATGATTTTTAACCTGAGATGTGAAAGATAAGAAGGCATCAGCCATGCCGACAGTGGAGAAGAGCATCTGGAGAGGGCGGAGTTTCCGAGAGCCCAGTGGTGTGTGAGGCTGCTGGAGAGCAAGACGGTGAGTGTGACAGGAGCATGGAGAAGGAGGGGCCTCTTATCACCCTGAGAATAAATCTTACACCTGTAACAATGATGGGGCAACCGGGGAATTAGCTTAGTAGCACAGCACTTGCCCAGCAAACGCAAGGTCACAAGTTCGATTCCTGGTACAAAACATAAACAAGGGTAGGGCAAGAGAGGCTCCATTTTTCTTTTCTGTAGCTCCATTTTAAGAGAAGTCACTTAAGTTCACTTAAACTGTAGATGAACTCACTCCTCACTCCCTCTCCCCTGGTTAGTCATAAAACCCACTAAAAAAACCAGAGCTATAAAATAGGAACTGAACAAATTGGGGAGTGGGCTAAATGTTGAACCACAGTGTCCACCACTGTAGATTTGCCTGACTGGCGCATGACCGGCCACTTCTGGGAAATGTAAACCTTGTGACAATTCTGTGACATTCTTGTTAACCAAAAATGAGCTAATGTGGTTGTATGGTTATTATGGAAACCCAAAAAAGCATTTAAACTGGAGGCAGGCCCCAGATCAGGGTGGACATCCTCTGGCTCCTTGTTAAAGCTCTGTCGGCTGACTCTTGACTAAAGCTTTGTTCATTCCTGCATTTTTGCTCTCTTGTGAGTGCCTGTCCCGTTGAATCTCACCATACCAACAAGTCGTTTCCCATTTCTGCCTTCCCCAGCCAACAATGCCTGGGCTATCTCTAGAGGTTTGCACATTCTGGACACTATATGTAAAGGAAATCATACAGTACATGGCCTTCTGGGACTGGCTTTCTTCACTTAACATAATGCATTCACAATTCCTCCATAGTCTTCACCACATTAAGAGTTGAGTTGTATTGTTTATTATGGGGTTGTTTGAATTCTTTATATATTCTATATACAAGTCCCTTGTCAGAGTTAAGATTTGCAAATATTTTCTTTGTTCTATGGGCTGTCTTTTCATTTTCTTGAGGGTGTCCTTTGAGATGCAAATGTCTTAAATTTTGTCAATTTAGCTGTTTTACTTTTGGTGTTTGCTTTTTGTATTATGGCTAAGAATTATTTTATTAGCTCAATACAGAGGGGCAAATACCATACAGAGGGGCAAATCTTTCTCCTTGTTGGGAAGTTATGGAGAATGAAGGGAAATGTTTTTTTCAGAGTGTATAGTTTTATTTCTTACACTTAGGTCTACACTCCAGCTTCCATTTCTTTTTGGTATATGACTTGAGGCAGGGATGGTACACCATGTGTTTGCATGTTGATAGCCAGTTGTCCCTGGACAGTTGCCAAACACTTTAGACTATTCTTTCTCTACTAAATTAACTTCGTTCACTTTTTGAAATATATAGACCATATATATATGGTGTATTTCTGGATTTTCAATTCTACTCCACTGATCTATATACATATTCCTGTGTCAGTACCACACCATTTTAGTAACTGTAGCTTAGTAGTATATGTTAAAGTCAGGAAATGTGAATTTTCCTAATTTATTTCCCTCCAAGATTGTTTTGGTGATTCTGTAGCCACATGTATTTCCACATTAATCCTATAATTATGATCAACTGGTCAATTTCTGCAAAAAAACAAGGTGGGGTGGGCAGTTGCAATTTTGATAGGGATTGTGTTGAATTTCTAGATAAATTTGGAGGGTTTTACCATCTTAACAATTTTATGCCTTGCTCCTGACCCAGAAGCATGGAATTTGTTATCCTTATTTTCCTTTTGAGTTTTCGATTAGCTGCTTCTTTGCCTGGGCTGGTATCACTATGCCTGGCAGCTGTGATGTGAAACAATTGCCGCTGATTGTTTTTTCCAAATTCTCTGGGGATGGGGCTATTTGCACTAAGCAAGCTTTGAGTCTGGTCAGATAAGGACAAACTGAGGAGGAGACTGTCTGGGGGTGGTTTTCCTGGCAGGGGGCTTCAAAATCCTTTGTCCTTTCCCATGGCTCCTCATTAGCCATTTTCACAGTAACTGTTGAATGCTGGTGTTTAAGGCCACTGAGGAGGTAGTGGAACACAAGATGAAAATAATATAAGTTAAAAACTCATTTTTTTTTCAAGACTGAGCCTCATTCTTGAATAACCACTCCTTATATTATTGCAAGCAGTTTGTTAATTACCAGAGTTATACAGAAGTGTATTTTGGCAATTTTTGCTGGTGTTCTTGGAAGAGCAGATTTTCAGGTCCCTAATTCGTAAGTCTGGAAGTGCTCCTCTCTGCTGGAAAGCTGTTATTGTTTTTTAAATAACAACTTCATAGAAATATAATTCACCTTCCATACAATTGATGAAAGTGTAAAGTCCAGTGCTTTTTAGTGTATTCATAGTGCTGTTCCATCACAACCATGATCAATTTCAGAGCATATTCATCACCCCAAACGGGGCCCCTACCCATGCTGACCATACAGAGGGGCAAATCTTTCTCCTTGTTGGGAAGTTATGGAGAAGGAAGGGGAATGCTTGGACAAATATTTTAAAGATACATTCTGGCTGCTAAGTGGAGACTAAATTGTGGGAGTGCAGGAGCACACACAGAGGCATCAGGAAGTTCTTGCTGTGAGAGAGGATAGTGTCTTTGACTACAGTGGTAAAAGAGAAGACAAAGATGGAGAGATATGGAATTAATAATATCCCTTAGTTATTACGGGCTGATCAGGTCCGCAATCTCCTGAATGAGTGTACAACGAAGGCTAAACAAAAAGAGGCAAATGGAATGATTTCAGGGCCCCAGGAGGATCAAAGCCCTCTCATGTAATTCAAGATTCTATCTGGGCTAAGACCACGACCTTCTCTGGGTCACCCATATTTATTTGGTTATTAGAAGAAGGGAGGGGAGTACTCAAGAAGGGTGGAATCACTCAAGGACTTCTCTAAGTAGGGTATGAAGTTAATCCACTGAATAATGAGATGCCTGAGGCTATAGTCTTCATCTAGTTGAGATCTGACCCAGGTGTCCTTGGCTGTGATCTTGTCTTGTCCTTTGAGGCTTTCTGGCTTCATCCATCACTACAGATTTTAGTAGAGATTAGTGACTCACAGAGGTTCACTTACTATGAGTCCACCAATTCCAGATAAGGAGCCTAGGCCTTGGACAGATTCACAAGTGAACATGGAAAGCCAATTGGTTAATATTAAATCCTGCTCAGAACCACTTGGTAGTGGTCTCCAACAGAGAGATGCATGTAAACTTTGTTTCTGGTAGAAGGGTACCCCCCTTCAGATCCTACCTCTGGAAAGTAAACCCAAAATATGGACTAGATTTATTTTTAATCTTTTTTAACAACGTTGCAGAGTTTATGAGAAATAAACAGAATCTATAAAGGCCGAACATTGAGCAAAAGCAAGAGCTCTAGAAGAGCAAGCCCTGGAGCTGATAGCATTCACTGGGCCCTGAACGCACAGATGCTGCAGGGCAGAAAACAATACTCAGTGTGGGCAATATAATTTCAGATCTCGGTAGAAAGCAGAGATGAAAGGAGTCAACCCTTAGTACAAGAAATAATGAGAAGAAATGTTCTTCAAAGAAGAAGACAGGAAGATAAGGTGCTTGTCTATTCTGGCATTGAGAGGCAAGGGAAAAAAATTCCCCTGTGAGCTTGAAACCTTGATTCTTATGGCTTCTATGGTCAAAAAGGGTTCAACCTGAGTTCTTAACTTAAGAATTGTTCCAAGTTGGAAATACTGTGCCAGCAGCCATCAGAAATATCACAATTTATAGCACAATCTTAGTTTTAACCAAAGGATCAGAGAACATGAAGTTCAGAAAACCAGACTGGTAAAAAACTCAAGGAAATGAGATACCTTAAATGAAAACCAACAGCAACAACACATACTAAAATTGGTCCTGCAAGAATTTCAGATTTTGGAGCTACTGTGTACAAAATATAAACAGGTGTGCTTCATGTCTTACTCTGTTTGGGTAGCTATAACAAGATATCATAAACTGGGTGACTAATGCTAAACAGGAACTTACTCCTTACAGTACTGGAGCCTGGGAAATCCAAGGCCAAGGTTCTGGCAAACTCAGTGTTAGGGGACGGCTCAGTCCCTGCTGACTGACAGCACGTTCTTGCTGAGTCTGCATTTGGTGGCAGCAAGTTTGCGAGGCCCCTGTGATAAGGACACTAATCCCATTCAGGGAGTCTCTGCTCCAGACCAAAGCACCTCTCAGAGGCCTTCTGCTCACAGTCATCTGCTAGGCTGAGAGGTAAGAGTTCAGTTGTGAATTTGAAGAGGATACACACATTTAGACAATATACTTGACATATTTAAATAATTTAAAAATTGAAAATTGGAGCAAGAAACGGGAGACTATTAAAAAAAGCAAGAACCAAATAGATTAGAAGAGTAACCAAATGAAACTAGTAGAATTGGAAAATATAGTAATTAAAATTAAATTTTCCACTTAAGTCAATATGATCAATTAAACAGCACAGCAAAAGAAACCACCAACAGGGTGAAGTAACAACTCATAGAATGGGAAAAAATTCAAAATAATCAAACCACTCTAAAGAATCCAATGAACAGACATTTCTCAGATGAAGTAGTATGAACTGCAAATAGATATATGAAAAGATGTTCAATATCACTGGTCATTCAAGAACTACAAATTAAAACAGCATTGTGATTCTATTTTATGCCAGAAAGAATGGCTATCATCAAGAAATCAACCAATAACAAATGCTGGCAGGGTGTGGGGAAAAAGAAACGCTTCTCCATTGTTGGTGGGAGTGTAAATTGCTGCAACTAACGTGGAAGTCACTATGGAGATTCCTTAAAATACTAAAACTAGAGGTTCCATTTGACCCAGCTATTCTTCTTCTTGGTATCTTGCCAAAAGATTTAAAAGCATCATATTACAGTGATGTATGCACAGCCATGTTTATAGCAGCACACTTTGTAATACCTAAATCTTGGAGTCAGCCCAGATATTGATCAATAGACAAATGGATAAAGAAAATGTGGCTTTTAATATATGATGGAGTGCTACTCTGCCATAAAGAAGGACAAATAAGACTTTTGTATGAGATGGATGCACCTTGAGACCATACTTTTAAGTGAAATAAACTGGACACACATGTTTAAATATCACATTGTTTATCTTGTGTGAGAAACCAAAAGCATAAATAAGGACCAAAATGGATACTAAATATTGGGAACTAGGGAGAAAATGTTCAAATGGGAAGGGGAACAAGGGAGAGGGGAAGGAAGGGAAAAGGAAAAAAAAAACAAATAGAAAGAAAAAATTAGAAACAAAACTTTTGTAAATGAGGGGAAGAAGGTTTGAAGGGAAGGGTGGGGGTTGGGGAGAAAAAGGAAGAATCAAGATATATTATGTACAGGTACATGTGATTGTTATGTATATCAAGAGTGAAAATTAATTTTAAAAATAAAAACAAAAAATCATTTGAAGACAAAATAGAATTCACCACATTAACTCTTTACTAAAGAAAATTCTCCATATTGTATTTTGGGGGAGAAGTTAAGTCATGTAAGATGTAAGATCTAAAATGCACAAAGAAATCATAGGCAAACACACAGGCATGTAAATAAGCTGACATAAATGTTGCTAACAGAGTGAAAATAATGTGCAACTTGTATATAACAGTATGTTGCTGGGAAAGTGTCTGAATTAAAATACTATACATTTTTTTATAGTCTTGCTCTTTTTTTTTTTTGTTTTGTTTTTCGGTTTTTCTCCGGTACCAGGAACCGAACTCACGACCTTGCGCTTGCCAGGCAGGCGCTTTGCCACTGAGCTAAATCCCCAGCCCCTAGTCTTGCTCTTATGAAGAGAAAAAATACAAATGTTTCAAAGTTCTAGACCTTGTCACTGAGATGGGAAGATGGGGAGGAAATGTATTTATTCAAAGAAAATTATGGATATTATATGCCAGGTGATGTACAAATACTAAGGATAGAACAGTGACCAAAACAGATGGAAATCTCAGCTCTCATGAAGCTAACATTGGAAATAACAGATAAAAAAATAGATAAAAATATGCAGTGATATGCAGTAAAAATAAAAATAATAAGATAGTGCAATGGGAGTTCTTGTTGGGTGGGGGCTTAGGAAAGTTCTCTTTCAGAAGTTGACATGTCAGCAGACACCACAAAGAGCTGAGGCAGTTAGTCTTGGGCAGCCAGAAAGGACTAGCTCAGTTCAGTTATTCTGCTGGAAGAGCATGCCAGGTACAGTCAATGCACAACAAAGAGATCACATGGCAGGAAAAGACTGAGGAATAAACTGGTAGAAGGAGATGAAATAGTTAACAGGGAATCTATCTTGTACACTTAGGATAGAGCAAGAGGTTAGTTTCTTCTGGGTAACAACCGTGAACCTATGGAAACATAGTCTTGAACTGATCTAAGTTAGGCTCAGATGAAGCAGCTCTATTCTATATGCCTGTCTGTCTCTCTCCCTTTTCCTGAAACCATCAAGTTCAATACTTCTCTCACGATAGTGACTGAGCTGTAAGAGGCCAAATCATTTTGCAAAAAAATTCTTTCATTGTGAAAACCTTTTCCAGCCTTTGGTTGCAACACATTTGCTAATATCCTGTTGATAAACTACAGGGTCAAACCCAGAGTCAAAAGGTAAACAATCCACTCTATTCATGGACATATGAATGACTGTTAAATAAATATTTTTCAACAATCTAATGCACATGCACTACAGGAGACCCTCATGAGACTTCAGCTTTTCTCTGTGATGTGCAAAATTGTTCACGGGTTTTGAGGAGAGATGTGATGCTATCAGGCTGCTGGGCTGAGCACAGAGTGAAAAGAGGAGCAAGAACAGAAACAGAAAGACAGGTAAAAATCTTGGGAGAAAAGATAAACTTTTGGATCAGGGTTGTGGAGGTGAAGTTGATCTGAAGTGTTCAGGTTCTGGCTATATTTTTAAAACACACATCTGATAGGATTTGCTGAAGGAAAGGAGATTTGGGAAGGAAAAGTGTCAGAATTAAGTGGTCTGCTTCAGAAGTGCAGACTTTGAGATGACTATTATCCTAAAGAAAGTATCAAGCAAATAGCATGAAGTTCAGTGCAGGTTCAGACTGGAGACATAGAGATGGGGGTCATCGGTAATGAAAACTGGAAACTGATCAAGGACTGGAGACTGCGGAGAAGAGGCCTAGGTGAGAGGCTTAGGCAGCCATATACTGGAGGTCTGATGGAGGAGGGGGGACACAAGAGGAGACTGGTTAGTGTGTGGTTAGTGAGTAGGAGGAAATATCAGCGTGTGACATCACAGAACCAGGAAGAGACAGTGTTGTACGAAGAAGGAACCAATCAGCTTCAGTGGAGGCTTTCAGGGAATAAGTGAAGAGCAGAGCCAGTAGATTCAGCAATGGGGAGGACGTAGGTGGCCCTGATGACAGATCCTGTGGAGTGATGGAGGTGGATGGATGGAGAGGTGAGGTGAATGAATAAGGATGTTGGTACCACATCTCCAGATAACTGTAACAGAGGAGTGGGGCTTAGGAAATGGGATCAGACAGAGGATTACCTTGTTGTGTTTTATTATAAGAAACATTAGTACCAGCTGGATATCATGTTGCACATCCGTAATCTCAGCACTTTGGGAGCCTGAGGCAGGAGGAGCACAAGTTCAAACCCAACCGGGACCATTTAGCAACGCCCTATTTCAAAAAAACCCAAAAACAAAAACAAGCTGGGGATGTAGCTCATTAAGAATGCCAGGGTTCAATCTGCAGTACTGCAAAAGGAAGAAGAAAAGGGAAGAAAGGAAGAGAGAGAAAGGATGGAAAGAAGGAAGGAGGGAAGGAAAGAAGGGAGGAAGGGAGGAAGGAAGGAAGGAAGGAAGGAAGGAAGGAAGGAAGGAAGGAAGGAAGGAAGGAAGGAAGGAAG
>NW_004955418.1:28764583-28876137 GCF_000276665.1 Chinchilla lanigera | reverse complement strand
AAGGAAGGAAGGAAGGAAGGAAGGAAGGAAGAAAGGAAGGAAGGAAGGAAGGAAGGGTAAAGAAAACCTCATGCCAATAACGAAGAGCAGAGATTTGAAGAGAGAAGCTGTAAGGTTAGAAAAATTGTTCTTTGCCAGCTTAGAGCCAGTTCATCCATTTTAACATGAGGGAAAAGTAGAGATGTGGAAGATGCACATGTGAGAATATGAGGAGACCCCTTCCTAGTGGCTTATATCTCCTCAGTGAAGTATTTTCTAAAGCTTGTGTTTCAAGTGGGACCAGAGACGAGGAAAGACAGAGGGCAGAGGAGGCAGCATAAAACAGTGTGTACACGTGAAGAGTAGTAGGATCATCTCACATCTGGGTACTGAAATTTGTGGTCAGAAATTTAAAGTGAGACCATTCCACAATTTCCAGCTACATGTTACAGGGGTGAAGTATTTATTTAGCTTTGGCTAGGGTTTTGTTGGAGAAATTGAGTGAAAGGAAATGGGTACAGATATTTTCCAGGAAGTGGTTATAATGATAGGCAGTGGAATCTTAGCTGAGCAAGGAAAGAAGAGAGGACATAGAGGGGCAAAGGAGTTGTAAAATGGTATAAATATTCATTTCTACTTTACTTTTAAAGGTTCCTGAAAATGTCCCCCAAAGGGAAGTGAAAGGTGGCATTAGCTGTTTATGTTTTATATGGCACTTCATACTTCCAGGTATAAAGTGAAGAAAGGCAGGAATCTTAGATTTATCTGACTTTCTAATACTGAGCTGGGTCACTGTGAAGGGTCTAAGAGCCTCAATAAGGTAATAAGTTAACTGTTACTGTTTGGTGGATGTTGGCAGAAGACACAAGATTCTTGATTCAGAGACAAAGGACTGCATTATTCACGACACACCTAGTGACACAAGTATAAATATATTTATATCACTTTCTTTTCCTCCTCAAACCCACCAGAGTAACAAGACAGGTGCGTGTGTATGTGATAAGCAGAGTAGGTTGTGTCACAGCTGAGGGACCCAGGCCTTACCCAGGCCTTAGGATTTTTTTGAGCAAGTAGCCAGCACTGTAGCCAGCAGCAAAAAAGTCAGCTCCCAGTGTCCCACCCAGAGTTCGCGGTTACATTGAATCCAAACTGTGGTCATCTTGACCTGATGCTCAGAATCAGGAGACAGGTAACCCTAGTGAGCTGGTGCCCTCGGTGAGAATGAGAAAGAGCACTCGGCCGTGGTGAGCTTCTTGTCCCAATACTTAAATGAGAAGTAAATCATGAACAAACTTAATAGTTCTCATTGTAATAATTTATCCCAAAGCACAAAACTTATTTCTTTGCATGTATCTCTCAAAACTATAACCTATAACTAGCCCAGTAACAATTTCCAATTTCTAAGACATGCCATGAGAAATATGAACAAAACCATGTGATGGTATATATAAACAAAATCTGGCTTATTTCAATTTTTATCCAAAATGATCACCATTTCCTAAAGGTGTTTGAGCACAATTTTCTGACCAATTTTCCACATTTTTTTTCTCTAGATTTTTTTATTAGAAAGGTGATACAATATGTAGATATAGATGGCAACTTGGTTGCATTAAAACCAGGAAGAATGAGTAGAAATGAGCCTGTTTTCTTAATCCAAAAACTTTCAGTACTGTGAGAGGCACTTGAAAACACTGCCATAAAACAGTCAGGGCATCGTAAGCATTCTTGAAAGAGACTTTGACACTGCAAAGGAAAGCTCTATTTTTCTGTTTTCTCTGTCCTGCTTCTCCAGGGGCTCACAGTGGATGAACCAGGCAACCTGCTTATCCTTGGGGAAATCGCATTTGCCTAAGGTCTGGGCACCAGGGACAATAGGGGAAGTGGCCTTTAACTCAACTGTCTTTAATTACCTCTCACTCTGTTGCAGTCTCGGCTCCCTGCTCTTCCTAGAATGTCCCCAAATCACTGCCCTCAGGGGTTTTGCCTGACTGTGTGGCTTAGTGGGTCCTCCATGAAGCCTTCCCTGTTCACTCTATTTAAAATATCAACATCCACTTGCAGCTCTTTCCCAGCATTTGTCTTCTTTATTTGTCTGCTTCATTTTTTTTAGGTAGCACTTTGAATATTCTATGTTATTTACTTATTTTACTCACCATATGACTCGTATGTTTCTGTTGCTCGCAACCCTGAACCCTTGTTGAATCTGATGACTCACTGTTAGTTAATTGTGTCATTGTTTCAGACAATGGATTCCTATTATTGAAATACCCTACATAGAAAATCATCCATTGCCATCTTTGCTTCTCCCATGGCCTTTTAAAGTCTGTAAAGACAAGTAATTCTGAAAACAAGCATTTTGATTTAGGCTATTCCAAGATCCAATAACCAGGTGGATAAGCCCTGTGTCTTTCTGCAGCAGCATAAAAGTGAAACGTTTTAGGAAGGTTAGATGGATTGTTTGATATGAGGATAGATGAGAACAGAAAATGGCAGAATCTGCTCGAGTCACTATATTGGACATACTGCCCAGACTAACGGCACTGATGAATCCCCGTGACACAGGGACTTTCTGCATTTCTACTCCCCAGGGTGGCGGCAGCAGTCCCTAATCACATGTGACTGGTGAAATGTGAAATAGGGCTAGTGTGGCTTAGAAACTTATTTTTAAATTTTATTTAACATTAATTAAGAGCACATGTGGCTAGTGGCTATTGTATTGGGGAACAGCAGAAAGGTATGTGCTATGGTTTACATCTGGATGTCACCCCAAAGCCTCATGAGCTCAGAGGTGGGGCTTTTGAAAGGCAATGGACTATGGAAGCTTAGGGCTGACTTGCCATTAGGAGGTGGGGTCTGGTGGGAAGAGTAGGGGTGCTGGAGTCATGACCCAAAGAGTTCATCTCTCTCCCTTGTGTGTGTATGTGTGTGTGAGGACAAGAGGGCTCCTCCCTTCTCCCTGCTTCCTGTGCACCACGTGGTGAGCATCTTTCCTCCGCCAGGCCCCTCTGCCCCGCTGCCCTGCCATGCAGCCAGGTGACCATGGACTGACACCTCTGGAAACTGTGACCCAAAATAAACCCGTCCTGTTCAAGTTGTGTACGTTGTGTATTGTGTCCCAGCAGTGAGAAAAGGACTCTGCCTCTGTTACATGCCTCCCCCCTTTAGCTGTGACTTTGCTTTCTGTGGCTTCAGTTACCCTCAGTAACTGCTGTCTGCAAATATTAAATGTGAATTTCCAGAAATAAACAGTCTATAAGTTTTGAATCATGTGACACCCTGAGTAGCATGAGGAGATCTTCCACTGTACTGCTCCATCCTGCCAGGACAGAGGCTGTCCCTTTGCCCATGGAAGCCTGTGGTACACCCTACTCTCCCATGAAGCCCTCTGAAGCTGAACTGGTCCTCAGATGCGGCACCATTCATGGCTATGTCACTCACCTCCTCCATCTCATCCCGTAAGTACACATCCTCTCTCAGTACCACAAGAAAAAAGAGAATAAGGCTTAATAAGGTAGAGGGAGAGACAGACCACACTGTATAACTTTTATTATGGAATACGGTCTCTGTTGTATTTTCCCATTCCTTATTGCGGTGAATACTGGACTGTGCCCAATTTATCACCGTTCATCGCCATAGGTATATGTGTGTGAGGACGGGAGGGCTCTGTGCTGCCGTGGGCTTCGTTATCCACTGGGGTCTTAGAACATGTCCTTCTTATAAGAGGGTCCACAGTGGACCGCATTTTCACATCTCACAGAGACTCCACTGAAGTTACTCACTTCAGCCTCAGAATAGTTCTAATCTTGTTCAGATGAAAAGTTCAGCCCTTATAAATTCAAAGACCAAGGCTAGGCAGACAGCCTGTAGATGTGTCTTAATTACAGGAAAAGTCTGAAAGGTTTTGCACTTTTAAGAAAAATTCTTAAAAATCCTCTTTTACAGCTGGAATGTAGTGAATAATCATTATAATTTATGCATCTACTTTTATTGTATATAAATATTAATTCATACAACTGCAGCACAGCCCAGAGTTCATACACACAAAAACCTCTTGACACAGACCAACAAAACTAATCGTGACCAGGCACAGGCTGTGTGGGTGGGAGACGTGGGAAGGAAAGGTGGAGATTGGGAAAGTTAGCGCCGAGGGTGGAGAGCATTTGCCCAGCAGGCACCAGGCCATGGGTCTGACCCGCAACATGGCAAGCAAAGAGGGAGAAAATGAGATTTGGCAAACTAACAGCTGGGTGTATCTCATCTGGTAAGCACTCTAAACTTTAGTGGAAAACTCCTTCAGCTTTTCAACGCTGGCCTTTCGAGGGGGCTAACTTGAAGTATTCTGGATGACAAATGGCAGTGTGGAATAATGGGGGCTGAAGTCGAGGGGATGATGTGCTGACTTTGGGTTAGGGGAGCAGGGCTCAGCTGACGTGCTCTTCCTCTGCAATATCACATTCTGCAGATGCTTTGTGTGTGTATCTATAGCACTAGATACTAAATGGGCCACCAACTGGAATAGACGTAAAATGACACTAGTAAAGTAGTTCCCATTACTAAAATTGATTGGGTTCTATTATGTTTTAATGCCTTCCTAATCTGAAGCCCTAAAACATGTAATACCTCTTGTCAGATGCTCTGCCACACAAGTACCTGCTGTGTGCGGAACCATGCCATACGTTAATCAATTTATAGCAAATCATCATTTTACACTTTGGAAAATTTCAGCCAGAGCACACACAGCCCCTGTGTAACCCAAACATGTTTATGATAACTTTACCTAAATTTGTACCACTTTACAGAACGTGCTGTTTTGCATCCAGGCAATTCTCCAGTTTCTGCGCCCTGGAAGAGGCAGAGTGCTGGATCCTCCAAAACAAGAGTTTTAAACTCTTTTAATGCTCTGCCAAGTCACTGGGATTGGATTGAGATGCAGCTTGGTTTTCAACCTCTTCCTTGCTGTATTTTTCTCGGGTTGAAAGTCAGTCACTCTGTGACTCCAACACCCAGCAAGGATACTTGGAAATAAAGTGGGAAATTAAATTACAGGAAATTGAAAGTTGACCATTTAAAATATAGTATCATCAGAAGCATTCTCTATGAATTGTATGCAAGAGGCTGCTGCTTCTTCGATGGATTTGGACCAGCCACCGAGATATCCAGCAAAGTAAGGAAGGATGCTGGCTGACATCTGGTTCAGGTAAGACACCTGTTTCAAAAACAAAGCAGCATTTGAGCTTGAGGATCTGAATTTGGTTGGTACCGGGGAGGCTGCGGCCACAAACTGCTGGGATCTTTCTGCAGAGGATCTTCAAAGGTTGACCTTAGGATCCCCTTTGTGTTCCTATGCAACATATTGGACTGCAAGTAATTCAGATTTCTAGGGGAATGGAGAACAGCTCCCATATCTGCCAGAGAAAACTAAACAGCAGATGTTTAATCAAACTCACGGTGCAGGAGCTGCCGTCGGCGGGCTGGATGAGGAAGCCGGCACACACCACCTCACTTCTGGTGTACCCTGGAGATGGTGGCACGGTGGGCAGGACCACTGACTTTGCTGCCACCAGGTAGGTGTCCCTGAAAGACAAGACCTCGTGTCCCAGCCTCTTGTGTGACGTGGGGAATGGGTGTCCAGAAGCACATGCCTATCGATTGTGCAGTGTAGGGTTTTGTTTCTTTGTAGTGCTGGGGATCCAACCCAGGTCCTGCTGCTCGCCACACAAGAGCTGGCCACCACGCCACACACCCACCCCACAAAGTGAGTCATTTATTTATCTGGGTCGAGAAGAGGCTCTAAAGACCAGCTCTTGCAGATGAGGGGTCTGTGTCTGTAAGTCTCTGTGGCCACGTTCAGAGCTAACATAGAAGCCGGCCACCAGAGTTCCCGCCTAAGAAGCACACGCACAACTCCACAAAGCTGAGTCAACCTGCAAACTGTAATTTCAGCCTCCTCTGTTTTTTAAATTACAAAAACCATTATTGTTTTAAAGAACCACCAAACAATAGAGAACTCCAAAGGCTCGAATATAAAAGTCTTCCTGCAGTTCCAATCCCCTTCCCCTCCCAGCATTCTGAATCTTCTCTGCAACTTGGTGGGCAGCTCTGTAGACTTTGGAACAAACGTATAATAATAACAGCCAGATAATCAAATGAGCGATGCAGTTTTGCATAAATACGATCATCTTACACATATGACGTACAATTAAGTTTTTTATCAGACAGGGAGTCTTTAGAGGTTTTTATAGCAGTGCTTGTATAATGACTTCTTCCTATTTAGTGACTGCACACTGCTCGGTAGTATGGATTTGCCAGAAGCTACAGGAGGCCCCTCAGGGTTAGGCTTCGGCTGTGTCTCGTGCCTTCGAACACAATAGATGACACTACCCTGACATCCTGTATGGGGTTATCTGGGGCACACTCCCTTAGACAGTTGCTTTGAGTGATGCAGTGCAAATGGAATCGCCACCAGGGGACCTCTGGCCTACAGGCCCAGGTGTCTAGCACAGTTGAAACCAACTTCTGGGGTTCATTTGTCTTCCATTGCTTTTTTTTCCTTTACTGTTAATGGGCAGTTTCAAAGGTTTACTAAATGTGAGTTTCCATCCATATAAAACAAAAGAAGAAGGAACTGCTTTAGAATCCTTGCATGGTGCTTGGCTCACACCAGCACCTGGTACGTGATTGTTGCATCAATGATAGCTAAAGATCCATCTAGAAAAATTCAAATGAGTATCATTCAAAGCCGGAACAGCCTGCGCTGACTTCCGTGCTTTCCTGTCCATTTTCCATTTCTGTGCTACACTCCACAGTGCGGCCACAGCCCTTGAACTGCACACTCACCCATCTTTTTTGCGGGGAGATACTGAACTCACCCATCTTGGGGAGGCCTTCTTCGCGACACGAGTACGACAAGGTCCTTGGGTTTGTCTCCGTTCACCTTAGGACAAGTGATGTGATAGATCTGGTCGTCCTCACTCACCTGGTCTATGACCATACAGGACCTGTGTGAAGGGCAGGGAGGTCAGGGCTTGCTCTTTTCCCTGAGAGAGAAGGTGTCGCCTCCTGGCTTACTGAGGTGACCTGCTGTGGTGTCTGCATTGGCCCCCAGAGCCATGTTGCAGATCAGTGGCTCCCCCTAGAGTGAGCTCTATCAGAGGAACAGGGCTGCCTGCAATGGAGGGTGCCACCATCTGCTCCAAGACCACAGCCTCAGGACTGCAGAGAAAGGCATTAATTAAGAGGCCATTTCCCACAAGATTATTTTTCTCTAGAATCCGGTAAGATACTCTGAAGCCTTCTGAAGTGCACAGACAACCTGCAAAGGACTATGGGTAAAGAATTGCTGCCCAAAAGAGCACTGGCTCTGTAGTCAGCTTCCTTTGATGTTCAGCCTCTACCCAGCTCAGGCAAGGCGTTGCATTACTGCATCCGAGCAACGTGGAGCACAGCCTGGGAGTGGGGTGTAGGCCATGCAAAAACACCTGGCCCAGTATTCAGTACACAGAGAAGTTAGCTGAGTTAGAATTGGTTCCTCTGTCCATTCAAGTTCAATCTGTATGGGATGTCAAGGGACATAAAGACAGAAGAAACATTTAAAAGCAATTAGCATCCAATTTTAAGCATTGTTCTTCCTAAGAGCTTTGTATTTACAGAGAACCTACAATATGGATGTGAACATTTGTAAAGAAAGCCTTCCTCTTCTCTCAGAATACTTTATCATGATGGTCTTGGCTACAGTGTTATTCAGGCATCTATGCAAAAGTAACACCTCACCTCAGAGGTGTCCACCTTAGGGGCATTATACTAAGTTAATGGTTTTAACCACAGTGAGTTTTGGACATTTTAAAGATGAGTCTCTACCTTGTCTGCATTTGGAAATAGTGACATGAAAGAAAGAACCCATCTCAGCAGCCCTTCCCTTGTATCAAGGGATCCAGAAGGCTGGTGGGGTTCTCAGGAGAAGAGGGCTGCCAGGAAGGCCATTGTCCCTGCCCAGGTAATGGACAGTCACCCCTCAGCGCTTGGATCAGAAACACGGCCCCCATGGATAGCAAAGTTAGGAGATGCCCAAGTCCCTCATATGAAATGCCTTTGTGTTTCTATGTAATCCCAGCTTATCTTCCTGCACCCTTTAAATCATGTTGCTTTACTTATGCAACGTGAATGCTGCCTAGATAGCTGTTCTACTTGATTTTTAGGGAACAAACTCAATAAACAGAAGTCTGTGTTTCTTCGGTATGGACACGACGTTCTCCAATATGTGTTGATCCAAGGTTGCTGGATCTGCAGGAGTG
This sequence comes from Chinchilla lanigera, assembly GCF_000276665.1. Taxonomy (NCBI): domain Eukaryota; kingdom Metazoa; phylum Chordata; class Mammalia; order Rodentia; family Chinchillidae; genus Chinchilla; species Chinchilla lanigera. Next base: position 28,867,867 of record NW_004955418.1, on the reverse strand, counting down.
GAACCCTCTGTGGGTGTGGAGGGCAGAGAGTGTCTCAAGAACGGAAAGAGCCAGAGGAGTCTGGGTTAGGGGTGAGGAGACAGGAAGTGGCGGGGGAAGAGCAGAGGCTGCTGGGAGGAAGGAGCGCTGTTCCATCAGGACTTGACTCCCTCCACCGGCTGCCCTCAGGAATGAGGCTTTGAGGGTAAAGAAGGAGCTTCCCATTAAGGGTCAAGAGTGGGGAAGACATAGGATGTCACCTCCTCCAGAGTTGGGGACTGTGTGGAGGCCCAAGAGCATGGACCTCAGAACTGGCAGAGCTGGAGTCCAGCCTGGGTGCTGCCTTTTGGTGGCCAGTGTAACCTTGCAGATGTCAGAAATTGGAGGAATGCCAGCCTTGAGTTTATGGGTCGGACTGCAGCAGACACAGGTGAAGATGTCAAGTCCACACGGAGGACAAGGGGGCATAACACTCTTCATCTGGTGTCAGCATCTCCTGGTGCAGGGTGCTATGCAGAGCAAGCTTGGAAACCACTCAGATAATGAAACAGCGCCTCATACACTCGGCCGTGCTGGGGCCCGACTAAGGAAAGGGTGCATGATTTGTTCTTACACGTAGTGGGGGTCCCACAGTGGTCGCTTTGTGAAGTCAGACAAGAGATGGTAAGCCAGGTGTGCTGGGCATTTCACACGCTGTTCAACCCAAACTGATAGGACTTCTTGCTCTTCCAGAGTGTATATTTTTATCTAAAAATATTAACAAGAAAAAATAAATTACAAGAGAAAAAATAATAATTTTACTTCAAAAGCTACATACATATATATATGTAGTCATAGACTGATTTTTTGTTTGTTTGTTTTTTGAGACAACGTTTCACTATGTAGCCCAGGCTGGCTTTGAACTGATGGTGATCCTCCTGCCTCAGCTTTCCAAGTGCTAAGATTACTGGCATGGGCCATCGGGCCTGGCTAGACTGAGAATATGAGCTGAGGCATCTCATCACCCAAATAAAAACAAAGCAAAGGATGGCAATTTCACTCTGAATACGTGGATGTCCAGAAGTCTGGGCCAGAATGAGAGTCCCATGTCCTGTACATAGCATGTCACTTGAGGTAGGTTGTTTAATTGTGGTGCAAATAGATTCTCATGAAAAAATAAAGCACATTAGGCTTTCCCTCTTCATCTCGTCATGCTGTTTCCTTGCCTGCACCCAGGAACAAAAGAAAGCTATTACCAGGCTGCTAGGTGGACCAGCGTGTTATGTCCCCCAAGAGACACGGGGCCAGGGCTGCGAGTTAGAACGCGTTCCCGTGATATCAGGTGCACCTCAAGGGGCTGAGGGGACAGGAGCCGAGAGAGCCTCCTTTAGAGCCAACCCAAGCCGTCACTGTGGTCCACGCACCGCACAAAGCCTTCTTTGCTTGCTCCATCCCATGCTCACCCTTCTGGGAGACCAGCGTCTGGGGTTCTCAGGGGTCTGGTTCCCCAGGTAAGCGGAGCCCCATCCTGGGGTCCATTTGCCATACACGGAACCCTAAGGCATCCCTGGTACTCAGCTTGCCTTCTACTGTGTTCGGACAATAGTCATGGATGTGCGCTCAAGTAAGAGCACATTTCCTTCCTGTCCGCTTCCCTATCTCCTTCGGGGGGCTCTGAAAGTTGGAATCTGCCATCGTATAATCATCCCCATGGCAACAGGCTGAGAGAAGACAAACAATCATGAGTTTAGGACTTCAATTCAGGAATCAAGCAGATGGAAAAATCAGGCTGTGAAGGAGAAACCCTTATTTAAACACGTGTGTGTGTGTGTGTGTGTGTGTGTGTGTGTGTAAAATCAGTGAGAGAATGAAGAACGGAAAAATTAACTAAGAGTAGTTTAGGAAGCAATCAAGCGATCATTTGCTCACAGAAAATCTATCTCCTCAAGGCCAAGCACATCTTTGAATCCGCTTTGCAAAGGAGGGCCTGGCCCAGGCTGCGAGCCCACAGCAAACACAATGAAAAACACAGCCTGCTGCTGATGGTGAGACTCATGCTCCGCAGCTGGGGCTCGCCCCCACATCTCAGCCCAGGGGGACCCCAGAGAGAAGCCACCTTCCAGGTGTGGGGGTGGCAGCTCCAGGCTGTGGTGGCTCTGCCATGTCAGAGTTGATGAGCGTTTGTGGCCTGGCAGCCTATAGCCCTGGTCGCTCTCTGGCCCAGGGCTACACATTATTGGTACAAGGAAGGCAGAGTGGGTAGAGCAGAGGGCAGAGCACTTGTGAAGAGTTGAACTGCATCCTCCCTCCAAATCTGTACACAGAGGCTCTAACTTATTATACCTCAGAATGTGACCTTCTATGGGAGCACTGTCACTGAGGATGGAATTATTCAAGATGAGATAGCACTGCAGCTAGGAAGGTCCCTAATCCAATGTGACCGACATCCCTCTAATGGGAAACAGGACACAGTGTGCACAAAGGGATGGTGCTAGGCAAAGGCAAAGGCAAAGGCAGCGACCAATGTTGTGTCTCCCAGCACCAAGATTGGTAGCATGCCTCCAGGCCACGGGAGAGGCTTGGACCTGCTTCTTCTCTCCCTCAGAAGCAAGTGACCTGCCAGCACCTTGAGCTCAGACTGTCAGCTTTCAGAATAGGGGACAGGAATTCTCTTGCTTCAGTGTGGGCCTCTGCATGGCAGCCCTGGGAGAAGAACAGAGTGTGTCTGGGGAGCTGTCACCCAGGCCGTACGGCTGCTTCCTGTCCCGTAACCAAGCAAGCATCGAGCGAGCCGGCCACGTCATGTTCAGCCTCAGCAGAGCCCATTCGAGGTGTCTGATGCCAGGAACAGCACTGGATGGGTGAATGAGAGCTTAGTCCTTCCCCCAGAGGGTGAAGATGCCCAGGTCCTTCTCCTCGCCCCACTGCCTGATCCAGTGATGCAGAGACAAAGTAGACAGAGAGGACAGTAGTTGATCTGACTTCTCTTTCACAACTTTTGCTTAGTGAAAAATTTTCTGACAAGAACACTGCAGGAAAATGAGCTCCCTTTTATGCTCAGGAGAATGGAGGTTAAATTCCATTTGTAGCCAACTGAAATGTTTTCTTTATCATTTGGTGATTAGAAAATGTATTCAATGAAAAGAAGCTTAAAGTGAGTAGGCTCAAATTTTGCTGAAACTAGCTTGCTAGTGTATTTCAGTGGTATTGTTTTTCTTTCTAATGAGATTCTGTTTGGATTTGGGTTGAGGATTTTTAGTTAAACTCAAAGTTTTAGAATTTTTTGTACAATTTATGGACATGTGTGTTACAGTGGAGAGTGGGATAAAACTAGTGTTTATGGAATCCCAGGGAAATCGAGGTATTTGAGAATTATGACAGGGTGGAGGAGTGGGGCTGGGCAGGTGGAGCTCTGGACCCAGCCCCTTCCGGCTTCAGGGGAAAGACATCCTCTCTGGCCTCTTCCTATACCGGTGTCTTGTTCTAGCCAGAGGTTTTCTGGTGGCCTGTGTTGTCCACTGTGATATTCTAATTCTCCCAGCACATCAAGCCAGCCCCTATCAGTTCCCTATCAGGCCAGTCCCTTACAATTTCTACCCGGAAGACAAAAGTGAGCTACCCTGCTGCCTGGAAATGCTTCCCCCTCAGGCTTAGCAGCCTTCTGCAAAGATCACCTTCAAAGAGATAGGAACTTGGGCTCCTAGAGTTCTTTCCAAGTAACTATCTTCCTGAACTTCGAACTGCCCACCAGCTGACCTTATGGTTTAAACATTACAGTACCCTGCTTGCTTATAAACTGTGCTATCAACGTGACCTCCCACAGGTTCCTGAGCATGTGTGAGGTTCCACAGCACAGCTTCTGAGTCTTGTATGATTAGCATTAATTCCATAATTCTAGATAGGAAATAAATATGAGTGAAAATTATAAGGACTGTCCAACTTCATTACAAATACCAGGCTTTGACTGAAAGTAAATACAGTGGCACCTCAGTTCACAAACTTAATTCGTTCCACGATTCTAGAGGAGAAAACCAGAGTTGAGTTTGTCTCCTAACTCGGAGTTTCACAAACGGAAGCAACATTTTGCTGAATGCTTCTGTTCGTGAACCAGACTGTTCTCAAACAGAAGCATTCATGAAACGAGGTATCACTGTACCTACGTGAAAACCTGAAACCCAGGTAGCGCTGAAAAAAAGCTACGTACAAGGGAGAGAAGAAGTATCATAATTTCAAAATGATATTTTTAAGAACAAAAGTAGCTTCAGAACACAAAAGTTGTTTGAGTCCTTTTCCCTTCCAGGAAACTCAGTCAAAAAATTTCCTGATGGTCCTGAAGACCCAAGAAGCCCGGATCCTCGACACCGTTCTCCCTGTGTCTGAGAGAAAGCTCAGTGCAAAGTGGGTAGAGGACCTCGGCTTCCAAAGCAAGCACGCGTCTGCATGGTGACACAGCCCCAGAGGGTGGCTGACAGACAGCAGGGAGTGACACTGCACCTCCACCCTGAGGACCATCCATGCCCCACAAACGCACCTGGTTCTGGACCCCTAGGTCTCTCTCTGATGCCCACCTTCTAGTCTCTCTGAGGGTATACTTTTCAGTTCTCTTTCTGCCTCTTTCTGACACATGTCGAAACACTTTTTCCTGTGACAGAAGTCGGTGAACCTACTACTTGCTCTGTGGGTTCTGAGTTGAGCTTCCTTCTTTCGCTTTGGGCAACCTACTCACACTCAGCTGGTAAGAAAGTAAGCAATAACTGTGTCCTAAGACACAGTTATTTGTGTTTCAACTAAATTATTCATGTAAAAGGTGACAGAAGAAAATACAAGATCCGTATTTTACAATTAAACACATAGCTGGGTGTAGTGGCACACCCCTGTAATTCCAGCAGTTGGGAGGCTGAGGCAGGAAGATCACTGTGAATTCCAGTCCAACCTATGCTACACAACGAGTTCAAGGAAGGCCAGCCTGAACTACCTACAAGACTGTCTCAAAAATAAAATAAAAAAAAAAATTTGTAAGACTTGGGAGAGAAGATGATTACCCCAAAAGAGAAAAAGTTTATCAGACTTTTAAAATCAGGTTTTTGTCATAAAAACAATTTTTAAAGGGAGAGATTCAAATTCCATAGAGAACACGAGAATGTTTCCTTAATAATACAATATCCTCTACCAAATGTTTATATAAAAACGGAGACGTCCTCATCGACAGCTCTTCTAGGACACTAGAAAACCTGTCCCTTCGGGTTTGTTTCGGGCCGCAGCTCCCGCAGCGCTGGGGCTGTACGCCGGCCGGCACGCCCCGCATGCGCACTCCTGCTCCCTCCGGTGGGCGGTCGGTGCCCCCACCGCGGCTGCCAGGAGCTCGGAGCCCGCGACGACGCAAGGCGCGGACGCGATCAGGGAAAGGAAGTGTGGGGCATCTTTTACCGGAGGTCAAGGGAAAGCAGCACGCGGTTTTGCGAACTGTGTCTGCGAACCGGCAGCAGGCGAGCCGGAGGCCCGGCGCGAACCGACCCACGCCGGCGCAGTGTGCCGGGCGTCAGCGTGAGGTGACATCGTGATGCGTCATCCTAGTGGGGACACTGAGGCGCAGAGGTAATCTCCCCGGCACAGCAGGCGTAGAACAAGAGTGTGGCTGGAGACCCAGGGTGCCTGGCCGCCTCCTGTACGCGATGGAGGCCAGCACGTGCTGCGATGACCGAGCACACGGCGGAGCCTGCGTGCGGCCAGCACCCAGCTCCACGCACCGCGGCGCCGGGACCTGGGTGGGGACCACGTGGCCCTCGAAGCCTCGCAGTTTGGATCCTGTGAACGCCGGCCTCCCAGGGTCTCCTGATAATGCAAAGCTCAGTGGCAGAGCCTGCTTGTGTCTGGAGATGTGCGAATCACTAGAGGCTGCAGGGAGAGGTACAGGAAACCAAAGAGTCTTAGCTAAGGAGTTCATGATCCGGTTAGGAAAGCTGGACGGCTGCGTGGGGCTCACGCATCAGTTCACAGGAACTGTGGAGGGAACTTCACAGGATGGTGCAAGATGCCTTGACAGATTACTTTCCAAGAGGAGGTGACAGAAGGAGCCGCTAGAGGGAGGAGGTCATAAGTCGGGAGTGGCTTTATGCAGAAGGACCCATCCCGCTGTTGGAGACCAGGCAGGCTTTGAGCAGGAGGAGATGAAGAGCAGAGGAGGGAACACGAGGACCAGCGCCCGGGGCAGGGAAGTGTGAGCAGGTGCCACGCCTCCACACGGACCAGCCTGGAGCAGGCAGGGAAGATGCCGCCTCTTGAACACGGTTTCCATGGAGATGTGGTACTCAGCTCCAGGCAGCCAGAGAGCAGCAGATCCACCCACCTTGATGCCCCTACCTTTTCCGAGGCACTGGTCACCTCCCAGCCAGGTCTGGCCGCCAGCTCTCTGAGCGCCTTCACGTTGCCATCGCTCAGGGAAGCCTGGAATGCAAGGGGTGGGAAAGCAGGGTGTCCAGAGCACGGACGTGGGCTGATTCTGCTCTGCCTGGAGACAGGCGCTGTTCGAGCTGGAACATGTTGACAAAGGGAGCCTTTTGGGCTTAGAACTGAGCTGCAGCAAACATACTGTCTATCTCAAATTCCGAATCTAGAAGCCTGACAGGGTAATGGTAAGCCTAGCATGTAAGTGTCAGTTTAGCTGATGTCCTGAGCAAAGATAGATTCTCCTTAAGTCAGTGCTTAAGACTTATTTTTTAAAATATAAGTTTTTTTTTATGAGATAGGGACTTGCTGTGTACTTCAGGCTGAGCTTAAGCTCGCTATATAGCCCAGGCTGGCTTTGAACTTGGCAATCTCCTGCCTCAGCCTCCCAGTCCTGGAATTACAGGTATGCACCACCAAGCTCAGCAATTATGATTTATAACCTATGTGTAATAAGTAAATGTGGATTTTCCTTTGCATTTTGTTTAAAGCAGTTTGAATGACCACTGACTTATGGTTCTATAAAAGGGCCAGCTGTGGGCATAATGTTCAGCACAAATCAGGTCTATGGGCACATAGTTGGTGGCAGGGGACCGAGTGTGTGTGTGGGAACCAGACACAGGTATCAGAGAAGACAAGGGACATGTGGCAGGTGACGGGTCACGGAGCTCAGGCCTCTGCTGGGCTTCAGCTCAGCCTGAAGTACACAGCAAGTCCCTATCTCAAAAAAAAAAAAAAAAAAAAAACCTTATATTTTAAAAAATAAGTCTTAAGCACTGACTTAACGAGAATCTGTCTTTGCTCAGGACATCGATGGAGCGGGAGGGCGGGCCGCTTCCCACCTCACTGCGCAGGCGCCGCCCACCCGGACCGGGAGGCCGGGAGAGCGCTGCTTTCCTCCGCGGAGCTTCGGACCAGATGACCCTCACCTGCTTGCTCGTGTCCCAGTGCGTAGAGACGGGGACCTCTTCTCTGTGGGAAATAACGTATCTCCTGGAAAAGACGGACCCCGTCAGCATCAGCTTGCGTCCCTTCATCGTCCCACGCGGTCACTGCCACCCTCTGAGAGCAGTGTCAGACCTGGCTCTCCGTTTGCCATAAACCTGGCGCGAGGGAGGCCCCAGGGTGTGTCCCTTACCTGCCCAGGCGGATTCTCTTGCGAGCGATTGCTCCGCGGTAGCGTCTCAAATCATCCTTTAAGAACAGAAGGAAAATGGACCAAACTCAAGCTGAGCAGTGTTACGGCTGACAGCCCGGGGACGAGGGCGCCGGAACCTCTGCTTTGTGTCGCGAAGCCGGGCTTGGGAAGGTCTCCCACCCGCGGGAGGTCACAACTCACTCAGCCCTGGAGACAGGAGTGCTGGCACAGGAGAGGCCCTGACCACAGACAGGGGGCCCAGGAAGGGGCCCAGAGGTCACAGTCACCCGCTGCAGTGAGCGGCCCACAGGTGAGGGTGCCAGGGCTCGTCATGTCACAGGCCAGCAGCGTGATGTGGGAGAAGGGAAACAAACAAAAGGAAATAAAAGCAAAGGGCAGGGGCGAGGAGGGGAGAAGAGGAGAGGGCAGGACCGGATGGGACCTGACAGAACAGGACAGGACGGGACAGGACAGGACAGGACAGGACAGGATGGGACAGGACAGGACAGGATGGGACAGGACGGGACAGGACGGGACAGGACAGGATGGGACAGGACAGGAAGGGACAGGACAGGATGGGACAGGATGGGACAGGACGGGATAGTATGGGACAGGATGGGACAGGACAGGAAGGGACAGGATAGGACAGGATGAGACAGACAGGACAGGACATATGGGACAGGACGGGACAGGAAGGGACAGGATGGGACAGGCCAGGACGGAACAGGATGGGACCCAACGGGACAGGACGGGATAGGATGGGATGGGACAGGACAGGACAGGATAGGACAGGATGGGACAGGACAGGACAGGATGAGACAGACAGGACAGGCAAGGGTCGTGTTACTTTGTTAGGCAGAGAAGGAGCAGCAGCAGAGGACAGGTGAGGCAGGGCCCTAGGAGCAATGGGGCGGCAGAGCTCTGCAGGGCCTGATTCCCACCACACCTGTGATGAAACCAACCTCGGAAATGGGTTTGACCCTGGGGAAGGTGATGGGCTTCTCCCGGTCATCCACAGCGTTATAGATGAGGAAGGCACTGTTGATGTGCCGGCCCCGGCCCGCGGCCCACTCCTGACAGTCGAAGGCCTCCACACGCACCCCGACCTCCACACTGCAAGGGACACAGGGCGGTGGGCACAGAGCAGCGGGCAGGTGCCCTCCCTGCCCGGTGCCCCCTAGGCAGCAGCACACGGCAGCCTGGCTGCTCTCGGCAGTGGCAAATCTGCCCAGCAAGCAAACCCTGTGTTCAGGTGGTGGTGTGGCTGCTGCAAGCCCTGTCAGCTTTCCGAGGCCACGCGGAGCTTCGTGTGTACTCGTGTGTGCACTAGGCCACGGCATGGTATGGATGTTGAAAGGACAAGTTATTAGAGGAAAAGACTTTAGTCTTTAGTTGTGGCTGCCTCCATGTCCTGGATCAGTTTAAAACACTGACGTTTCCTGGTCATTTGGACTTTGAGGATGAGCCAGAAGTCACACCGTGCCAGGTTCAGAGAACAGTGTGAATGGGGATAGCATCACGTTTTCATGAGCTGCCTTTCTGCTGGATGGTGCTCATTCATCGTGGTTTTGATCACATCGGGTAAAGACACTCAGGGAGGAGGACTCCAGAGCTGCTGCAGAAAGTGGCCAGCGTGCTGGGATGAGTGTGCTCAAAGTGAGGGGAGGTTTGTGCGGGGGCTCAAGGTGAGGTGTGTTTATCTGAACATTCAGATCACAACCTATATGTTGGTAATGGGGCAGGGGAAGTTAAATTGCGGCAGTCAAATTGTCTTCTCTGAAAATAACAGTTCTATAAGTTAAAAGAATCAAGTGCTAAAGCTTAAATGGGAAGCACAGACATTCATGGTGTTTTTACAATGGAAAAGAAAAATACTGACTAAACTCTTTCATCGTGTATCAAGAATAATAAAGTAACCAGGAAGCAGTTTGGACTTATGCTGTAAATAAACAGGTCCACTGTGAGTCGGTCAATCACGTCACAACTGGGACGGTTTGGAAAATGCAAGGAGGAATTCAGGATGAGGCCGAGATGACAGGCACAGACTAGAACCGGCTGCCGCCCTTATGGGACAAAAGCCCAACTGAGCCCAATTCATTCAGTGTGGAGAGGCCGCAGCAGAGCAAGGGTTCGATGTGTGGCCACAGATTCTCAGGTGTGAGCGAAGCTCAATAAAGCCGGAAGGAACGCGTTTACTGCTACAGCAGAGGATTCACTTGAGTCCGTGCAGGACAAGGCACCTCGAGATAGTAACGTTAAGTGAGATAAACCAGACACATCGGCTTAAAAATCACAGGGCGTCTCTCACATGAGAAACTCAGAGTGTGAACAGAGAGCAAAAGGAAAGACAAATAATAGGACGCAGGGCCACAGACCCTTTGCAGAAGGAAGGTGGAGGGAGGGGCGGGCGCAGGGGAGGATGGGAAAAAAGGGAGATGCATTGCGTCCACGCTCCGCCTCCCCGTGATGAAGGTGTTACCACGCACCGCAAACATGGAGCAGTGCAGATCAAAATTAAACATAAAGTAGTGCCTACATTCAGCTCCACACCGGAATAAAGATCCAAAGCTACTTCTGTGCAAGCCTGAGTTCACGTGCGGCAGTCCACCCCAGAGCGCCCTTACCAGGTCTGAAAGGTGTTGTTGACGATCGCTCTGAAAACAAGCCGGTCCCCAACAGTGGAGGCTCCCCGGAACTTGAACATGTCCACGGACTGGAGGAAGGGGTGTCCTCTACACAGGCGGCTGGACACACAGGAGGGAGAGGAAGTGCTCATTCTCTACCGAGTTCTCACTAACCGTGCACTCGCTGGAGGGGGCAGCAGCCGCCCTGTGACCTGGGTCCTGTTTCTTTTTTGCTTTTGAGACAAGGTTTTGCTCCATTGTTCAGGGGGCTTCACGCTCACTGTAGCCCAGGCTGGCGGTGATCTTCCTGCCTCAGCCTCCTTAATATTGGGATTGCAGGTGTGCACCACCATGCCCTGCTCAGACTCCTTTAACTCAGGTGAAATAAGCCACCGGGCTGCACTTGTGTGGGAAACACCACTTCTCTGTGGCAGGGGCTTTGCCAAGAGGCTCCACTGTGAGGATTTCCCTCATCTGACAGCAGGTGCCGAGGAATCACCCCCAGGGCAAAAGGGCAAACTGTGTGCATGGGGTTTGGAAATTACAACAAAGAATATTTAGGTTCTGAAATGCCGTACTTTTTTGCATGTTAAAGTCCCACTGCTGTCATGCACGTACCCTGGAGAACTGTGCTAGGAAGGGAACCGACCCCAGCACCCTTAGTTATACTTAAGTCTCTGCAACAGAGCGTGTTCAAGGTCAAAGGCACTATTGTCATTAAGGGTAACAATCTTGTTTTCAAACAGGCTCTCTTCTTTGTTCATGGTTTATGAAAAGGATAACTATGGACTTCTAATTATACCCATAACTAGGAGCATGTCAATAATATAATTTTTTTTAATTTGGGGGAGATAAAAATTTAATTTTCAGTAATTACAAAAATTGTTAGAAGGGCAGGTCCTGTTCATACACATTTCCCTAGCACTGCTGTTCCTTAAACTGCTCCATGTCTCTGTTATGAATAAAATGACCTTCTTGAAATTCAAGGATTTTAAAGCGTTTTTCTAAGTACTCCCTCTCTTTCTTCTTGGTTTTCAGCCAGTTCTTGGCCATAATGATTTATTCAGCACCACAGATGCCTAATTGGGCATCGTCTTTGAAAAGAAGGTCTGTCACTAGACTACTTTCTGAGTGCAAAGCTTTCTCCCATTTCTGCTCCTCACCTGCCTTGTCTTATACATTGTCACTGTGGGTCTCAGTTCGCGAGTCAACATTCATAATTAGAATAGAATCTTAAAGCTGTCATTTGAGTTTTACTGTTGAGCCAGGGCCTTAAACAGCCACCTTTATATGAAAAGAAAGAAGAACCCTAAGGTAAGTGGGTAATGATTAATAAGTTTCTATTTTGATAAATGACAACACTTTCCTCTGTTTTCTTCTTGGTCCTTGGGAAGACCAATACCTGGATCTCATCCCTTCCAATTCCTCCATCCCACCATTCCTGAGTCCCTGGCCAAAGCCAACAACCTTGCGGCGATGTTGGCCGCTGTCTCCATCCACGCCATGATCTGGCCCCCGAACGTGTTTCCGTGGTGGTTCGCGTGGGGCGGCAGCACCAGTTCGATGCTCTGCACGGCAGTGGCACCAGTCATGGTCCCTTCCTCCTCACTGCACATGGGATCTGCAAGGGGGCAACATCAGTGTCAGGGAGCGGACTGTGTGACCTGCCTGGTTCCTCTGCCCAGTAACAAGCCCAAGCCCGGCGTTAGGAAGATCAGAGTCCTCAGCAAGTCAGACGGAGGAGGTGAGCAGGGTCCCCAGGGTGCCTGCAGTGACTGCAGACAGTCACAGTGGGTGGGGGTGAGGATGCAGACCAGAAAGCACTTGCCACAGATCCCACCACCCAGTCCGTCCACTGGCACTAGGTTTACAAAAGTGGCTCCACTTCAACCCTAGTGGCTTTTATTTGTATCTGTTCCTTGGTGGGAAGTCAGTACACATGCACGACACATCTTCATTCTTTTCATGTCTCTCTCATCTGTCGGTCCCCTTCCCATCTGTAAAAGATCTCTGTTTCCTTTTTTTTTAGTGCCAGAAATTGAACTCAAGACTTTGCGCTTGCCAGGAAAGTGTTGTACCGCTGAGCTATATCCCTGGCCGCGTTTCCTGTTATTTATGTTCTTTTTAGCTCTTCAATTGTGTTTATACTTTGCATTGCTCATATAAGAGAAACCACACAGTATTTAAGTGTGTGTCTGATTTATTTCACTTAACATTATAGTCTCAAGATGAATCTATTCTCCTGCAAATGACCCAAATTGATCCTTCTTTATGGCAGAGTAGTGCCGCATTGTGTGAAAATGCCACATTTTCTTGATCCATTCATCTGTTGATGAACATAGAGGCCACATTCAGGATTTAGCTATAGTGAGTGGTGCTGCTATAAACCACTGTAACATGGTGCGCATGGACCACGGTAACATGGTGTCTAACTTTTTCAGGAAGACACCTAGAAGAGAAATAGCTGGTGGAATGCAACTTTAGTTTTTGTCTTTTGGGGATCGCCATGATGAGTTCTTTCCTGGTGGTGGTGTTTGGGTGGGAAAGGTCAGGACAGGGCAGGGAAGCACAGGAACATTGGGGTGATGAGCTAACATGTGTACACTTACTCAAACTTCCTGAGTTGCGAGCTGTACCCATGAGCCATTAGTTGTAACCGGCTATACTTCGGTATAGCCTTTAAAGGTAAAGGAACGGGGACCAGGGACACTGGGAATCGGAGTGCCAGCGATGAGCGCAGTTGCAGAGGAGAAGACACCCCGCTCTTCTTCCCCAAGCCCGGTGTCTTCTTAATCAAGTCTGCTCATTTACTGACAGGCTGGTTTTCACTCTCAGCAACTGAGAAATCCTGGACTCCAGCTGCAGAGCAGTAGCAGGTGCTCCACTGTGCTTCCCACAGCCCCCAGTGAGTCACTGCTGCAGGAAGACCTCAAATCCGGGGACCCTTCTGGGCCTGAAGCCACAGGCAGAGCTGAATGGGTGGTGTGAGTGGATCCTCCGTGTGCTGGGAGCAGGGGACCAACAGTAGTCTTGGGTCAGTCCCACCTGGGGGGACCAGGAAGTGTGGTCACAGAAACTTTAACCCCACTTCTCATGGAGTTTTTTGATTCATAATTAATTGGTGGTTTTTTAATTCTTTCTCCCTTTTGTTCCATCGATCACTTGAGTCTCTTCCTTAAAACACTCATCAACATGGTTGCTAATTTCCTCATTTTGATATAAGACAAGATTTTCCTCTTTTTTCCTTGTTCCTTGAGGAGCCCAATACCTGGATCTCAGACCCTTTCTAATTCTCCCCATCCCATCCCAAATCACAGGCCAGAGGTCAAAGCCAACGCCCCTGCAGCAGTCCCGAACACAACGTTCAGTGTATGTCGGTGGCCTGAGGTTCTGGTGTGAAGCCCAGATCCCTGCCGCGGTCTGCATGACCTGATTTGCCCCACTTACGACTCTCTCCCAGCCACACCCCGCCTCCTGTCAGGGTCTCTCCTGCTCTCTCTCCCTTTGCTCCAGCTACATGGGCTTGTCTGGGTTGCTCCCACAAAACACTGCCTCCACCATTGGGGCACTGTACACTGTCGTCCCGTTCCTGGCCACCGCCACCCTTCCTGTCCACCTCCATTCTGTCCTGGCCAGTCTCACTTCCTCAGGGAGTCCCTCCTGGACTACCACAATGAGCCCTAAGATACGCACCTTCCTCTCACATCTGCGGCTTCACGCTCAGTTGTGTGATCTTCTATTATCTCACCTCCTAGATCCTGAACTCTTAGCAGTCAGGATTACGAATATTTTTATTCTACTATGGATGGCTCAGTACGGTTGCCCAGCCATATTTTTGAAGTGATGAATGAGGAGATGGATGAGCCTCACTTCGTGATTCACTTCTCACGCACAGTCCTTACTTTCACAGGCATTTTAGGCACTGCTGTGGGCTATTTACAGGAGTTCCCTCTTCCCTGTTCCTGCTTAAACCGTGTTACCAGACACTTACTGTTTTCCAGTGTTTCTCGTTTTTCTGAGTGCTGAGATGGATTTGTAAAGCCCATACAGAAATCATAGCTTTGCCAGACACTAACGCTACCACATTGCTATAATCAAAATTGGATAGCTTCCTGAAGAGATTTCGAAAGATTTCAAAAATCTCCTTTCCCTCTCTCTCTCCTTCTCCTTCCTTCCTCCTCTTCTCTTTTCCTTCTCTTTCTCTTTCTGGTTCTAAGGACTGAATCCATCACATGCTGAACTACACCCCCAGCACTTGATTTATTGTTATTGTGAGACAGAGTCTCTGTAACCTGCTCACACTGGCCACAAACCTGGGATCTTCCTGCCTCAGTCTCCTGTGTAGCTGGGATTACAGGTATTTGCCACTAAGTCGGGCTTACTGCCTTTAAAAAAACTGATTTTGCACTCGGGAGGCTGAGGCAGCAGGATCATTGAGAGTTCAAGACCAGTCTGGTATACAAAGTGAGCTCAAGGCCAGCCTAAACTGCATAGCAAAACTGTTTCAGAAAAGACAATAAAATAAAATAAAAAATAAATAAAAAACTGATTTTATGACACCTTAAGTAGCAGTGGTTGAGGTTTTTTTCAGTCTAATATTGCTTATCCAAATGCTACAATTTTTTGCTCAAAATAAATCATTACAAGTTATCTCTAAAATATATTGTTAAGTGAAAAACATCAGGTATGTAAATGTTTGTTATTCTATCAATTGTGTGTGTGTGTGTGTGTGTGTGTGTGTGTGTGTGACAGAGAGAAAGAGAGAGGGAGAGAGGGAGAGAGGGAGAGAAGGCTATCAGTGGTTGGGAACTGTGAGATGCAGATGGTAGGAAGCCTTGTTTTCTAACTGTATTCCTTTTCATACCCTTTGAATTTTTCGCCCTATGCATGTACTATCTACTTAAAAATAATTGTGAAATTTTAAAAATTGAGAAAATATGAGATACTGTAAAGATTCAAATATAAGGCAGCATCTCCTTTTCTGAGGATTAGCTGGGAAATGGTCACTTGCTGTGAACATGGCCAGTACACTCAGGGACAAAAGGAGGCGGCTGCTGGGCTGGGTCTCAGTGTGCATGTGGCAGCCACGGCACTGACTGTTCCGATGCAGCAGGTAACAGCTGAGTGATGGAAACACAGCTTTTCTCGGGGTTCAGAGAACAGCCCGGCTCCCAGCTCCGGCTTGGGCGAAGCACAGTGAGCAGACCTCATGTTCCCTGCAGGTTCTGAGGGGGCAGGTCCGATATTTGCATGCTTTTAGAGTTGTGTCATCATCCTGCATGGACAACTTTACACTCATTTCCACATTTTCAGGTCAAGAACTTTCACCTGAACTGAGGTTGTCCTACCTCTTGCTTTCATTCTGCACACATGGAAGGATTGACCAGGAGAAGGCTCCTAAGGTCTGGTTCCTTACTGAAAAACTGTTATAAGGGCAAATGTATAAAAATTTTATAGTAGAAATTAAAAAGCAATCAGTATTCTGTGACTACGTTGGGACAGATACACTCATGCTGCTTTCCACATAATTAGACTGCTAAGTTCAGTCAGCCTTGACTGTCTGAATCTAGCTGCCTCTTCCAAATAGCTGACTAGGTCAATCTGACCACATCCAGATGTAATATCTGTGTTTTTCTACTTAAAATATGTATTTATCTATCAAGAACTTTGTACTTTGTGCCCAGAACAGACTGGCCCAGTCAAGGGTCGACTCAACTCTACCTGCTCTGCTCAGACCCCCTCCCTCCCAGAATGTTCCTGTCTAATGATAAACAATTATTTTTAAGTAAATCTGCTTAAAACAAATCTGCCTGACAACATATGACTTGATTCTTACAATCCCTGTAACCAATCATGTAATAACCAGCTATCTGTTTTGTGTTTCCTGCTTGCAAACTGTATTTAAATTGAACTCAAAACTGACTCAGGGCTGATGATTTGGAACTGGTTCCCATCAGCCTGGTAGCGCTACATGAAAGTCATCTTCTAAACTCCTTGGTGAGGAGTGTTTTCCTTTTGGTCCTGGATTTTTCCTGCAACACTGTAATTAAATGCTTTGCATTTTAATTAAATTTTAAGTTTTAAGTTTAAGTTTCCAGATGATGACCCGGACCACAAAAACATGTCCCCTGAGAGTCCTTACAAAAGCTGATCTCAGTTTTTCCTCTTTTTCTCTGAAAGTACAGGGCCTGAGGTCAGCTTTCCCATGATGCTAACAGTGTGCAGTTCCACCGTTCAGCACCTGGAATAAGATTCCCACCATGGATGCCTGATGTGGAATCCTCCTCTCCCAGAAGTATGCCTCAAGCAGGTGACCTGCTACCTGCTTGCAGAAAGTACCATCCAATAAAAATAGCTTCTTTCAGAGCCATGAGGAGCAGTGTAACACACCCACACATGCCGCCTTTCCCAACATCCAGGTCTGGTGTCAGCATCTCTCAGAGAAGCTGGCTTTCAGTTTTCTTTCACTACTGGGGACGTTAAAGTTAGAAAAATTTCCAAAAAGAAAATGTAATTAATAGAGTTAGGTTCTATTCAGAGGAATAGAGACTGACCTATTTTAGGCTAGATTAACTGAAAAGGAGTCTTCTTGGTTTTCTAGTGGCTCTTTCTACTTTCTTACAAATACAGGTAGTGCAATCTCAACAAGGATAGCAGGGTTTT
The DNA here is from genome assembly GCF_000276665.1 of Chinchilla lanigera. NCBI lineage: Eukaryota > Metazoa > Chordata > Mammalia > Rodentia > Chinchillidae > Chinchilla > Chinchilla lanigera. The sequence goes on along the minus strand of NW_004955418.1, from coordinate 28,851,040 downwards.
TAAAAAGCCACACTTGTGCAGACACTCATGCCCAGCCACAGAAAGGCAAGGCTTGCATTCCGTGCTGCCACCTAAGAGATCTGCTTGCTAAAGTTTGTTAGGCCTGGGCTGAGGGTCCTGCCTGTCATTTCAGTCCTTTCCTGAGATTTCCCAGTGAGGGTTCAGCAGGGCCCATATGCCCTTGCTGCTGTTCAGTTTTGCTTTTTATGAATGGTTTTCTGGTCTGCCCGAAAACCATCAAGTTGTCCTCACAGTCCCATTATTTCATTTCTTGAGTGAAATGCATCTTTTCATGCTGAGGCTGTCTTTACAAAGGGAAACTCGTTCTTCTGAGCATAGTCACAGAATGATGAAAACTTCATTTCCTTAAAATAACTTAGTGATGAGCCTTGCTCTTTCAGTGGTAAGAAAATAAATAACACTTCGCAGGCACCAGAAGTACAGGCTTGACATGAATCATCCCTTTCTCCTAGAACCAATTCATTCCTCTGTAATGATCTCTCGGTCACCCAGATGGATCTGGACTCAGGACCCCCAATCTGCCATCCTAAGAAACAATGCCCCTGACCTCGAGCACCCCTCGACCTCGAGCACCCCTCAGCTCCACCAGTTTCAGTTCTTTGAAGCAGAAACCTTTGAAAACTTCTTTTCCACCACAGAAAGCTTCATTCACTCATGGGTCCTGAATGCTCACTTATATGGATGACCAACTGTCTGGTCCCTCATGTCCCCTCCCCTCCTCAACATTCTCCCACACAGGGAGGACTTCGGTGTCTCCACTATCATCAGCATGGCCAGTCCCTGTCTTCTCCAGTCACTGGGTTTGCGGCGGCATAGAGCTGAAGCACAGGTGAAATTCGCCTTTGCTTGCTCATTCCAGGGATCCCTAGAACGAAGTTTACTGACCTTCAAACTTGCTGCTTTCCTCCATTAAGCTCTTAAAGGCATCTTCATGTTGTAATCGAACTTTCCTTCTCTCAGAAGCCAGGTCATGTTCCACACGATCTTGTTCAGTCAGGAGTCTGACTGGTTTTAAATGAATCTAGAGAAAGAAAAGCATTGGTTTTTCATTGCCTGTCTTGGTTAATTGTCTCTCATTGCTGAGACAAAATACCTGAAGCCCAAAATTAAGGAAGGAAAGGTTTATTTAGCTCACAGTTTGTGGAGGTTTCAGTTCATATTTGGCTGGCTCCAAGGCAGGGTGGCACATGGCAGAGGGCAACCATTCATGGTTGCAGAACATAGCAAAAGCAACAAGAGCAAAAGGGAGGAGTGGCTGCAAGCAGCCTTTTTCTCTCCTTTACATTGTATGAAAACTATCTGCCCCAGGGCGGGTATAGCTCTCATACCTATGAATCAATCATAAACTCTAAAAGCCCACCCCATGACTGCACGAGGCTTTGGGAGGATATGCAGACACAAACCATAACATTGCCTTTTTCTTTTTTGGTACATTTTAGATGGACGTAGTGACAACATTCTTCAGAGGGAATTTGTATTTGTACATGGTATATCTTGCTGCTTCTTTTTTCCCCCATTTTCATTGCCTTGTTAAATTTTAAAAGCACACTGTACATTTCACAAAAATAAATTATACAGTGCATGATTGTGTGACTCATGCATTTAAGGGTATTTTCACAGAACATATACTGATTAAATTTTTCCTTACATTTTTAAATTTTAAAAAATCAGCATAGGATTACTTATGCTTTCAGGTAATAAAGATGTACTTTAAAAATTATCCCTGTTTATTTTCCTTTTTTTGTGGTGCTGTGCTTGAACCTTGGTATCCCTGATTATTTTCCTCTATTTAAAAAAGTTTCAACAGAACTAGAAAATATGAACTTCTTTAGACCGATGAAGGAGGAAAGGGACTGTGATGCCCCTGAATTTTTATCAAGAAATGTTTCCTATCTTTTGCAAAAAATAAGACATCAAAGGGAGAGAATAGAGAGGATCTAGAGAAACTATCTTGCACAAGAGCTATTCCCAAGTGAGGATTTCATCACATGGGAAAAACATTATCTGCTAAACCAACTGACAGGATCAATGTTTCAAAACAAATCTCTAAGTGACCTCCAGAAACCTGGACCTCTGGTGCCACTGTACTAAGGGCTCAACCTTTTCCCCAGATGGCAATCAGCTGAGCAAAAGGACACCTGGTTCTGGTCCTGACCCTTGGCCCAGATAAGCATGAAATAAGCCAGTGATTCATCCTAGGCTGCTTAAGGGCCCAGCTCCCCTGGACCACATGTCCAACCTGGTCAGGAACGTACAGACTGACACGTTTACCTCTCTACAATCTTGTTTCAGCTGTATTGCCAGTGAGCTGTAAAAGGCTGCTTGGTGAACTTGTGCTTTGATTGTCCTGAAACCAAGGCACCTTGCAGATATTTTGGTGAGCACTCTCTGCCTATGTGAGAGGTAAAGGACCCTGTGAGCTCGTGTCAGCTGAGGTGGAACCTCTCCGATGTTGACCTGTGCCTTCTATCTCCTCCAGCTTCCATAAGCCTGGGATGAGCGGAAACCATGAACCTTTCTGTGTGCAGTGATCTGATCCGTGACTGTTGAATTGAGACCTGTTAATCATTGCCAATTTTGTCCTGGAGTACTCACTTTACAGAGAGATCCAGTGGCCCTGTTGGTTCAAACCAAACTATTCCTTTTGCATGGTGCTTTGCTGCTGCTCAGAAGTGCTACTGAACAAGAATGTTACCAACTGGGAAAGAAGTTAGTCTGGAAGGGTGCTTCATAAGAAGGCCACTTGAACCACCAGTTAGGGGGACACTGAAAGGTGCTGACTTCTCAGAAAGACCACTGGGACAGCTCTTCATTCAGCAGGGACTGGGCTTGGGTGTGGGAGTCACACATCTCTGGAGCAAGGAGTCTAAGGCCAGGGTGAGGGGAGGATGGCCCTCTCCTCCGTCTGAAGGTGTGGGATGGCCATGCGTATGTCCTCTTGTCACTTGCTATCTGCTATGGGAACTCTGCATCCACTCCTTAATCCTCTCGTTATCCAGAGTTTAGAGATTTGGAGAGATTCCAGGAGAAACAGCGAATTGTGAGACTTATGACAGTGTCTCAGATGTTCATGAATGTAGGATCCTTGGGCTGCTTTGTCAAAGCACAGATTCTGCATCATGGCCATTCCTTCTAGGGTAAGATGGAGTCTCAGTGTTGTTTTAATTTCTCTAATGGCCAGCGACTGAATATTTCTTCATGAATTTACTGGCCATGTATACTTCTGAGAAGTGTCTATTCATTTCCGTTGCTCATGCTTTGATTGGGTCTTTACTGGGGGGAGGTCTCTTTTGCTCCTACCCCTGTGATTCTAACTCAGCACATCCTGGTAGGGCTCAGAAAGCTGCACTTGAAGCACTGCAAGCAGCTGATGGGAACTTTGGTTTGGAAGCAGCAATGGGACAATGGGAGTGTCACCTACAGTGTGTTTACTTTAGGCCTGGAGTGGAGGGCACTGAGTGTGCATGACAGCCAGGCATCCAGGAGGACGGCCCACCTCTGCAGTGTGCCCAGCAGAGGAGCGGCTGGTGCTCACAGCCTGTGGGAGCCGCATAGGAATTGTTGCCTGGCCAGGGTGCAGTGGAGAAGGTGTGGAAGGGCACGGGGACCTTGGCCACTTCCAAGCAGAGCTGCAGAAGCCCCATGCACAGACCTGGAGCTGCCTTGGAGGGAGACCTTTACATTCCAAACCAACCATGACATTTAAATAATGCTCAGAGCAAATGGGGTCCCCACCCCAGGCTCCCCAGCCCTGCACAGGCATGGAAATGAGGACACTCTTGCAGCCTAGTGAGCGGTGTGGTCTGGGCTGGTGGGTGGCCAGGCATGCACATCAGAACTCTGGTGCTCAGAAGGGCGTCCCCCCTCAGGTGCCCCAAGACCTAATTTTCAAAGTTTAATTAATTTAATTTTTAAAGTTTTTAATTTTTAAAGACCTAATTTTAAATTGCTGTGTTATTGCAATTTTTAAAGTACAAATAACTCAGCAATTTTGACATTTTTCCTCTGGATATAAGAAAATGATTGGACCCAAACATGCAACTAACTGCTTGCTAAATTACGCCTGCTTTTAACATTTTCTTTTAACTTGCTTTTGAGTTATATAACTGTTGTAGGCAGCTGAGTTAGATAGAAATATCCTAGGCAGTCAGACAGGGCTAGGCCCTCAAAGGAGCCAGTGTGGAAGACAAGATACCTTGCAACTGTGGGAGAGACAGGCACTTCTGCTGTGGGCCAGACCTCAAAACAAAGGATTAAACAAATGCAAACACATACCTCCCTAGGGATGGACATCAGGGACTGATATTCTAAGTAGGTCTCTATCACCTTGAGAAAGCCAGGAAGAGTCACTAACCCAACCCCTACAGGAAAGGCCCTTGTTCTGCATTCTTGCTGCTTGCTACATGACTCGAGTCCCTATTTGATCCTGATATAATCAATTTCACCCTGACTAGTTATGCTTGTAATTTATTGGTTGACCATACTTTTGTCCCACCTCATGCCCACCTTGTGATTTCCCATTTTTCCCCACCTTAGACCCGCCTTGCTTTGTGGTTTTGTGCTACAGAAGTCCCTAAAAAAGACAGGTTCCTGGGCAACCCACCTGGGCCCCCTTCTGTCCCTCTCTCGGACAGAAGCTTTCTTTCCCTCAATAAATATATTCTGCTCTTAACCTCCATTGTTCCTGAAATTCATTCTTCAATTTTAGGGAACACAAACTCATCCCAGATATCTTTCGGGTTGGGAGTTTCTTTCCCCTATGTCATAACTACAAAAGAAAAGAACTAAAGCAGTAAGTAGTATTTCTGAGAAAGTGAAATGGCCTTTGGATCATTTAAAACTGAATATTTTACCTGGTGCAGCAGTGCACACCTGTAATTTCGGCATTAAGGGAGGCTGAGGCAGGAGGATCCTAAGGTCTAGTCCCAATTTAGGCAACTTAGTGAGACCCTTTTTCAGAATAAAAAATAAAAAGGGTGGGATATAGTTCAATGTAAAGGCCCAATACTGCTAAAAAATGTAATTTTTTTCTCTTTCATGAATTAAGTATGTCTTCTCTCCTCGAAGGAGCTTACTACTTAATACTACACTATCACAGACAGATTTACAGTGAATATTGGTGAATAACAAATTTTGAGAAAGTGAATCTCATGATAAGAAACAATTCTAATGCAGTTATTCCTGAGTCCCTGAGTTACATGAAGAAATAGGGCTTCACGTAAAAGGTTTACCTTTTTTTCTCCAACTGGCTTGACCACAAACGTAGAGAAAGCGACACTAACAAGTTTCTCCGTGCCAGTGAGCGTGTCCTGAACCATGACTTTGATACTTATCTAAAGCAAAAGAAAAGAAACAAATAAACTTCCAGTCATTCAAATGGCAAATTCAGTTGCAGCAATCAAAATTTGGTTATGCACTTCATCAATCTTGGCTTTTGTTTTTTACAATGAAATAGCACCTTAATTAATTTTAAGCAATACTGTTCTTTCAAAAATGTTATACAAAATTGGACAAATACTTTTTCCCTGACAATAGGAAATTTATACATTTAGCATGAAAAATTGTGGGATCAGATTCCTCATGGTAAGTATTATCAGTAGTCCGGTCACCCAGAGATAGATCATTAATCTTTAGGTGGATTTTCTTCTAGTTATACACATAGATGTTATATATATAATGCTATATGTATATAAAACATATAATGTTAAACCTATAAATATGAAATATATAAATGCATATATATGTATACACATGATAAAATGCTCATAATGTGTTTAAAGATTTATATTCTAATTCTTATAATTTGGCATTATGTGAGAAGCATTTTCTAGTCTCCTCATTGGTAGACTATCTTATGTGAATCACTGAGCTGTATCATAGTCTTATGTGAATGATAGTCTTATGTGAATGACTATCTTATGTGAATCACTGAGCTGTATCAAAGTAGTTTTAACCTTTATACTCTGCTTTTTACAACCAGGACAGCCTGGGCAGGACTCAACTATGTTATGCACAGCTGGGCTTCCTTGTTCTGTTTTTCTGGAGCAGTGAAAAGGTGGCTGAGGCACTTTGTGAGGACGCAGCGCTGGACTGGACCCCTGCCCCACCCTCGTGAAAGGCCCCGAAGTTCGTCTTCCCTCAGGTTTGTACTGCACAGGATGTGGACATGCTTGGGAGGTGGTCTTCAGATTTAAGCGATACTATCTTCCTTGTCATGGACAACCTCAGGCATCTTAGTGCATCACAACGCAATGAGCGATAAAGAACATCCATTTCTACCTCTATATCAGGTACATTGTGTGCAGAAATAACAACCTATGACTCATTTTAGGGCACTTAAAACACAAATTAGTACTTGCATGATAAATTCTAAGATAACTACATGTGCATTAACCACATTTAGCCCATCTGTCCCCAATCCCCCAACTCACCCTCATGTTACGTAGGTTTCAGTTTAGAGAAACAGTGAATGGAAAATGAAATGAAATATCTAACAGAGTGAAAACAAGCAAAACCTAAGCCAGGGGAATTTTGCTGTACCATGCAAGTAAGGCTGGAATTACATACCATAAAAGCAACTAGAAAACTGGACAAAGTGTAAGCAACTATTTTCACACATAGGAAAATGGAAGATGCAAGACTGTGTTCCCAGGGAATGGGACACAAAGGAAAGGAACACTGCCTTTTCCAGCTCCCACCTGCAGGTAATTCCTATGATCTATGATCAGGAAGGGAAACCTAACTTTGCTGATTGGAGGAGCTGGAAATCAAGGTGATCAAGGCAGCTATGGTGAAGCATAGCAGAGGGGAAGAAGCTCCAGGAAGAAAAAATTCCAGAAATATGACAGTAGGTCTCCTTGGGTCTTGGGGCTGATGCCAGTCTGAGCATGCGCAAGGTGAGACCTCAACAAACTTCAGACAAGAACAACTTCTGATAAATAAACAGTGTAACAAGTTGAGCCTTCATGCAACAGCCCCACCTCACTGAACATGCAATGCACACACACACACACACACACACACACACACACACACACACCACAAAAGATGCTAACTTAGAAAAAGGATCAAATTACCCTGGAAGAAATACTATTGTAAATCTTCCATAAAAGAGGTCAAAATGGACCTGTGGGGGTCACACTAATTTGGAAGTAACATCTGCTTGCTGCAAAAAATCGGACACTCTTCTTACAGAAATACAGCAAAAATCTCACTGAGCAGGGTAAAATTCAGTGTTCATCATTGAATAAGAACCTGATTAAACACAAGATAATTATTAGGTACAAGGTAGTAAAAATATAACAAATGACAGAAATGATGGCATTAACAAAAAAGGACATCAAAGCGTCAGGTACATATGAGACCAAGAATACACAAGCATGAGTCAACAAACATCGTGTTAAAGGGCAAGGCAGACAGCAAGTGCTTCAGCTCTGTGTCCACACAGCCTCGGTCACAGCCATCCAACTCTGTGAAAGTAATGTGGCAGCAGAAAATCCTGACCATAAAACAACAGGTATGGCTGTGTCCCAATAAGATTTATTGATAAAAATACACAGCTGGCCCACAGCCATTGTTTGCTAATTCCATATTAGCATAATGCAGAAAGAAATGCAAAATATAAAGATACTCAAGTGGGGCTGAAAAATAAAATATCTGAAATGAAAATATGCCAAATAAGGCTACAATCAGATAATATGCTGCAGAAATAAAGACCTGTGATGCTGAAGGCCATTATATAGGGGGGAGGGAAGAGTCAAAAATACAGAAAAAAAATACACAACATCAGTGACCTGTGAGACACTAATCAACAGTCTAAAACTCTAAACTCCAAAAGAATACAGAGCACAGGGCATAGAAAAAAAGTGAAGACACAGTAGCTGAAAACAATTCCAAATTTGTTAAAAACTATAAATCTACAGATCTAGTAGCTAAAAAATAAACACCAAGGGGCTGGGGATTTAGCTCAGCGGCAAAGCGCCTGCCTGGCAAGCGCAAGGTCGTGAGTTCGGTTCCCAGTACCAGAGAAAAACCAAAAAAAAAAAAAAAAAAAAACAACAAAAAAACCACACCAAACAGAATTAATTGTGAAGGTAATCATAAGGTATATCATAAACTGAATTACTGAAAATGAGTAGCCAGAGAATACAAAACAACCAAACTTAAAAAATACACACATACTATGGATGAGGAACAAATATAAGAGTAACAACAGACTTCTTGGAAAACTATGTAGGCCCAGAGATGATGGAGACATATTTTAAAGCACTGTCAGAGGGGAAACCACTGTCAAGTCAGAATTCTGTTTCCAGGGAAAACATCTTTCAAGTATGACAAGGAAACAATGGCATTTCCACACAGATAAAAGCTGGAAAAATTCACCACCAGGTTTACAGCATAAGAACTGTTAAAGGAGCGTCTTCAGACAGAAGGGAAATGATACCAAGGGGAATTTGGAGAAGCATAAAGACACAGAGAGAACTAGAAATGGCAAGTATGTAGGAAGGTAAAACATCTATTTCTCTCATTTTAAATTTTTTAAAAAAGTGACTCTGTAAAGCAAAAATAATAACTGTGTTGTGGGACATGTAGGGTGTGTGCAGACAAAAGGTATGAGGATCACAGCACAAAGGCGAAGACATAGGAAGGGAAGCCCATTGCTGTGAGGTTACTAAGCTATTCCTAAAGGAATCAAATATCATTTGAACGTAGACTTGAATAAGTGTGCATCTTGTAAACTCTAAAACAAACACTAAAATATAAATAAATACTTGTGGCTAAAACACCAGTGTGAAGATAAAATAGATTACTAAAAGTTACTCATTTTGAAAATGAGGGAAAGGAACAAAAAATAATGGAATAAATAGGAAACAAAACAAAAGCTAGATGACAGCTTTACCCTGTATCATGTCAATAATCATGTTAAATGAAAACAATTTAAGCACAGTGTGACAGTTAATCTTGATTGTCAACTTGTCTGGGTTGAGAGATACCTAGGGGATGAATGAGGCACAATTTTTTTTGGGTTTGCTCTAGGGAGTCATGAAGGCATGACCTTGGGAACTGTATCTAGTTCATGGCCCATTTCTCTCTGGCCTTGTACCGCTGTGCTCTGGCACCATGAAGTAGCTCTGGTCCACTGCACCCTGCCACGGAGCCAGTGGACCATGGATGAACTCTTGGCAGCTGTAAGCCAAATAATCCTCTCCTCCTTTAAATTGCAGGTCTCAGGTGTGTTGCCCCAGGAATGAGAGAGTTAAGGAATCCACATACCTAGTAGAAGGCAGACTGTTAGACTAGATAAAAAAGCAACATCTAAATCTATGATGTCAATAAGAAACAATATATAAAATACATAAACAAAAGGAAGTTAAGAGAAAAAGAGATGGGAAAATAATGCACAAACATAAATGAATAGGAACCTGGTATGGCTGATTAGTATCAGATGAAATATATTTCAAAACAAAAAACAGAGATACAAAGGTAGATTTCATAACCAGGACAGGGTTAAGTAATCAAGAAGATTCAACAATTCTAAATGTGTTTGCATCTAATCACAAAGCTTGGAAATATATAAAGTAAGCACTGCTTGAACTGAAAAGAAAAATCCACAAGTCTATAATTATGGTTGGGCACCTCTTCGCTCCTTTCCAGCAGTTGAGGGAACCAATAAAATGATCAATAAGAACACAGAAGACCCTACCATCAGTATGAGCCAAATTACCCTTGTTGACATCTGTGGGATACCTCACTTACCATAAGCAGAACACACATTCTTTTCAAATACATATAGAACAATTACCAAGATAGTCCAAACTGTGTCATAAAATGAATGTTAATCAATTTAACATAATTGGAATTATACAAGTTATGGTCTTTTCCTACAAAGAAATTAAAATTAATTTAGAAATCAGTAACATAAAGGTGTCTTGAAAGTCATCATCAAAGATTTGGAAATCAAAGCACACACATCCAGATGACCCAGAGGTCAAGGAAGAATTCATGAGGGAAATGGAATCTACTTGATGTAGGTAAAACAATGCGCTGAAGAAAATTTGTGGTTTCAAATGTTTATACTTGAAAAAAACAGAAAAGTTTACTCAATTTGCTGGGCTTCTACCTTGACTCTAGAAAAAGAAAGGCAAATTAAACCTAAAACAAATAGGAAAATGGGAATAATCATGACAATAATGGTGCCAGTAATAAAAATCATCATGCTAAGTAAGATAAACTAGGAACTATTATATACTATATGGTTCTACTTATGTAAAATTCAATAAAGGGGGAAAAAGTATTCATCTAAAGTAGACAGGTGGACATCAAGCAGTGGAGGCTATGGGTACTGTCTCAAAAAAGAGGAATAAAGGGAAAAGAAATCTTTATCCCTGTTTGGGTTGACAATAAAGGAACCCTTAGTCATTTCCTCCTGGAAGGAACCTGCGTACTCCTCAACAGGGAGGCCACACCCAGGGCTGCTAGGGGGCAAAGGTCAAGAGCCCCCAGCCAAGAAGTTCAGGTCTGATTAGAACTTTTACTGACAAGGCTTATTATTTTTTTCCCTATATGTTCTCCCTCTTTAATTTCTTTGACTGTTTTGTGGCCTATGCATTTGCTACTGTTGGGAAGTAACCACCTTTTGGCAAAGCCATCACTGTAGGTACAAGTATTGCCAAAACATTTCTGCTATAGTTGACATGTGCCCTCCTTCCCAGATTCCTGTCTTGAAGTCTAGCTTCTGAGTGCCACTGGTATCTCAGAAGGTGACTTTATTTTGGAAACAGTCATTGCAGATGTACTGATTTAAGATGAGTTCAACTTAGGATTGTTTTATAGTTCAACGCTGCTATCTTTAAAAAAGGGAGAAGTTGAGCACGCACTCCCAGGGGCACACATGGCAATGGAGAAAGAGCATGGGGCATTGTTTGCCAAGGCATGCAACGATTGCCAGCAAACACTAGAAGTGAGGAGGCAGGCATGGAATAGATTCTCCTAATGCCCTCAGAAAAAACAATCCTGCTGACACCTTGACCTGGGACTTCCATCCTCCTGAACCGTGACATGATGAAGTTTTGCTGTTTAAATCACCCAGGCTGTGGTCCTTTGTCATGGCAGCTCGAGGAAAGAAACACAAGTTCCCACATGCCTCTCATCTCCTGAGTCAAAGTGACTGCCACTGCTCAGCCCAGAAGATGCATCCTGCACTCCTTTCTGCTTATTTTACCCAGAAAGAGACTTCAAGGGCTCTAAGAATGTCATTTCACAACTATGGTACAAGAAGAGCACATGGATGTAGAATAAAAATATTCTAAACTTATTTTCTTACTGAAGCCCCATTACTCTGCCTTTCAAAGACAATGAATCATGGGACCAGTCTCCACAGGGGGTGTAAGGAACCAGAACAGAGTTTGAGTAACAGCAGAGTCAGGAAAATTAACAACTAAAACCACATATTGCAAAGAGCCAGGAGGGAGTCCTTCCCTGTCCCTTGCGTGTTTCCTTCCAGGGCACCCTTCCTGAAAAGCAGTACAGCCCTCAGTTCCAGTGGTAAGGTTGGTGGGAAAACACCAGCTCCCACTGTTTACTTGTGAGTCTGAGCACAGATTTAAGGACCTTATATACCTCAGAATCACACTACCAGCAAGGTTATCCCAAACCTCCCCTCTGCTCTTTAAACGGTGAACAGATGAGCACCAACAGGCACAGCTAAGGAAAGGGAGCTTCTTACCTCCATGCTGGTGTTGAAGGCTCTAGTAACTTTTGCTTTGATGGTTATAACTTGCCCAACTCTAGTAAAAAAATAAATAAGTAAAATAAAACTCAGCATTCTCAGCACATTGCATGTCACAGTAAAGATGCACTTAAATGCATGCGCCACAAGGCAGTACCACTGCTGATCCTCTTCCTTTCTCACCCAGAGGCACAATTCCCAACAGCACAGCTTAAAGGAGGAGAGGTTTATTTGGAGTCATGTTTCAGTCCATGAGCAATGGGCTCCAAAAAAGGAGCAGCGTGGCAGGGGCTGGCAAAGGTGAAGCGGCTCACCTCATTGTGACTAGGAAGCAGAGGACAAGGGAAGGAGTGGGGGAGCGAGATGTGCTTTCCCAGATCACACCTTCAGTGACCACCTGTCCTGACTGGCCCCAACACGACACTAACTGTAGTCACACTATCTAATCACCTTCCCCAGGCCCTGCCTCCGAGAGCTTGTGGCTTTGGGGCGACATCCAGATATAAACCCCAGCACTGATAATATGCATGCATGGAAAACTCAGGTTAATGATAACAGAAAAGACAGGGCTTAAGGACAAATTCTGGTCCCTGTAAGTCACTTAAGACCTTAACCGGAAGAAACGGGACTCTGCAAAGGCTGCATGCAAGGGAACTCCAAATTTGCAACAGATACTCTGAGCTTATAGCAGCTCTTTTCCCAAAGGAACTTCAGACAACACACAGGCAAGCCTATACAACTGACACTTATTTTTAAATGTTAGCGAGTAAATAAATGGATAAGCCAACATATAAGCAAGCAAGCCAGCTAGCCCATCATCCTTGCTAGTTTACATCCAGGCCTGTAAACCTGCTGCTAAATGACCCATTCGCTCCTCACTTTTGAGTTTTGGCCCTTTGTCTCTTCTGACCCCGTCACCTAAGCAGAAGTCAAGAGTGTGCCAATAGAAGCCACCTCACTCGTTCTCCCTTAACGTCCAAGTCTCACTGTCGTTTGCAGTGTTTTGCTTCAGGGAAAGAGAGAGAGATCCTCTCAAAACCCCATCTCCTTCCTTCCCTGCATCCTTGGCCCTGGCCCTGCCCGTCATCCTGCCTTTGTCCACCCCGCTGCCCTTAGGCAACCTCTCTCCTCACCCCACCTCCACCCTCCTCTGACTCTTCCTCAGTCTTTGAAAATATTCAAGGCTTCTCCTTCTAGAGACCTTTCCCTTAAATTGATTCTATTTCGAGATTTTTTTTTCTCTTGTTCATATTCAAGAGAAAGGAATCACTGGTTTTTCAAACCCCTACATTTACCAAATATTCACTGAGTTAGGATCAGCCCTGGGACTGGGCTCAGGTGTAAGGTACAGTGACAGTCCTGACAAGGCTGGGGACCTCGAGGAGGCCAGTGTTTGAGACACTGGTATGTAAATGGAGAAAGTCTAATGGAGTATAAAAGAATTATCGACAGTTCATTAACAATAAAACCCCCATCCATTGTTGAACTAAGTGCTCCTTCTCTGTGCGGCATGTTAGCTAGCGAAAGTGGCTGTCCTTTGTCAATGCAGTGCATAAACCAAATGCTGGGCCAAATGCTGCATATCGTGTCTAACAATGCGTCATTCATCAAGCAGGCATCCTGCCGGGCAGGCATCATCACCTGCTGCACTCATACCTGGAAATGGTCCTAAGGGGCAAGACAGCAGCAACCGGCTAGAGTCCAAACCCTGGTGTATCTGGCTCCAAAGCCCAACAACACTCCCTTCCTCAGCCTCAGAGCGAAGTACAGGTGGGGCTGGTCCGGTCGTGTGCTCCCAGGTGAGTCACCTAGGTTCCCCTGAGGAATGGCCTTACCTGATCAGGCTTTGCGCAGGCCCTGCTACTGTATGCCCCACACCTGTCAAAGTCTAGGCCTTGAGTCAGAAGAAGGAAGGGAAGAGCTTCATACATCCACACAAGTGTGCATTTAAGTGACGAATTCCTGTGTTGCAGATATGAGCAAATCTATAGCACAATTGCATTGGTTGTTAGCCTTGTTTTACTAGTGTAGAAAGTGATACAACCCACTAACACCCCCCACAGACAGGAAGTGGTCAGTGTCCAGTAAAACGACATGCCTTTCTCCTTTGAGGCAGAAATAATATTTTAGGACTCTATCCCAAAAATACACAGACAAAAATTATGAACTGTATCAGCCCACGCCTGCTATAGAAGTATTATCTGTAACAGCAAAAATGATGTAAATACTCATTGACCAGGTAATGCTCATTACGAAACCAAGGCATCTGTCTCCACAACTTTCCCATCACTGACACCCACAAATTAAAGGAGGAGAGGTTGATTTGGGCTCCTGGTTACACTCCCCGCTTGGCTGGCTCCAAGGCAGGAGTGGCGCAGCAGAGAGGCCTGGTGGAGGAGACTGCTCAGGTCATGGTGGTCGGGATGCAGAGCGAAAAGAAGCACCAGGGAGGAGACACAGCCCAGGGCCACTCTAACCAGGCCTGCTGCCTCACAGCACACTGGGCTACTGAACTTGCCACAGGGTGAATCTACCCGCCAACAAGGACAACACCCAAGATCAAGTCAGCTTCCAAATGCATGAGTTTAGGGCATCATTCGCTACCCCTACCTACATGAGAGTTTCTGAATGCATGAAAGTTTTGGGGGTCATTTTGACCTAACCCATAACAGCATCTACATGGTGTAATACTGTGTAGCTATGAAAAATGATGAGTACCTCTGTGTATTGCTGGGGACTGATCTTCCAGATGCTAAGTGAAAAAAGCGATATGGAGAATAGCATATACAGTGTTGAAATTAGTTTTAAAAGAGTGTAAATACATATAAATATTTTCTTACATTTTAAACATAAATGGACAAGTCATAAAACAAATAAAATATTGCTTATAGGGAGAGGGAGGGGCCTAGATAGAAGCTAGGTAGAAGCTAAAATTCCCAGGATTAAATGTACCTGTTTTCCACATCTGAGCCTTGTACCTGTATGTGTTTTACATTTTAAGACAAACTACATTTGAGGTGAAAAGGCACCTAAAAAGGAGCAAATAACCTTAACAAGAGTGGAGTTAGTAATTTAATCATGTGGAAGAGGATTATATCAATTGACTTCCAAAAACAGTGATTATGGTTATATTATGTTTTCTAAAAAAGCCCCAATATTTTATACCATACTATCCTCTCTACTGTTATATATTTTTTATATTTCAAGGGGATTAATGTCAATGTGTTTTTTACTGTACTTTAAAATCTAGACTTCAATACAGATTTTTGAGTGAGCTTTCTTTTTTTTTTCTTTTGGTTTTTTTTTTCAAGTACCAGAAATCAAACTCATGACCTTGCACTTGCCAGGTAGGAGCTGTGCTGCTGAGCTAAATCCCCAGCCCCAGATTTTTAATTTAAACATTCACCATTTATTATCCCTTGTAGGTCTGAAATATTTACCTTGAAATTTTTTACACTAAGAATTAGTAAGGCTATCTCACAAGCAGAATGTTTTCTATAATTTACTCTCTCTGTGCAGACCAGTCAGTGTTTACCCATAAGTTAATGGTGAAATTCACTATTGTAGAGCGACTTACTATATTTACTGATACTTCAGTAGGGAAAGGAGCCCTCAGGGATGGGACCACTGAAAGTTTGTGATGCCTGCCCCATGACTCGTCCAATCTGAGTTACTTTTCAATGAAGTAGACCCAATCTACATTTACAGTACTGTCTAAGAGTGGGCCCTGTGGTTCTATTTTGACAAATTTAGATTGCTTCAAATGTTATTTATTTTATTAACAAACAGATCACTGACCCCAAACAAACAGGTGCCACACAGCCATCGCAAATGAACCAAGAGGCCCGAGAGAGGAGAGCCACTTACCTTGCTGTCTCCTCAAACTGAATGTCGTCCACTGAGGCTGTGACACAGGGAACCCCCGCATGCCTCTCAGCTGCAAGAAAGAGCAAAACCGAGCTGTGTTAGCGTATGTCAGCATCAGGGAGAGGAATGCAATTTTAAGTTGATTGATCTAATTTCTAGCCCCTGTGCCTACTCTTCTTTGGGGTCCTGAATTTCAGTACCTATAAAATCTGGTAACTGTAAATGGGAATTTCAGCAAGTGGGGGCTGGCTTTAATATTTTGGCAGGTCTCTCCCTTTGTTTTAAAAACTCAGCTTCAAAGGTGAATCCACTGTCTCCCATCACGTGTGGCAGAGTACATTTAGGCTACTGTAAACAGTACAGGGAGATGGGAGAGGCTGAGATCATGTTCCATATACAAGGGAACTTCTCCAGCACCAGAGAAAGAGCTGGGCACATAGGAGCTATTTATTCACATCCACTGATTATTACTAAACTGACACTGTGTTTGCGGGCATGCAGCAGGGTGAAGAGGGGTCAGAGGGGCCCTAGCAATTTCCATGGTCTGTATTCTGCAGCCCCTCTGCCTGGAAGACTTTTGTTTGATTGCTGGTCTTGTTTTATATAAATAACAAGAGTTCACACTATTTGCTTCAGCTAGATTTTTTTCTTTTTGAGAAACGGTTAAAATCCAAACCAATTACATTGGCCTTTAAAGAACTGTGAACCTCATTTTAACACTGGAGACTTCACTCCTGGTGCCATGTTATAAAAAAGCGAGCAAATTCTCCTGAATTTTTATTCCTGTGTGTAGTGGATTGCTACAGCTGTAGCACATATCAGCTAAGAGTGCCAGGTAAACAGAGGCAACTATTTAACACATTCTTCCCTATGGTATAGTTTTGGAGGAAAATGGACATCCTGACTTTACTAGTTGGAAGCAACTGGTCTCCAAACACGCATGTAACCTGATCTGAGTTACCTCACAGAAGTCTGTGTGAAGCAGTGGGGTAAGGTGGGCTCCCTGCTGTGAAACTCAGGGCAGGAGGGAATAGGGAAATGTCGAATTCTGCAGGGCGCAAGGTGGCTCCCGTGAATTCAGTGTATCAAATGTGTGTTAAATTCTGGCTGATTTCTAGACACCAAGCTGAATCAGTTCCACTTTTACCTTTTTAGAGATTCAGCCTTAGTCAGTATTTTTGTTGCTGTTGGTTGTTTTTTTTTTTTTTTTTTTTGCAGCTCCTTTTGGAGTTTAAGTTTTCCACATACCTACTGAACCTTTCAAACCTACGCTGTGAAGCACTGACTGAAGAGCACCTAACGAACATTATTCCAGTTATTGAAGATGAGGGAAAGGGGTATTGAGGTTCCTAAACTGCTCTTGCTAACAAAATGTTATCATGTACAGCAACATAAACTGCCAATTTTGAATGACTGAAGTGATAATTAAAATGCAGTAGCCGATGGAAGGTTAAATTTTTATTGCATCTATTGGGCATCTACTCCCTCTGTGTAGAACTATAACATCAGCTTGCAGAAAGGACCAAGAAGAAATGGATACCACACATGAAGCATTTCTTATTGGCCAGGCACAGAGCTAAGCATTTATGCATGTCAATCACATGAAGTTCATGAATGGGGACATACAGGCTTAGAAAGATTAACTACATTATTCCAATAGTGGCTTCGACTGCAGAACTCATAGAAACTCAGAAATGAGTATGGTAGACCAGTGAGAGAATGTTCCAAAAGAAGCACTTCATTAAATAGGGGCCTCAGTGGCCACAGCTTACACTACTGAATTTTGCAGAGGGGGAGGAGAAGAGAAAAGAAAAGAACAAGATGGATGACCAACAAAGGGTGCAGAGCTTTTGCATCAGAATTGGTGTGATTTCTTCTTTTTATAAGAACATCCATAAGATGATACAAACTCAACAGGACCATCTTACTCTGGTTCTTGATTTCCATTGGCATTCACAAAGTATTTCAATAAAAGCACAAAAACTCTTGAGCTGTTTCTTATCTCCTGGGGAAACTTGAAAGCAGTGATTGTAATGCATGGGTGAGATGATCACTGATAAAAATAGTGATCACCTTCAAGTGGCATTGATTGATGTGCAGAAGGTGATGGAAATGTAAAAGGGCGTGACCCTGTGGTCCTCGAGTCTGGGGGAAGAATCAGGGGCTAAGCGCATGTTTAACACCAAAGTAAATGCGTCCTGAGTGTGTAACTGAGGAACCAGAGCTAAGGGGCCATAGAAGGCACATGCATGGGTGCTGGTTGAGCTGAGAGCTCAAGGATGGCAGGAGGACACGGGTGTGGGGCCAGTGGAGAGAAACATGCTGAGCAAAGGCAGCCGTGACCTCGAGGGCTCTGACGAAGGTCCCTGGGCTAAAACGGAGAAAATGAGAAGGAAAGGGAGTGTGTGAGGCCAGGGACAGGCTGTGGGCTGTGCCTTGAAGCTCTGAGCTGCCAGTTTCTGTGATCAGTGTGGTGCTAAAGGTACTGGTCACCATCTTTCCAGTGTTTCTGATGTGGCCAGCGGTGACTTTAGTCATTGTTCTCCTACAGAGTGGGGTTTTCCTCTGGCTTCTGTCTAGATTTCCCTGAAGCTCAATTTGACTATGAGGTGCCCACATGTAGTATTTTTGCACTAATCTTGCTTAGAGTCTTCTTGAATCTGTATTTGCACATCTTTTCACCATATTCTGGAAAATTTCAGCTGTAATTTTTAAAAATAGAAATTATTTCCTTATAATTTTGCTTTCCTTCTTGGAACTCTACATGTTATGCTTTCAATCTGTGCCTGTGGAGCCTCTTGAATCAGACAGAAGGGGCTTTAGAAGGTGACTGGGTCTTGGGGAGTGCAGCTGATTTGATGTTAGGATGGGAGGCCTGGTCAGAGGGGTCGGTCACTGGGTTCCCCATGCTCTCCCTGGCTCTTCCGTTCTCTCTCTGCTTCCTGGCTGCCAAGATGTGAGCAGCTTCCTCTGCCTGGCCCTTCCTCCCTGCCCTCCTGCCTTGGAGTCAGGTAAACGAGCAAGGGCTGAACCTTCTCAAACTGTGAACCAAAATCAACCTCTTTTTTTATTTGTGTGTCACATACTTTGTCTTAGCAATGAAGAAAGCGACTAAGGCATTACATATATGTAAAACTTTTATTTATTTCCCCCCATATCTACCATACTTTGCTCATTTAAAATTATTTTAAAGGGGCTGGGGATTTAGCTCAATGGCAAAAGCGCCTGCCTGGCAAGTGCAAGGTCGTGAGTTCGGTTCCCGGTACAGGAGAAAAACCAAGGAAAAAAAAAAGACTCAAATCCATTCAGTTAGGAATGAAAAGGATGAAAAAAAAAAAAAAAAAAAAAAGGTACTAAAATTATTTTAAGATTAGATAGTTTCCGCTGATCTATTTTTACATTTATGAACTCTTTTCTCAGGACTCATCATTCTGAAGTTAAGCCCACCCAGTGGATCTTTAAATTTCAAATACTGTATAAGTTACTACATTTCATTTTTAATAGTTTCTCTTTCTTGTCTGAGGTTTACTCCCTTTTCATTCCCTATGGTCATATTTTCCATGGCATCTTCATCACAGCTACTTCAAAATCCTTGAAGCTTAATTCCAGCATCAAGATTGGTTTCCATGAAGATTGGATCATGATTCCCTGTTTCTTTGTGTGTCTAATAATATTGGATTATATCCTAGCCATTGTGCGTAATCCATTATAGAAACTGTGGATTCTAGTGTCATCCTCTGTCTTTGTTACTTTTTTTTAATCACTGAGACACAATACCTAACACCCACAACTCTTGGGGAGGAGAGGTTTATTTGGGTGCATGTTTCAGTCCATGGTCAGCCAGCTCCCAAGAAGCATCAGCATGGCAGAGGGGCATGGTGAGGGAGAAACTGCTCACCTCATGGTGGGAAGGAAGCAGAGGGAAGGGAGGAGTCAAGGGAGGAAACAGATACTTCCAGGCCATTTCCCCCATGATATGCCTCTTCCAACCAGGGCCCACTTCATAACAGCAAGTCAGCTACAAGCCCCCAGAATATGATTACCTCACCAAAGCCCCACCTATGAGTGCATGAAGGTTTAGGGGACAGCTAGATATAAACCATAACATCATCTGAAAAGGTAGTTAATTTGACTAAAACTATAAGACTATCTCCTTCGAGGTGGGGCATACATCTCAGTTCTTCTGGCCTTTTTGAGGAGGCTTGGAGTCTTTCTTATGCAGACCAGTTGAAGGCTGACTAGAAACCTGGTCAAATATTATAGATAGATTTTGGGGCTTTGCTCTCTGGATCTCTTTCTTCTGGAAATGTCCACTTCATATTCTACTAGATCTGGTTCTCTCAAACCTTATCCTTTGGCTCTTCAAACTAGCATGGCTATTATTTCTCACTAGAAATTTCTCTGGGAGAAAATTGGATCTTTCGAGTTTACAGTCATTAAATCACAACAATAACATACAAAAACTTCACAAAAAAGCAACAACAAAACAGGAAAAGTCAAATGCACAAACACAGTGGCATTTTCCAGGGACTAGTAAGATTGGGAAGGTAACAGAATTGACCATAGAAGCAGATTTGGGAAGTGAGCCATTCTCTATGAAACCAATAACTTGCAAAAGTGTAAACTACTGCAACTTCTCTCAGTGCACTTTTGTTACCGTTGAAAATCATCTAGGTTGACCTCAGTCTGTAATTATTTTAATGAAAGAACACAGGAAACCCTAGGACGTATCTGAGTAGAACACCATAGAAAGAGTGTCATTTTGCAGAAATTTAGTCAGTGTAAGCTGTGTCACAGTGATAGCATATGTATGCAAGGGGAATGGAAAATAAGGTGAATGTTTAAATTTACTATAGCAAAAGACACATTACCACGAATCCCCCTAAAACTCTCCCCCTTGCTTTAATCCAGTTATCATTCATTTCTTGCCACTTTGTGAAGCAGTTCTAGTAGTCCTCTTTCCTGAGTGTCTTTATGAGATGTGACAAAAATACAGTGAATGGTGCTGCCCGGCGCCATCCAACGGAAAGGCAGGTGTGTGAAAACACGATGCTGTGTCCTCATGCACCTTATACACCAGGTCTGGCACCTGTGACTTCTGGCTCTTCCCCAAAGGCAACATGAACAGGAAAGGGGAATGTTTTGAACTGATTCAGGTCACTGAGGGAGCCAGGATGGTGCAAGTAAAGATACTCAGGAAAGAGGACTCCAGAGCTGCAGAACGTGGCAATGACAGGGGACGAGTGTGCTCCAGGCAAGGGGGAGGATTTTGAGGGGATTCATAGCAAAGCATCTTCTTGTGTAATTTTTTTTTTCTTTGAGTAAATGTATTTTCTGATCACACCCCTACTCCAGGGACAATGACCTAGATGGGTGGTTTGGGAGGGTTTAGTCTTAGGAACCTTAGTTCCACGAAATAAGTGCGGAGCCCTGGAGGCTCCTATGTCCCTAGGTTCCGGACACCTACATCAGCATTAACCAGGTGCAAATTCCTAAAGATTTAACTCTTCACAAAGAAGCGCGCCCTTTGGGTTACCGGTCATCCCTGCCCTTGCTCCTCCACGACGCTCCCCTCCCTCTTCTCTTCTGTCCCATCCCACGCCCAGACACCTGACTCCAGGGCCCCACACCTGTCCCAGGTCCCGCACACCTGTCCCCCGGTTCCCCTACGCCCGCCCCCGGCACCCCTCCTACCTGCCAGGCAAGCCGTGGCGTCCACCCACTTGAGCAGCTGCCCCGCGCTGAGCTCGCCGCGGGCGTCCGCGTGCGCGGGCTGGATGGCTTGGGTCATGCACACCTCGCCGGGCTCCATGGCCGCGGACGCCGGGACAGACCCCGGACAGCGGGACAGCCGGACAGCGGGACAGAGGACAGGGGACTGCGGGCACGGCGCCACTCGCCGGCTGCGGGCGGGAGCTCACAGGGCGCGTCGCGGTGTCGCTGGGCCGGGGTCGGGAGGGGACGGTCGGGGGCAGCCCTTGCCTCTCCGGAGCCGGCGCCGGCGTCTCTGAGTCTGGGAGGGAACGCGACAGGGACGGCCACACGTGCCCGGGTCAGGGAGCCGGCGATGGAAGTGCCCGCCTTCGAAACTCGTCCGCGTGTGCTTGGCTTTGTTTTTAAACCGTTGTTTGCTTGTTTACTTGTTTTCCCAGCTGCCCCCTGTCACCTCGGGCACCTGTCCAAGCCCCAGTTCAAAATCCACCTCGGCCTCAGCGGGAGGCTCCAAAGATCACCGTTGTGAAATCGCTCCCAGCTCCAAACAGGTCAGAGAAGGTGGCACAGGGGGAGGAGAGGCCAGGCTGAGGGCCTCAGAGCCACCCCCGCAGGGGGCAATAGTGGCTGAGTCTGGTGGAGGGCCTGAGCTTGCAAACTGTCACCTCTGGTCAAGCACACAAGTCCCAGGACAAGCTCTTTGCGATGGGACAAACCTGGGACATTAGATAAGAGCTCCTACTGGGCAGGAGCGGCGTTACCATGCAGGGCTGCAGCCTTTGACTTTAGAAAGCATGTCTTATCAGGAAAAGGTGACCTCAGCAGAGCCTGAGGCCTGCTAGATTTGGGGTGTGTTGGTGTTGCTGCAGGCTGCTGGGTGCTGATGACAGAGGTGGATGCCAGAGAGGTGGGCAGCAGGCTGGCGGGCAGCACGGGCACACGACCCAGTGTCTGGACGTGCACAGGGCATCCCCAGCAGTGACACGGGGCTCTGGCTGCTGTGTCATCCATGACCTCAGCCGCATCCAGGCCCGCACAGGGTGTCAAGTGGAGATTTTGGAAACTTCACTTCTCTTTCAGACTCGTTTTTTTTTCTTTCACGCAAGAGAGGAAATAATAAAACATTGACTGGAAAGATTTCAGGATCCTTTGCGATAGGTTTCCAACCCGACTAAGCACAAGCAAAAGTGGGATACATCCCACTAGGTGCGGATAAGTTTGACCTTTACAGAGAGCATAGACTGGCTTCATAAAACAAGCATTTAAAACAAACAAGTCATCCCAGGTGATGCCCTTTGCAGCAATACACGGATTGATTTCAATGATCGTGTGATGGTATTCATGTTATGTTTGCAAGCCTCTTTGAAAAATGCCTACAGAATGCTTAATGCCTTATGAAAGCACCTTCTGTATTAGCAAAGCATTGCTGTGTAAGAATTAGGAAACCAGATTAGTGTCCACGCATCAACTGAGAGTTCTGAGAGGCTTTGATTGACCCTAGACTTGGCCAGGAGACATGCTGTGGAATGGACAATGGGGAGAAAGCAGCTTCACCGCCCTGACATAGAGCCCGGATTTCTGTCCCCAGGAACATCTGAATTCTGCCCTGAGAAGATTCTGTCCCCAACAAGCATCCGTTGCCAGAGTGCAGAGCTGTCTCAGCCAAATACAGCAGCACCCCATGGATAAGTGGGTTGTGAATGAGACTATGTGGCATCATCTGCACTGTGGTATGTGGGATTTTTTGTTACACAGCAGTAACTGGTAGTTACACATGAGTGAATTTTATGAAAAATGATGAACATAAAGTCTGTGTTTAGGTAGAGCTGTATTATTTTGAGTGAAAAGTGGTGACTAAAGTGGTAATATTGATTTCATGTGTTCTCTTAGGTTTAGTTTCTAGGAAATTTTCAAAATATGAAAACTGTTTAAATATTGGTGTGACAAGATGGCTTTGCAAAATGACTGTCTAGAGACATGGGATCCAAAACAGACAGTGTACACTCATGCTTGTGTTATCTTTATTATCCTGTTTCCATGTCTCCTGAGTATACTTTCATCCCTTTTGTTGGTGTCACGTTGATTTTCATTTTAATAACTTTGTGTCTTTCTGAGTGGGCTTTCTGTCCCCTTCACAATGCAAATGTCTTCTGCACATGTGAACATCCCTATCTCCATTTCCCTCTGAGGTCAAGGATTTCTGCTATTATGTTTGAAGAAAAGGCCTCTCCTTACTCCTTTTGTGCCCACAGACATCTTCTGAAGATGAGCAGGACGTGAAGCCAGCGTGGTTTTAAAAGGTCACACATAAGAGCAGAACTTATCAAGAAGTGCATAGAGAGTTCCCTAACCCACAAAACAAGACAGTTTCCAGATGAGAGAGTGACAGGGTGGGAGGAAGGCCAGCAGGCATTCATCCCTGGACGGTGGAGACAGGGCAGTTGGGTTTTGTGAAAACCAGCAGCAAGGAGCCCTGGATAGAAGGAAAGAGAGAAGGAGAGAAAAAGGGAAAGGGAGAGGGAGAAACAGAGAAACAAAAGGAGAGAGAGACCCCAGAAGCGGACTCTGAGAGCAGAATTGGGGAGCATGCAGTTTGCTGTTGAGGAAACTACAGGAGGCGCAGGGGGTGTCATCTATGTGGGGTGCTCAGAGCCCAGCAGTGTCACCTGGAAGCATGGTAGAAGTGCAGAACCCCAAGCCCCCACTCAGCCTTCGAGTCAGATCTGATGTTCTGAAGATTCCCAGAGGACCTGCAGGCACACCGAAGTTTGCAAAGGGCAGCTGGGCTGTTCCGCAGAGGAAGCAGGAGCCAGGGCTCTCCTCCCGCATCTCCATCCTGGTGGCTTAAGGGCCACTCACAGGAAGACCCTGTCCCCAGGGCTTCTGCTGTGACAGTGAAGGAGTGTGGGGCCAGGCACAGGGAACTGTGGGTTTGCCCTGCCTCTAGCTGGCAGTTGGGCAGCATGCACAGGTACAGACCCATGCATGCTTTCTCTGGTTTGTCACCACAGCCACTCCTGGAACTCCTGCGTGGGGCGGGGCTTTACTCTGTTTGATGGAAAGCCCGTGCTTGTATGGCTCCAGCGCTGCTCTGTCCACGTCTTCCTGGCCTTTGACTGCTGTCCGCGAAGTCCTGATTGCCACTGCTGCCACCTCGCATGGTACGAGGGCACACGGACTGCTCTGCCATCCTCGACTCCGCTGGGTCATGCATGCCGCTGACTTCTGTTTCCTAATGGTTTATGAAAGATTTTCATGGCCAAATTTTGGAGAAATACTGTTGTGCACATCTTTTTAAAATTTTTATTTGGCCTTGTTTACAGTACATGATTACATTCACCACAGGGAGTTGGCACCTGTACATAACACTTCTTAATTCTTCTTCCTCTTTCTAAAGTCTTATTTTTTTTCTTTTTAAAGCTTTGTCTGGTTTTCATATCAGGTTCATCAAGTAGAGCAAGAAGTTCCCCTCTACATTCTAGAAGAGACTGTGTAGATTTGGTGTTCTTTAAACATTTAGTAGATTTCTCCAGCAAAGCCATCAGAATCCCAGAAATTTCTCTTTTGAAATGTTTAAATTATGGATTCATCTTTTCCCCCAATGCTGGGGATTGAACCTAAGATATTTGCACTGAGCTACATCTCCAGCCCTTTTGAGTTTTTATTTTGAGACAAGGTCTCCCTAAGTTACTAAGGAAAGTGCCCAGATTGAACTCAAATTTGAGATCCTCCTGCCTCAGCTTCCCAGAGTGCTAGGATAACAGGTGTGTGCCACCATGCCCAGCTTCATTTTTAAAAATAGTAATCAGGCTACTCAAGTTATCTAGTCCTATGGGGTACACGCCTGGTTTTACAGGACTGGTCTATTTCATCTTGAGATGATTTGCACCAGGAAACGCTGAGCTCACCCCTGACCTGGTGCCCTTCTGCCCCCTGGCAGTGACCTTCCTGGGCCCTTTGGGCCTACTGCTGTCCCTTCCTGTCCCTCTGGGTTTCCATGCCCTCTCCAGTCTCTGTCCCAGCATTTCCTTCCTTCTTAAACGGGCCCTCAAGATTCTCTGGCCTGACCTGGAGTCCCTGAATCAGGAGTTCTGAGGAGGGACCACAGCCTGGGTTTTATAGCACTTCTACCCTGGCTCACAAGCTACTGCTTAGGAAGACATTTTTCAGCAAAAGAATGAAGTTTTCCCTTCCATCCTTCCCAAGAATCTCGGACAAACAGCAGCCTGTAGAGATCAGCGGAAGTGTGTACAATGTAGGTAGAGAGCCCATGTGTGCTGGAAAGCTGTGCTTGGGTCTGACCTGGGCGGACCTTGAATGGATGTTCCCTCTTCCACAATAGTGTGGTAATGTCTTCATCACTTGCCTTGTGGCTGAGACCCAGCTTCTGACATCCACCATTTACAGGAGGAGAAGCTTCTTTTGGCTTACAGTTCAGTCCAGGCTGGGCCAGCTCCCAAGAAGGAACAGCATGCTAGAGGGGCAGGGAAGAGGGAGAGCTGCTCACGGTATGGAGGACAGGAAACAGAAAGGAAGGGAGGAGAGGGGGAGGGAGATGCACCCTGCCAGGCCACACCCTGTGATCTCCTTCCGGCCAGGCCCTGCCTCCTAACAGCAAGTCATCTGTGAGCCCCAGAGTCCAATCACCTTCCAAACGCATGAAGCTCTGGGCCCATTTTAGGCCTAAACCCTAACACAGTAGACCCTGGAAATTCAATGTAATCATGAAAAACATGATTTAATGGGATTACTGAGTTCTCACAACCACCCTGCAAATTGCATTCTCTTCATAGAGATGGGAAGTGAAGCCCAGGTCATTAACACTCATGAGGGGCCACACCTCCCTAGCAGGCATGGAAACTGTTATATTTCCCATGTTATGGGCAAGGAAATTGTAACTTTCCTGAGATCACACAGTCAGGAGCCAGTAGAGGCACAGAGCTAGGCTCTGGTCTGAGGTAGCTGGGAAGTGCTGAACGTGCTCCAGAGCACAGAAGCAAGAAAGGGAGAAGCAGGCATGGTACCCAGGTCTGTCTCACTCCAAAGCCCATGAAGTTGCTTCTAATCCAAGCTGCATTCATTTATTCATTCATTCAACGCATGGGCTACCCACTGCCTCCTTTGTCTGGGGCATTAGACAAATGCTGCTGAGTAACAGGATGTGGACCTCACTTTCATAGCTTTTGGATTCAAGGACAACATAGGTGAAAATGCTACAAAAATAGTGTAACCTGTGTGGTGGTGCATACCTGTAATTTCAGTGTTCTAGGAGGCTGAGGCAAGAGAATTGCAAACTTGAGCCCAGCCTGGGCAACTTAGTGACTTAACAAGATGCTGTTTCCAAAAAAAGTACATTGTTAATTAGAAAAATTGGGTGAACATGAAATGGAATAAACATGTTTGGAAACCAGCTGATGGCTGTGTGCAGCCCCTCAAGTTATTTACTGTCCTTGACCAGGTATGACCAGTCCAAAAAATTTATTAATCTATGTTTGCAGTATATAATATATAAAATATTAGTAGACATTTGTTTCATCACAACATGCTGTGTAGTGTTTCAAATACTGAGCAAACACAGGATCTACAAAGATCACGTGCTGCCTGCCTAACATTTATCAGCGGAAACCAGTTACGTTTCACAACAACCAAGTACAATCAGCTCCTTGGGGAATTATCATTTTCTATTTGACTGAACGCTTTACTGATTCTTCCATTAAAAACTTCTAAAGCCCAGATAGACAGACAGCTTTTAAAAAGCAGATAGCACAAACTATAGAACTCCTAACAATATGCTGATCAGGATTTAGAAGTTAGGAGTAAAGCTTACGAGAGCTAAGTTTCATGGGTCTCTCTAGCAACCAGCAAAAACCAGGAGACTGGCACAGGGCAGTGATTCCTGCCTTTCCAGGAACTGCTGAGGCTGTGATGGTGAAGCTTTTAGAGATGAGTGCCCAAACTGCCACCCCAAAGTCACTAATTTATCACAAATTGCCAACACTGCAATTAAACTCCAATACTGAGGTTTTCATTTAGAAAACACAGTCCATACACTAGCATCTTTTGTCTTAACAGAAAAACACAATAACAGAGCTTCCAAACAGCTTTTCATTGAAAGGTAAAAGCTTGCATTTGTACAGTAAACGTGATCTTTGCTGTTGTGTGCATGCTGATCATTCATCAAACCTTGCCTCATACTTTGTTAGTTTGAGAGCAACACATGCAGCACTCAGGTCATCTATTAGTCTGTTTCCTGTATCAGATCTGATATAATTCAAAGCTGAAAACAGCTGCTCACAAGCATAAGATGATCCAAACAAAGTAAGAAGAGCAATCTCAAGTGCTTTCATTGACTTAAAATTATTTGGCAGAGAACTGCACACTTTAGGGTTTCATTTTCAGAACTTCCAATGATGCTGTCCTTGTCCACCCTTCACACTCTGTCTTCTTTATCTTCTCAAGTGTTGCAAACAGGTTATAGAATTTATTTTTCCAGATACAGCTTTTTTGAAGTTCTAATAGCTCAGTTTCTAGATTTCCAGAATCTAAGCAGGATCAATCAAGTTTTTCAAATTTGGCTTCATCTGGAGAGGTAAGAAAGCCCAGAGTTGTCTCCATCTTTTGAAAGGATAAAAATCTGATATTAAAATTCTCCTTTGCAGCTGCTACAGTGCTAGAAAATTCCTTGTAGATTCCCTGATGGCTCATAGGATTGTCTGCAAATGTAGTAGAATGTTATAAATTTCTAAGTAAAGTATTGTACTGTGCTTGAATCTCATCAAGAAGGTTTGAAACTGCTGAAAATTAAGAGCATGAGCCATGATGTAATTCACCATTTTTGTGATGTCTTTGAGGATACAATCTAAGTTGTTGCTGCTTTCCCTGGCACAAAGAGCTTCTTGATGCATAATACTATGAAATTGAATGAGTGGGTGTTTTGCTTCTTTAACAAAGAACTATATGAAAGCAGTTACATTACCCACCATCCAAGGTGCCCATCACTAGTAATTGAAACCACTTTTTCTGGTCTTACATTTTGTGACAAAAAAGCCTCTATCACAGAATTGAAGATATCTACCCCTTGTGTTCTTCCACTAGCTCTCCTATCTCTTCTGTCATGATGTCACCAACACAAAATTACTTCTAGACTTACATGATTATTTATATCCCTGCTTTCACCCAAGCACATGGAGTGCTGCTGACTAACATTATTTGCCATGTGCAAGACTTGATCTTTAACAGTATTTCTGCTAAGTGGCATCTCAGAGATGTGTTGTATAATTTTAACCTTGTTTGGAAGAATCATGAAAAAGGGAATTACTCCAGATAAAATGGCTATTTTGATAAAATCCCCATCAGAAAGAGGCTTGCCATGTTTTGCTATGTACAGTGAAATTTCAACACTGATAGCTGTCAGATGATTTTTTTAGAAAGATAGTTACAAAAACTAAGATAACAGGAATGGTATTCCCTCAATTTCCCCTCAGAAAACCCTTTCCTTTCAATTTCACCAAGTTCAACAATATTTTCATGGTTGATATCAAAAGCCCACCTGACACTGATGTGTAATGCAAAACACTGTTACCACACAGAATACATAACACTTCCTTATTGAATTCAATCACTCCCAATGATTCTGTCTAGGCCTCTTGCACCTTCTACTATCTGTTTTCATTTCTGCTTTTTTTTTTTGTTGCAATCATTTTTTAATGTTCAAGTTGGAGTCTTCAAAACCACAAAATTTTAAAAATTCACTGTCTTAGTTATTTGCTCTCACTGCTGAGACAAAATAATCGAACACCCAAATTAAAGAGGAAAAGGTTTATTTAGCTTACACTTTGTGAAGGTTTCAATCCATAGCCAGCTGGCTCCAAGGCAGGGTGGTGTGGCAGAGGGGCAACAGCTTAAGGTGGCAGAAGACAGCAAAAGCAGTAAGAGTAAAAGAGGGGAGAGCAAACTTCTTTTCCTACCTTCCATTGTATGCAGGCCACCCCCACCCAGGGTGGGTGTAGCATTCACACAATTTTCATGCCCTGCTCTTGCATAGGCTCAGGATGTTTTCAAAGTGAGGACCCTGGCCTCCTGCTGAGTCACCTGGTTAAACTTCTAAACTTCTCAAGTTACAGAATGAATCAAACATTACAACATTCTGGAGTGTAAACAGCCATACTAGGGCATGTCCTCTACACACTAGGGTATAGAAGTGCTGAGATACTTAGTTAAACTGCTAAACTTCTCAAGTTGACAAAATGAATCAATCATAAGAATCCACCCCTTGTCAACTTGGCAACCAGGCACATTTCTCTAAATTGGTCTCCAGAGATACCCTTATCTTATTATGTCACAGCTTGAACATTATAACACAGGTTTTAACAATTTTAAAGAACCAGTATAAGTCTATCAACATTATATTTCATTAGAAACATAACATTCTGCCCCTCGCCCCCCAAAAGACTCATGCATATCCCTTTATGCAAAAGGCATTTAGTCCATCTCTAAGAGTTGTCAAGGTCCTAACAGTTTCAGCATTGCTAAAAAGTCCAAGTCACAAGTCTCCTCTGAGATGTAAGGCAAACTCTTAGCTGCAAGCCCTTATGCAAATGAAAAGTTAAACACTTCCAACATTCAATGGCACAAGATAAAGATTTTCATTCCAAAAGTTACAAACAGGGAAATACAAAGAATTGGGACCAAATCAAGTCCAAAATCCAGCAGGGCAAACATTCCTGTAGTTTCATATGCAACATCCAAAGCAATCTGTGATAAGGTGTAAGCTCCAAAGAGCTCAGGTGACACCATCCTTATGGCATTTCTGGTGGTTATAGCTCTTATGGTTTCTCTCTTGGGCCTGCAGCTTTCCTTAGATGATCCATGTTCCTCAATTTTCCAAATGTCTAAGGTCTCCATTTCACCTTTGGCTTCACATTCACAGTTTCATACATTGTCTTCTCAGAGGCAGACTGCCTCCCAGGACTTCTGAAATCAAGGTGGAAGCCTTCTTAACCCCACAACTCTTGCATTCTGCATGTGCCTAAAACCAGCACCACGTGGATGATGCCAAGGTCTGCTACCAACTGAAGAAGTAGCCAGGCTTCCCTCCCTCTTGGCTGTAGGGGTCGAGTGTCTGGAGTATTGGGCACTCTGAATTGAATTTTGAAGAACAAGCTTTCTATGCTGCTGCCATTCTGGAACGTGGTGCAGCTGCTGCCATTCTGAAACATGGTGCTCTATACCTTTCTCCTCAGAGCAAAGTCTTTCACCTTTGCAGTTTTGAGGCTGTAAAGCCCTCAGGCCATCTTTTATATTTTCTTGTTCCTTCTCAGCAATGGAGATCTCCTCAGCTCTATCTTTGCAGTCCACAGCCTTACTGGAGCTTCCTTTCTGGCCAAACTCACAATGTTTTAAATCATCCTACTGGGCTCTTTGCTCTTGATTCTCAACATAGATCTGGCTAAAAGTCCCTAACAGTAGCCATGCCACCACTTTAACATTTGACTGCCTTGAAATTTCTTCTGCCAGATTAATTAGTCCACCACCCTTAATGTCAGTCTCAGGCAAAATCTCTGTACATGAGCAAAATGCAGACATATCTGCAAAAACCATAACACACATTATCTGGAGCCCAACAGCCAGTGCAGTCTTTCTTTCCCAGCAGAAACCTGAGCCTGGTCTTTACCAGGAGGATTTATATCAGCCTTTTGGTCTTCTGAGCTCTGACCAGAATCTCCCACACAGAACAGTCTAAGGCATTCCAGCTCTACTCTTTCAGGCAACATCTCTGAACTTTTCCAATCTCTTACCACAAGCCATTCCCAAAGGCTCTTGAACCACATGATTAGGTATAGTCACAGTAATGACCCCACTCCTGGTACCAAATTCTATTTTGGTTACTTTTCTCTCATTGCTGAGACAAAATATTCATTGCTCAAATTAAAGAGGGAAATGTTTATTTAGCTCACAGTTTGTGGAGGTTTCAATCCATATTCAGTTGGCTCCAAGGCGGGTGGCATGGTTGACAGGCAACAGTTTGTTGCAGTAGAAGACAGCAGAAGCAACAAGAACCAAGGTGGTGAGCAAGCCTCTTTTCCTCCCATTTTTGCTGTTGTTACTTTTGCTGTCTTCCACCACCATGAACTGTTGCTCTTCTGCCATATGGCACACTGACTTGGAGACAGCTGATTATGAACTGAAACCTCCACAAAATGTGAGCTAAATAAACCTTTCCTCCTTTAACTTTGGGTGTTGGGTATTTTTGTCTCAGCAATGAGAAAAGTAACTAAAACAAGCCCCCAATACAAATCTATCCCTGTACCAAAAATGGTTAACACTATTAGTTCACACTGCAGAATTGAATATTCCCTGAATCAACAATCTATGCCTCCTCTGTATTTGCTGACCACCAGCTCAATTGGGCAAAGTTCTACTGATCACAAGCCTTTGGCCTACTCTGAGAAAGGCATCTGAGTGCATTTCTTACCTTATGGGGCTTCTGCTAAAATCACTGCTAGTTCAAGAAAAAATATATCCTTGCTGTTTTCATAAATTCTTCACAAACAAATAAATATGATACTGCACATTTAAATATGCTGGGAGACAGTATAACATTAAAAGAATTCAATCCCTCAATTAGAACATCTCTTTGATAAATCTCAGATATTAAATTTCAATTTTTCTTAAAAACCTCAAAGTTAAGATCTTGCAAAAACAAAAATGAATGCATTAAAGCTCAGCCAGTCCAAGCAAATATATAACCTTAGCTGCACACTGACCATCATATAAAGACTCAGATGAGTTGTAGCTAATGAGTCACGGTTTGTCACGTCATCACCTGGCACCACTACTCCTTTCCGAGCATGTGCATGGCCTGCTTGTGCACTGCTATCTGATGCTTGGCTGCAGGGTGGAGCTGGAGTGATTTGGTTTGCATCCTGACAGAGAGATCTGAGTGCCATAGGTCTGCCACCACTGTGCTGAGGTGCAGCCCCCACCAGAGGTGGTACCTGCTGCCTGGTGAGTGCTGAGTGTCCACCAACACTGTTTCAGTGGGACTGCAGGGAGTGTGGAAAAGTGCCATGGAGACAGACTGGGATGTGCAACTCTGTGCTGGCTTGAGCACAAAATGGTCCTGAGGTACAGACAGGGAGGAGGGCCAGCCCTGAGGTCAACATCCTGAAAGACTGTCCAGTCTAGAAATGAAATTGTTTTTATCCTATGTAATAACTCATATAGGAAAGATGACAGTAATTGGGAGAGGCCATTAGCACCTGCCACAGTGTTTAAGGACTGTATTGCTTGTCTTTCAGTTACATACCTTTTCATTAGGGGGGGCGTTTGTTGGTCTCAATAATCTTCCAAAAAGAGATCAGACTCTGCCTGCCAGTGCCTACATTCCTAAGAATAAAGGAGGTGCTTCAAGAGTCACATGAATCCTTGCAAGTTGACAGCTACTTATGAAGCTCTGACCAGCTCAGTGATCCTGTACAACACTTCTCCTGCAAGACTAAGTTTGGCTTACATGGCTTAAGACTAAGTCTCTCCTACAGACAGCAGGACTCTGAGAAGAGAGAGGGAGAGGAAGGGAGGGAGGGAGAGAAAAAGGGAGTGAGGAGGAGAAAAGAGAGAGAGACTTTGCATTCATAAATTCTGTGAATTTCTTACTAATCATTAGAGGTCAGCTAGTCAAGATAACGCATGATGAATAACTAATGTCTTTACTACTCAGTGTAAGCCTTTCCTATGTCATGTCCTCATTGTGCGAAGAAACAGGGTTTTGTTGTCCCTTTTCTGAAATTTCCACCCCATCCCCCATATTCTTTCAATCTCTTTTGCCATAAATGTGGCTTTGAGGTGCTGGGGATACAGCTCAAAGGTGTAGCACTTGCCTAGTATATGCAAGGGCCTGGGTTCTGTGACCAGCAATGAGAGAAAAAAAAGCCTGAGTGATGGTGCATACCTGTAACCCCAGCACTTGGGAGAGTGAGGCAGGAGGATCACTGTAAGTTTGACACCAACCTGGGCTATACAGTGAGTTCAAGGCCAGCCTGAGCTGTATATGGAGACCCCTCAAAACACACAAACAAACAGAAAGAGGAGAAAGAGAGAGAGAGAGAGAGAGAGAGAGAGAGAGAGAGAGAATCAGAGGACTTGCTGTGCTATGGATTGTCAAATTTGTAGCAATGGGAAATGAAGTTCTGGGCTCAGGTGGGTGAGCAGCTAGAGTTCTTCCACAGGCAGACAGAGGAGGCAACCCTGCAGGTAAGTAGCTCTCCCTGGCCCTCCAGAATCTCCTCCTCTCTGATCTCATTCTTTCTGCACTGTCAAGGTCAAAGAAGAGTTTGCATAGCCTCTTTCACATCTCATTGCTTGGGCTACAACTCTTAGGAGAGTAATGATATTCTAATGGGAAGCTAATTTTATAATGCTATGTTTACATTCCAAATTGCATGGGTTGTTTTTCTGTTCAAACAGTTCCTCATACAAAGATCCTCAGAAACCAGGTCTTTCACATCGTTGACTGATTTGTCTAATAATTAAGCCTGAAAAAATTTCATATACTCTTTTAACACAATCATTGAGAATGAAAATCTGTAACCAAGTAACTAAACTTTCAGCACATTGTGAATATTCAAGCTTATCATCATCTTTTAACCAAATGGGAAAATGCTAACATTAATTTGTGAAATAAGAAAGCATTTACTCCAAAGACTTTGAAAGCTGAGCTACATTAATAATCACTGCACATACATACTCTCTCCAAAGCTAGACTTACTTTGTTATTTTTTGCAACTATCTTTTGATGAACATCCTCTTTTCCCAACTTTATCTTTGTGAATAGGTTTTTCTTCCAGAAATAAATTTGCAGGGTTTTCATCGTTGCCATTCATATTTGAAAAACAGTTGGAATCGCATAGTTTTTTTGGCAAGCAGAATGGAGATACCTGCAAAGGAATGTACAATATAAAGCTTAGAGTATACATTTTTATCTTCAGCAAGAAGGAATGCCCTAAAATAGGTTAAGAGTTCACTGGTATGCATTTAACTTCTGAACTACAAGTCTATGGGTCTGTTTAGTGATTAATCATTAATCTTAGTAAATGCAATTTTCTACTCTTTAGCAGTAAGAACATCTATTTTTGTCACTCAAATGGAAGAGTTCTGATTTAATCACTTGTCTTTGTGAAAACTCCTCCACAGTTGGCTAAGCTTATGCACTTCCAGGATTTAATTCACACGTAGAGCAAACAGCACATCAAGTTTTGTGATCCAGTGTGAGAACTCAGGTGGTGGTAAATGTGATGAGATTCAACACTGTCAAATAAACCAGAAAGATTTTTATTTATTTTAAACAAATTTCCAATGCACATGCAGGTTTGGGGGAACATACACTTTTGCAATTTGCATTTCATATGTTCTAAAGTGCCCACTGGCAATGCAGAATGGCAAAATATTTCAGTGACTGGAAGGAAAAACATTTGCTATTCATGTTTGCAAATGCCCGGTGCAGTAACTCCTCCTACACAGAAACATTATGCAGACCTCTCTAGAACATGAAAATACAGCAGTAAAGACCGTTCTGCACAAGGCTGCAAATAACTTGGGAAGCGAAGGTCACCAGACAGCTTCCACCTTCCCTTTGCCCTACATCACTGCCCCCTGGAATGATGTAGAGAGTCCACTTTGGAAGGGCTCAAGGCCTGTATGTGCCTCAGAGAGAGACCTGGGATATTCTACATTCCACACTGAGGTCATTGGGCTGTGGAATTTTGTACCTATTTTCAACAGGACTACAATTTTTGAGAAAGGCTTGAAATCTTTGTGCTATTTCAAACTATATTTTTGCTAAATAAGTGGAATTTTAAACATGAATGACCAACACTTAGAATTTGGTGATGCTCTGATTTTGTGATGCAAATTAGCTTAGTGATCCGTGCTGTGGATTTTCCAATCTACTTTTCATGCACATTTGATACAGTACCTACGCGTTTCCATGTAGTTGTTTATTTGGTTTAGCGAATTGCTTTTCAATAACCTTTTTACTTAGCATTTTGGCTTTGATTTTGGGCATTAAGTTGAGGGCTTTTATGATGAGATAGATCTCTTCTGATTACCACTGCTTCTATTTGCATTTAACACTTTCACATAATTCTTATATTTTTTTATTTTGGTGGTTCTGGGGAATCAAACTCAGGGTCCTGCACATACAAAGCAAGAACTCTGCCACTGAGCCACATCCCCAGCCCAAGTCTTATATTTTTAGAAAGTAGTAGTTGGATTATCCTTTTTTAAAAAAATGGATTTAAATTCAACTCTTGAATTTTTCATTTGATCAAAATATTGTGCCTAGGTGGGTACCTTGCAAACAAATGTGAAGCAAACAGAAGCAAATCTGTAGCAATGTGGCTATTAGCTGATTATTACTGTTTTAGTAACACACTGAATGGTGAGTTCTGAAATTGAAGTTAGCATCACTTTCAGTGATTGATACATATGTTCTATTGAGACAAGTTTGAGAGGTGTGATGTCCCTTCAGTGAATGACAGCTAACTGGATGGTAACAGTGAGCACTGTAATATGAAAGATTATATAAAGTATACCTTTTCATTTCATGAGCCATTTCTGTCTCTAAAACTATATACAAGCAATGCTGAATTCCTTTATGTAACCAATATTAGTTTATAGAATATATATAATTAATGATCTGTTACTGAAAGCACATTTAGAAATAAATTTTTCTCTCTGTAACATCATTGGAGAGGCAGTGAGAGTTCCTCTCCTTTCCCAAAACACTTGTGGATGCAAAGACACAGTTCTGTGGCAAATCTGAGCTTGTTGCTCATGGACAGATGCAGCTATGGTAGAGCAGAGTCCAACATTTACATCCAGGGAAGCTCTGCCAACCGTGTGAGAACTGAACACATAGTTGTAGTGTCTTTGACTGTAGGATTTTCTAAAAACCCACACCAAACTCTCAGCACACTGCTTGCCTAGGAAACAAAGCCTCTAGTGTCTCTTTAATTTTATCCCTTTTTCAACGTAAAGGGCTCTTTACTGTTAAGGGCGCACGAGAGCCTGAGGACTCTCCCTTGTTTACTGGGCATACTCAGAGCTGGGTCCGACGTGCACATCTCCTTTGCTTCAGTCTGGCTTGTTCACTGTTAGCTCATTCAGCACAGGGAGCTACGGGGGGTGAAACAGATCCTGCTGGCCTTTATTCATCATGCACTTCCTGCCCGGAGTCTCCACAAAGCTTCTACCACGAAGCATCATTTTGCACAATTAGAAATAGTTGAAATAACAACTTCCAGGAAAATTCTTGGTTCCAGGACTTCTACACGTTTTCAAGTCAAGAATGCAGCGTCTGCTGCCTTGCTGCCTGCTCAGCAGGCCCCAGATATCCAGGCAGCTTGGGGAACCACCAGACCTTCAGCTCAGA
Source organism: Chinchilla lanigera (assembly GCF_000276665.1). Classification (NCBI taxonomy): domain Eukaryota; kingdom Metazoa; phylum Chordata; class Mammalia; order Rodentia; family Chinchillidae; genus Chinchilla; species Chinchilla lanigera. Next base: position 28,814,282 of record NW_004955418.1, on the reverse strand, counting down.
TGGCCCAGCCAATGGGTTTAACACATTCCACCATGAGCATTGTGTACAAATCTGCCGCATCACTGAACCAGGAGGATCTACTTCAGTCAAGCCCAACCTAACTAATGTGGAACCAGTATTTAGCAATTTGTTGAAAAAATGATGTATGCATTTCCATCCATAAGGATGGCTCTTACTCCAGTTATAGATCTTCCCCTCCTATACTCTTATTCATCTGTGCAAGAGAATGCAGCCTCTACTTCAGAATTTATCTGGGCAAATGTTCATGGTAAACTGAGGCAAACACCTGTACAGTTTGTCAAAAAGATGAAAGAAGTTGGGGAAAAATATAGTATTGCAGGAATTATCTGCATAATTACTTCAGATTTCTGTATTATGTGAACTACTTGGAATAAAATACCAACTCTATTAATGGGTATCTGCTTGCTAATATTATTTTTGACTTTCAAAGTATATCTGACCACACAGAGCGAGTCATTGTGACTTTTTCTCAAGTGTATATAAATAGTGATATTAGAAACTCCTGGATTTTGATATGTCATAATGTCTGATTCCCCTATCTGCACAAATATCCACTGTGGCTGTATTTTGATCTGTCACTCGGAACATTGACATTGGCTTCATACAAATCATTTCTTTACTTTTCCAATGAGTATCAAACTAGAGGCTAGAAATGAGAGGGTAGAAACTGCAAATGAAAAGCTGTATTTTTATAAATACAACGTGAACACAGGTGCTGAATTAACGGGGCATATGTACATCTTTATGGCAACTTTTCCCATTACATGAATAGTTCTGGTACTTTTACAAAAACATGAAGGATAAATCCATTTGAGGATACTGTAACAATGTGCATGTGAGAACACACACACACACACACATACACACACACACAGGCAGCAAATTTACAAAGCATGTCAGATAGCTGGTGGCCATTACTGAATGAAGAATAAATTACTGAGTCACCTCAGATTCCATTATATTTATACATAAATTGTGCATTTATAAAAATCTTACAAATAATTTTTCCAGGAAGACATTACGGGTAACAATTTAACACATGTAATAAGAAAATATCTTAACATCTTAAAATCACAATCAGATAAATTAAACAATTCAAGAAGCGGATGGTTATCACGAGTAAAGAATTCTATTTATAAAGACTTCTCCATTTTTCATGTTTGAAACCACGGCACGTTCTGTCACGTTTTCACCCTCACATATTGTCTGTAAGCCTTGTCTCGATGGACGGAAAGTAAAGCACTGTGAAGTATAGCCCAGTAGAAAGTCAAACACACATTTCAATCAGCCATTTATATGAAGAGAAGTTCTACTTCTGCAAAATTGCAAGTAGATTTGCTGTCAGATTTTGTAAACTGGACAGACCGTTAGACTTGTTGTTTTCTAGTAAATAGACGGTTAACTGCATTTAACAGAACAACTTTACCAAGACATGATGAAAACTTAGTTGACATCGCATTGTGCTGTGTTCTGAGGATACTGAAGCCACCTGGTGTGAAGGGGAAAGTGGGATAAAGCTGTAATGTTAACTGGGAATAAATCTTGTATACCATTGTTCTGAGACTATCAATACTTGTCTATATTATGCTAACAGCATATCTCATCTTACAAATGAAATGCTAAGTATTTAGGAGCAGGTGGTAACATTTCAATGACTAGGATAGTCAACATGAGCCCAACATGTGTCCTGATAAGGACCAATAAATGTGCAAAGAGGGAAGAGACAGACTGTTACTGTGTATGTGAAAGCCCTGCGTCCCACTTTAACATTTACAATATCTATACAGAGCACTATATTTCATTATTAAAGATGTAGACAGCAAAAATATTCACATTTAAACTTCTTACAGAAGTTACTCTTCTATGGAGGAAAACCAATTACATTAACAGGGGAAGTGGAAGAGAGGAAATTCTTAGGAGACTTACTCAGCTGACAGTTTCTCTTTAAAACATAGTTTTAAAAAGGAATGAAAGAGGTCTCAGGTATATTTTCCATTTGGAGGTTGTCCTTTTCAGTCTGAGTTATGGTTCATGGCAAAGTGGGTGCTTTTGGTGAAATAGATGAATAACGCCAATTTATTTCTTATAAACAAATGTGCGCATCGAAAAACTGGAATTGCTGTATGTGCCTGGCAAGATCAGTGAAATGGCGAAGAAGGAAATGCGCATGTGTACCCTGGACTTGAGATACGCATCCCCATCAGAAGGCCAACAGGGGCAAGCTGACACGGGTGTTGACCCTGGGTCTGGGGACGCCAGGGTTGGAGCTGGGCCAGTCTCTTTCCATCCCCAGAGTCTCCTGTCTGCTTTACCATGGAGGTGCAGAGTAGCCAAGAAAAAGAATTATGTTTAATATTTATAAGTTAAGCTAGAGAATGATGGGGATCATGGTGGGTGGGAGTGTTTGGTGAGCAAACTTCCGGCTACCACCCCTAACACAAGCACACAGACATACACACATATTTAGCGTGTAAAATGGAGTGTAATTAACAGGGATTCACCACTCTTTTACAGTATTTCTCAAGGTAGAGTTCACAGACCAGGGGAGGTTCTTACAAATGCTTAAGAGGTGGGTATCACTGCTTTAAGCAAACACAGACACCTGCTCCTCATGGCGAGTAAGAAACATAAAGATTAATATTTCTGAAAAATACATGACAACTCTGTCCATACTGGACTTCACCTTCTTACATTACCTATTTATGGCCTATTTGCATCAAATGGTGTTTTCAAGGAAAAAGAATTATAGTACATAAAAAGAGGGAAAGCCAGTGTCAAAAGACTATCATACATGCCGAGGTCAAGAAGCCATGGTTTGGAGTCCTGGTTAGAATTAACAATGACAGTCACACACTGAAAACTGTAATGACTTCCTCTGGGAAACTATGATGTTCTCTATGCACTCCGTGGGGGTGAGTGGCATGGAGGCTGGGAAGGGAACAATGTTCCCTCTGGTACCTCGCTTCGCAGAAGGGAGGGACTGGGCAGGGCCCACGGAGAGGGCCAGGAAGCACCAAGCAGGCCGCACCAGGGGTCCAAGCCTGCGGCGGGGCCCCTGGCCAGGCAGCAGCTCTGATGCCAACAGATGAAGGAAAGGTACGACAGGTGGGGCTTCCTCGTGGCCCGACAGAGCTCTTATTGAAACTTGATGTCTCTTAAATGGAAGCAAGCCTGTCAGCTGAATGACCCTATGCAGTGCAATGGAGTTCAGGTGTTTTAGAGAATCATACAAACAAAGTGGAAGAAGTTTTCTCTATTCTGTTCCTGGAAGAAAAGGGGTGTTTGGGGCACTTTCCACAGCTGAGGGAAAAGAGTCGATTTATGAGTCTTCTGGCAATAGAGAAATCTTAACCTCAGGTTCTGTAAAACTCAGTTCCTCAGCAACAGAGTCCAAGCCGCCACATTCCCACAGGGACACTGATTCTCCCACAGACTGTGTGGCTCCCCCAGGTCAATGGTGCCCTCGGCCACTGCTCCAAGGACAGCGGGGTGGGGGCAGCTGGTTAAAAGTCAGGCACAGCTTGGAAAGAATGGCTTTGAACTGCAGTATTCTGCAGAATACAAAGCGGAGTAAAAGAAAGCCACATTTTCAGCTGTGTTTACAAGTTACATGTGCATTTCAAGTTCAAAGTAGGCAAGAATTGCTGATATCATGTGAGGTGAGATGTGTAAAAATAATCCTAGCAGTAGGCATTACATATCGAGAGCAACACAAATAGAGAAGGGAAACGTAAGAAAAACAGGCTAAATGTTCTGATCCAAAGAAAAAATAGTGAGGCTAAATGATCCAAAACCTAAGTAAAAATTAATGCAAATACTCAGTATATAAAAAGTAAGCACTTCCATATTCTAGTCTTCTTGAATATAATTTTCCCTCAAAAATAATTTTTCAACTATTTCAGGAAAATTTAAAAAATCTGAAATAGCTGTTTTAAATCTGCGTTCCCAGAATCAAAAAGAAATAATTACTTATGATGAACTGATTGCTATACGTTAAACACAAACACACCAATTTTACCTTTTAGATGTTAGAAATAATGGGGCCCCTTGTACCATTCGTGTTCTAGGTTTACCCCCAAAATAAGAACAAGTAAAAGCCAGCCCGTAATTCTTTGTGATAAGAAACAGTATCTTCTCAGAAGGCAAATAAAGGAAATTCAAGATCAGCAACAATGCAGGAGATCTAACAAAATGTCTAAAATGCTAGCATTACAAGGTTATGCATAATCAGAGAACTATTTTTGTAGCTCTGTCACAAAAAGCAGTGGGTGCAGGTGGTCTTGGTAAGTCAGGTGTCTGCACAAAGTGTAACCTGTAGTGGCTGGAGGTAAAGACCTCGTGGTCTGAATCCTCCACACCAGGCCTCTGGCGCCTGACACACGTGCTACTAGCTTCAACTCCTTTCTTCACAGTTTTAATGTGCAACATAAATTTGATCTCGACTCTTTTTTCCCCTCTGTGTGGCATTTCTGTCATGTACAGGTGAAATCTGTACTTTGCAGGAGGGATAAATTACTATGGATTCAAGGGAGATAAGCCGTATGGGACCACACTGGTAAGTACACGGCTGCCTTTCCACTTAAGAGACCAGGAGCCCCCGGAAAGAGAAGATTCCCTTATGTGAGACTGAGCCACGCTTTGGAAGGTCTCTGGAGTTTGGCTGTGTCGTGACTGAAACACAAAGGGTCACCAAGTTATCTTTCAGAGTCTTGGATTGGGTCTTCACATTTTTTACTATGACTTTGGTGTTTGCGTGTATAATTAAACACAACCCAGAGATCTGGGAAGTGTAGAGCCAGGTGCTTTGTTAAGGGATTAATTTTTTTTTTTTTTTTTTTTTTTTAGCATTTCTTCACTCTTTCTAAACTGTCAGCACACAATCTCACTGAACTCAGTGGTTGGAAGAAGGTAAGTTACTACTGGCATTTGCTTTGAAATACAAGCTAGCGCTGGCTGCCAGGGAGAAGAGACACAGAAGGGACAGGGCTTCTCTTGCCAGCAGGATCTTGGGGTAGAAGCGGCAGCATCCTGCTGCCCTTCGGTGTCCCAGTAACTCTTTCTCCCCTTGTGCTGAGAGGCTCGCCTCTTTTGCAGTGTCCGCTGGCAGCATCTGTGTGCCTGCATCCACTGGGAGCCTGAGCCAAAGTCTGATACCGTTTCACAACGGCGCGTCATGAAACATCTACCTTGAGCAGGCCTGGTAAAGAGCCACAAATTCAAGCCAATGGTTTTGCTATCACCTCTGGGCTTAACATGTTAAAGAGAAAACACACTGTTAAAAACATGACGACCCCTGTCACTTTATTGCTGTGGTCTGAGTCATTTGAACTAATTGGTGATTTCCGTATCATCTAAGACAAACAAACCAAGAACTCCACTTAGGGCAGTTATTGCAGGGACACACGGTGTGCAACCCTAGCCACACTTCTACTGAAGCGCTTTCTGTCTTCAGAGAAAAAGTACAGAACTGCCTTTTCCTGAAGGTGACCGACAACGGGCTGGTGGTAACGTAAGCACGAAGATGTACTCTCTCCCGTTTCTTGAGACAGCACACTGAGGGTTCACAGGATGACTTGCATCAGACACAATTTAATGAAAGCTCTCAAATAAGCGATTTTATTCCTATCCATGATTGCAGACATTTACAAAACCATAACATCTGAGTTCACCTTAAAAAATAACTTATATAAAGCAGTGATATACACAGCACAAAATAGTTCAAGGAGGGGGCAGGAGCAACTTTTAATAATTAAAATGTAAACGTGAAAAAAAGAATGGAATAAAAGTCCCTACTTATTTCTACGTAAGATGTCATGTCATATTTTACAATGTCCTGTGGGTCGATGCGTGCGTGCGTGCGTGTCCGCGTGACAGCCGCACACACGATACATCCTCTGCCCACACATATACATACACAGACAGTTATCTGCAGTTCGGTCTCAGGCAATTCTACTGTGCCGCTCCGTGGTGGTCTGAATCGCGTTTGGACCCGCTTTCTTCACAAAAAAGGGGAGAGAGCAGGAAATAAACGGGTTGGCGTGGTGCGACTGAGATCTGTTCACTGTACACGGTGATGAGGAAGGTTCTTCCGGAGGGCTCTGTGGAGGGCGGCTCCGGCATGTCCAGGAGGGGACTCGGGACGCGTCACACACTCATTGTCATGCTCGGGGAGTACTGAGGGGAGAGAGGAATCGCACTTTAGCAGCAGTTCTTTCACAGACCACTCAGGTTCTTCCTGACACAACAAGGATGGCGAGTTTTAACAAGGAAGATGCGTTCTGCGCACGCCCCGATTCCCCATGACAGATGTAACACTATGCACTGCGAACATGGGCTGCTAGAAATTGACATCTTAAACAGAGGAAATGCGTTAATAATAGCACCTAGGGGTGTGGGCAGGATTAAACATAAAACATTGAACACTCTGTATCTTACTGGATCTGTAAAATTCTAGGTGAATAGCGGAGAGAATCAAAACAAACCTGACCCCAGCTGCCCTGAGATGTTTTCCCTCACAGAGTTAGCATCCTGAGTGTCTGTGTTCTGTCTTGCTAACCTCAAGCCAAGGTCCTTTTGGGTGACAGTAGGGACCAGGCTGTGACATGCTTAGCTGTCAGCTTCATGAGGCTGACAAACGTTACCAGGCTTTCAGACATCGGAAAAAGTGGTCTCAAAAATTGTTAGAAAGGCTCACAGAGCAGTTATTTTGCAGATGGCGCCAATCCGGCTCCAGGCGGGGGGTTGGACCGCAGCAGTGTGTCCCGGCAGAACTTCCTTGGGCGATGGACAGGCCCCATGCAGCTGAGAAACTAAGCTCTTAACATGATTTGATTTTAATTTATTTACATTTAGATGTCCACACATAGCTACTGGGAAGCATTTTCCCATCTTTTATTGACTTTTAAAATTCTTCTGAGCGCCATGTGCAGTGCACAAGGGTCACACTCCTCTGTGAGCAGGCGCACGCACACAACACATCTCCGTTCTTTGCTCACCCCGTCCTCTCAACCCATCTCTTGGTCCCTTTTCCTTTTGTGAAAGTGGCCACCACTTCGGGCAGCAGAGTTCCAAATCTCCAAACCGTGAGGTGGGGCAGCCGGCCCTGAAGCGCAGCGGACCCCGGATAAAACAGGCTCTGTGTTAAAATGCATCTGTGGTGCCGAGACTCTGGAGATGCTCTCCTGGAGCCCACGGACACCCGGGTGCTGGGCGAGGCCTTCGGCCACCCTGCTGGTGACTGCGCCCCTTGGAGAGAGGCAGGCAAAGTCCGGTGATCTGCCCCATGTGAGGGCTTAGCTAGCTCAGGGACCGTCCTAGGGAGGGGCGTGCAGGATGGCGGTGGTGCTGAACACCGACCAGCAGAGATGGGCTGCAGACCCAGGGCAGAGGCCGGGCCAGCGCTGAGCTCAGGAGGTCCCGGGGCAGCAGAGCTGGAGGGTAACCCAAGAATGTGCCACCCCTGGGCAGAGGAGGGCAAGGGGGCCACAGGGACCTTGCTGGTCCTCCAGACCTGGCCCACAGTGTGGAAGACATACCTGGTGATCACTGCATAGCTGGCAGTTTTGTTTCAGTACAAGGAAGCTGAGTGTGTAGTTAAACTGCCTCTGCTGTTGGATAACGGTGAATACACAGGGTATAAAGAGGGGAGACCGAGCCAGAACCTCAGCCCTCTGGGAGGCTGAGGAAGACTGCAAGTTGGAGTCTAGCCTGGGCAACTTAGCAAGATCTTGTCTCAAACTAACGGTAACAATAATTTAAAAAATGGCTAGGGGTCTCAGTCAGTGCAAAGGCCTGGGCTTCAATCCTCACAAGGGGGGGTGGCCTGAAAGTGAGAGGAGGGTCAGTCTGAAGACAAACATCCCCTTTTTATCACAATGGCAAAAGGCAAAGCAAAGCAAACCCCCCAACCTTTGCAGACAGGGGCTGCTGGGTCTCTAGCCTCTGCCGAAAAGAGGGGAATGCACCCCACTTCCTCCCAAGCACCGTTCAGTCCCAGCACAAATCACCCAGCAGGTGTCAGTGAGATATCCATGGCTTTCCACAAGACAGAATCACACTTTGATAGTTCACTTTCAGGAGCAAGAATAAACAACAAGAGGATCCATGGACACTGTGTGCACGTACCAGCGCCCCACAAGTGCAATCATTATATACCGCAAACATGCACTCATGCAGATTGTATCGATTTTAAAAAGAGGTACAAAATATCAATGGATATGGGAAAGCATGCACAGAGAAACTTAACGCCTGCTGTCTACAGTGCTATTATTTACAGTAAGAACTGCAATTCAGTGAGTAGTAGCCTGTGACTTTCTATGATGACTGAGACATGGGTGACCAAGACAGCCAGCAGCCACGTGCAGCCATTGGACTCTTGGAATGCGCTCAGTGCAGGTCGGGAACTGAGATTTCCTGGTACTTATTTTTAATTAGTTTACATTTAAGCAGCATAGCTAGATCATTAATCATTATTTCTGAACAAGGACTGTATTGCATATACTGTGCCAATAATCTAAAACATGTAAAGCATTTCAGAAAGGATGGAAAAAGAACTGTTTAAAACCATTTCTGGGTGAGTCGCAGTTATTTCCAGAGTGAAAGTTCATTTATTGTACAGTGTGAAGAACTGAGATTTTAAAACTTCTTGAGTGTTTTCTTCCTAGGTATGCCAATTTACTTGTAGAGCTCAGAGAAAGCAGCAGAGGATAATGTTAAAAATATATAATCATTTTTATTCTAATATACATTGCTAAAAGATACATATATGCAAACACAGACATAGAGTTTTCTTTTATTGGTTGCTACTATCCTTTAACAGTAGCAACGGCTAACATTTTTAACCTGGGCTACTTCCAATGTCTTAGGCAAATCTTGCAGAAAAATTATAATTTGTTCCTGATTTGATGGAAGTTAGGAGGTAGGTTTGGCAAGAAGGAAATTGAGTGAAAAAATAAAGCACAATAACACAGCAAGGGCCAGATTTGATCAGAAAGGGCAGCTTGCACTCCCAGAAATAACTCAGGAAAACGAGGCAGGCTCGAAGGCTGTGTAGTTTGCAGGTCACGGGGCTGCAGAAGGTGCCAGCGCAGGGTCTCGCTTTGTGCAGGACAGCTGTTGCGTCGCTGCCGCACGTCCACCTCAGGGCTGCAGGCCGCACACCCTGGCTGCCTCGGTGGAAGCTGCTTCAAAGGAAGAGGAACTCAGGCCTCCAGGAGACCTCACAGAATGTGAGCAGGAGGGCCTGTCTGCCCGTGAAGAGGAGGAGTGGTGCTAAGTGGAAAGTCACGTTTGGAGCCCAAGAATACCGTGGAGTTCTGCGCTGAGACCGGCTTCAGCGTCTCCTCTGTGACGCCCGCTGCATCGACTCTCAGGGACCGGCGGTGACATTCCTGTTCCTCTCAGCGGCCTGCTTCAAAACCGCCCCGTGAGTCTGCGTCTCATCAGAGGGCAAAATGGCTCCTAGCGCACTTTCAGCAGCGTTACTGTTTGAGTTAGCGAAAAAAACTAAATGCTAAAGATGTTAGTTTAAACTTGCTCAAGTGATGTTTTTAAGTTTTAATGAGTACACATTTGCAGTGCCGTGATCACACGGGTTGTCGGACGCTGGTCCAGTGAAATGTATTCTGAGACAGCCCACCTGCCTGTGAACGCGTGATTTACCTTGTCACGTCTGGTTTGTGTATAGTCCACTGCATCAGTGTGTTCACTAACTCTCTGGACAATGCATATAAACTCCTGCTTCTGCTCCTCAAGAACCCCTGAGTTCTTACTACATTTCTATGTCTCTGCGTCTGCATTTTATTTTCTTAATGGGAAATAAGGGAAAGTTCCACCACTCTGAGACAAAGTGAAATAAGTCTGGTGTTTATGTGACTACACGAAAATCCTGGGGTTGATGTGATTTCTCTGCCACCACAGAACTCGAGGGGCGGGGGCGGTAATACGCCATCCACCTTGTTTCTCAGTCCTGCCTCAGACTAAGATTGTAATATTATTTGTGCTCAGCTGATTATAGATCAACACTATAGGAAAAATGTATTTCTAAAGTAGTTCAGGAATTAGATCAATTGATTTCCCTTGACAAGCATGACGATCTTTTTTTTGAACTTAACCATTTTGTGCTCTGTGCTTTCAAAAACATGTTATCGAGTTTGGACAGTAGGGGGCATCTTTGTTTTCGGAAATAGAAGGCCCTGTTTGCGATCCCAACCCGAGGAGCCTGGGTCCCGGGACCTCTTTGAATCGTTCCGCGCTGTCCAGCGTGCTGGCCCTACCAGGTTGCGAACTTCGGCTGGGTGTTTGTTTTGTGCTGCTGAAGGAAGCTGAAGGAAGCTGCACACGCACAGTTCAGGGACACAGGCTCTGTCCAGGCTGCTTCTGGGGTTTACCTGGAGGTGAAGAGCAACAAACCCCCACTTTGCAGACTGCTGTAAAGCATGTGTCTTTCGGAGTTCCGCAGCACACACTCAAAGCACCAGCATTTGCGTTTGCATTATTGGAAAATGTTTTCTTTTTGAACGCATTCAAGAGTTCTGCATTTCCCTGATTGCAGTCATCACAGGTGATACCGGCTTAGTTATGCAGAGCCTTTGGTCTGTCAGCCAGAATCTCTGTCTTCCTCTCTCTTCTCCCTAAACAGGCCGTGTGGAGACATGATAAAGACCCCCCGTGACAGTGTCCACAGTGGGCCACGCCGGTCACCTGCTGCTGGGTACCTTTCCTTCTGTGACTTCGCTGTTGCTGGTCAGAGAGCGGGCGAAGAGGAGCAGGCCTCTGCTCTCCGATTCTGTCCCATCCTGCTCAGGGGAGGAGGCTGGCCAAGGCTGGCGGGGAAGACCTGCCCTCCCTCCTAGCACACTTCTCTCAGCACGGCCGGCTGGGGCCACAGCGGCAGGCTGGTGTCAATTCCGTGGCAGTGCCTTGAGTCCTGCCGTATACTCCTGACTGCTCCCCACACCAACTTTCTGAGGCCGACCTCGAATCCACAGCCCTACTCCAACAGTGACAACAAGGCAGTCACAGTGACAGCTGGGGGCCGGGTCCCTCCTGTCATGAAGTCACGGGGAAGCTGCTTCAAAGAGGCTTCTGAAACTCCTCTTCATCATTTCTGTTTGCTTTGAAAATACATGGCTTTTATCTATTGCTTTTGTTTTAAAGTTTTATGTTATGTTTCAAATGACGCAGAAAATTGTACCTATTTCTGCAGCACGATGCGATGTGACATTTCCACACTCGACACACCACACTGTTCACATGGGGGAAGACCCCTTCTGCAGCACTGCCTGCTTTACGGTGAGCACCTCCACATCCTTCCTGGCTTGTCTGTGGGGTGCATCGTGCAGCGTCGCCCCCTCAGGGGCCCCACCACGTGCCCCCCGTCAGCCCCCCCATCCCCCCTCGTCACTGGACTGTGGTCCTCACGGCCAGCCTTCCCCGCCCCAGCTCCAGCTCTGCTGGGCAGCATTCTACTCTTGGCTTCCCGGTGCTTAGTGATTTTTACATTCCACCTGTGAGTGGGGCCAGGCCATGCTTGTCTTTCTGCCCCTGCCTCACTTTCACTTCAGACAATGTCTTCCAGTGCATCCATGTTGCAATAATAGGGTTCCGTCCTTTTTTATGGGTGAAATATATTTCACTGTGGATGTGAGCACGTGGGTGTCCATTCTCATGTATTCCACATTTTCTTCAGCATGTGTCAGCTGGTGCACCCTTAGGTTGATTTCCTTTCTCGGCTATTGAGTATGGCGTAGTAGAGCATTACCATTCTGAAAGGTGTTTTTGTTAGTTATGTGAGCACCTGTCTTTCTTACTGGGCTACGTGCTTTCAGGACAGGTATGTGCTGTGTTTATCTCAGGTCCTTAACCTAGTGCTTTGGCTTCAGCAGGCTCAGTAAATGCTGAACTGAACTGATTTATCCTATGCCTCGTTGGCTATTATGCCATGCTATTGCTGGAAGAATTACAAAAATGGAAATAAATATCTCTAATTAGATAAAATATACCTAGGAAAGTGACTAAGTCATCTACAGTCTTGCAGTAAACACTCGAAAGAACCACGACCCAAAGCACAGCTCCTGTATCGTAAGCATTATTAAACGACGTGGCTTCTTGTGTTTCTCCTATTTCCCCAACACTGAGGGCTAAGCTCTTGATCTATCATGACTATGTCATGACCATTCCCTTCATCTTCACTACGTATATGCAAATAAGCTAACGGACAATGGAGATAAAATGTGAAGGCGGGGAACATCACGTCCCTCAGAGGCTGCAGGCTGCGACCAGGAAGTAAAAGAAACGGCGGGCACATGCTTGGGAAGGTGCTTCTGAAACTCCGCAAGTGTTTCCACTATGAAGTAACAGTTTAAAACTCACTGCCCTGGGCCGGACCTCGTCTTCTGCTCTTTCCGGCACCTAGCACACCACCAAGGCAAGAGATGGGCACTCTGGGCTGTGTGTGGAATGAATGAATGAATTTTTCTGCTTCACTTTTGGCTCTGCCACTTTTAGGGAAGTACGGGAAGCGGCTGCTTTGGCCTAGCACGGTCACCACCCCGGGCAATGGCAGGGGTACCACCTCGGCGGGCAGGCCAGTGCGACAGAGCGCGTAAAGAGACAGAGCACCTAAAGATGACTTTCGCAGCCCACGGACAGCACGGGGCATAGGTCTGGCTTTGGAAGGCCCCGTGACAGGTCAGTCGCACGGGAACTTGCGGGGAGGATCAGCCAGGCAACCCATTTCAGTCGGATCCTCTGCCGGGGACGCTCGCTGGGCAGAGACTGTTATTACTGTTCTTGTGACTGCGAGCACAGGAGTACACAGAAAAAGGTTATTTCTTTCAAAGAAATTCCACTTGAAGCATCTTATAACTTTTAAAGGATCACCCATTTGAACTCCAGATAAACAGCAGTAATAATGGCTTTATGCATTTACTCAAATAGAAGGTCTTCGGAAATAAAATGCAGATACAATAACACAGCCAATGAAATACTTACACTCTCACTCTGAAAAGGGTTTAAGAAATTCCCCCCCATCTCGCTGTCATCCCGCGGGGTGCCCGGCTGATTGCTCAGGCTCATGTTATTGGGCGAATTCTGTGAACAAGATTTGGAAAACAGGCATTGGTGAAGATTTTAATTCCTCCCTGGCATCGTACCGTTTCCAATCCCGATTCTAGGGCAGGGTCCCTCAGGCGAGGCAGACTTGCAGTGCTAATCTTAGGCCTCCACCACGGGTTCTGGCTCGTTCTTTGCACCTTGCAAGGTACTAATGCTTTCCCCAGTGAAAATTAAAAAATAAACATACAAAATTTCCCAAAACGACCTACCAAAACTATTTCCCTAGTTTCAGAATCAATATTTATTCAATTTCCCACCCTCAGCTTAGAGTCTGTAAACTTCCCCAGCATGGCTCTGGTGAGGAGAGCTTACCCATGGATGAGGCAGAAAGAACGATAACTCCCTCGATAATCTTACTAATCTAACTTGGAAAGGTCACTGCTTTCATAAACATTTCCCTTTAATTCTAGGTGCAGTTTACAGATCGTACTATTTCTACTGTTTGTTTTTTTTAAATATGAGCCCTAAGGAGAAAAGGAAGACCGCGAATGTAGTTAAGAACAAGAGAGATGCTTCAGGCCTACAGAATTCAAGTGTGTGCTCCACAGGAAAAGGAGGCTGAGGAGTGGGCTGTGTTAGAATCTTTTCCTGTCAGTAGTGTAAAAGTAGATTTAGTTTGAAACTTTCCTCTCAGACAAAGTGGCTGCTAGGAGCAACCTAACCAAACCCAAAGTTAGCAGGGCAGTGCTTCATCACCCGCCTAAATGCAGAGCCTCCTCTGCCGTGCCAGGTGGGCCATGCCAGCAGAGCAACAGGAAAGGCAGGGTGGCACCAGCACGCAGGTGGGCTACACAGCGCCACAACCATGTCGAAGGGATGCTTCCAAGGTGCAGTTGATTGACTGGTGGGAAAGAAAGCTTCAGGGTTAAGCATTTGCATTTGTTATTTCAGAAGGAAGAAAGACTAGATTTTTTTCCTAAGCCATTGGCATTTTATATTCTGTTTTGGAATACGTTTTTAGATTTCTCTAAAAGAAAAATGCTGGAGAATTTTGATTTCACTAAAACAAGTTGTATCGTAAACAAACACTTTGTGAATGAGTTATTCCTGGGAGAATGAGTGAGGCCGAGGCAGGGAGATGTCAAGGACGCAGGGAGGGTCTGAGAACAGAGCCTGGGGGGCCTGGGGGGGCATGTGGGGCCTGGGGGGGCCTGTGGGGCCCGAGTGCCAACAACCTGGGCCAGAGCCACACAATGAGGAGTCTCTCCCTCTGACTTTCTCTGTTTCTTTCTGTCTTTCTGTCTGTTTGTCCCTCTGTCCCCCTTCTCTCTCCTCTGAAAAGTTACCCAAGTATCTAGAAAAGAAACTGTACTTTGAAATCAACACTGGTTAGCTTGATTCACTTGAACACTTAAGTTAAATTTAACTGAATCCGTATTTTAGAATTCATTTTTAAAGGATTAAATAATAAGGTGTGCTCTGAAAACAGGAATCGTGATGCTGACTGAGCTCACAAAGGAAACCAAACTTACAAAAACGCTGTAAGATTGGCCCAACACCTGTAAGTCTTTCCAGCAAAGGTAGCTGTCTTGCTTCGTATTGAGTGGAGAAGTTGGTAACACGAGATAAAAACTAATCTGAGTAGAATGTATGCAAATGTAAGAACACACGCACTTAAAAGTGGCACGCTCACACTGTCCAGTAAAGGCAAGAAACGCACGCGCTCCTTCCTGAGCCTGGGGGAGGCGCTCACTGCGTCTGCTCCCCAGCTGCTCTGCGTCTCTCCCAGACCTGCCACACGGCGTTTCTTCACCGAGTTTGGAAAGTTCGGCTAACTTTAAATCTGGTTCTTGACTCAGAATTACTTAAGAGTTTGAAAGCAATCTTGCATTTTCTGCAATTAAATACTTTAAGTCCCTCCGGTGTTATCGTTACGTTTTCCACGTGATCTCCTTCTAGCACGGGGGCCCCGCCTTCTGCTCTGCTAAGGGGTGGGGAGCAAGGGAAGTGGGGCACAGAGGTGTGCCATGAGCAAGATTCAAGGGTTCGACAGGAAGAGGAAGAGTGTCAGGTCTCCACAGCCCAGGCCTATCCGTTCTTTGGCTCACATCTGAAAAGCCAGAAGAGGAAGGGCCAAATGTTTTGGTTGGGTTTGGTTTTTACTTGAAGGAGCCTCTGCAAAATGTGAATGCGACTAAAGCTGCTCAGAAGGAGGCGTCCCGGGCACGCTGCTGCCTGAGGCCACTGTGCAGCTTGCTGAAGACGCAGGCTGAAGAGCACACGCAAGGCCGGGCTCTGATGCGCAGGGGCCTGGGTGCGGAGCCCCCGCAGGTGGCCAGGGCCGTGGCAGTAGCCGTGTGCAGGCGGCCGTCCCGGTGCAGGGTCCCTGCAGACAGCACCACCCACGATGCACAAAGGAACTCAGGCTGTCAGACTGGCAGTGCAGCCGCTTAGCACAGAAGGAGAGAAAAGATCCCTAAAGAATACAGGCAAAGATTGCTTTTAGCTACGTTGGTCCTGTGAATTACATTTCTTATTGCAGTGGATGTGTGCTTCATTCTGTACTCTAGAAATTTAGTTTAAAATATAGATTTTTAGGGTTTTATGGATGCCACCCTCAAATGATACGACTACATTGCCACCACCCCTTCTCTGAGTGGGGAGGTCTCTGGCGCTGCGAGGTCATCCATGAATATGTCTGTGTGAGGTTACACAAGCAGTGCAACTTGCGCAGTCTCCGCGCGCTGCCGGCCTTCCTCTAAAGGCTGCGTCTCTAATTTGATCCCGTAAGCACCCCTTTGTGTCCTCTCCCAGTTACTAGGTTGTCTCTTCCTCTACTCCCAAAACATGTCCCAAACCTTTTCAACTCTTTAAATTTCAAATATAAAAAATTTCAAATTAAGAAAGCAAGGAAAAACAGTGGTTCTACTATAGTTAGAATAAAGAAATATCAACCCCATGAACTTTGGAGATCCACTTTGATTGTTCATAGGCTGTCAGGACTGAGTTTTACAGGGTGTTGTCTGGACTCTGCTACCAGCTGTCCACCTGCGGCATAGATAAGTTGAGCAGGGACTTGGCCACCACACTGGGAGGATGTGGACACGGCTGTCCTTAGTTCCCTTGTGAGGTCCTACTAGGAGCTTAGGTTCTTAGGTCAGAAAGCTCCAGATTTGAAAGACTTTTTGATCGCTTACTAAACATACTATTATCACATTTCATCTTCCCATATGATTGTTTTTCAAACTCAAAAATATCAATGTGATAAAGTTTAATATGAACTTTCAGTAAGCACTTTCCTTCTCAAAAACAAATCATCTGCTTCTCTCTACCTCAAATTCCTGAAGTAAATGCAAGAGAAAATATTTGCATCCACTGATGAAGTGGATGACTTTTTAGCTGCAGAAAGGATGAAGGGAACTTCACGTTTCATTAAAACAGAAAGCAACTTTGGAACTCTTTACCCACAGCCCGACCAGCGCCATGAGTGCACGGGTGACTCATGGTACGTGCCCCCAGCCGGGCCCGCAAGCCCCATGTGGAAGGGAGACAGTCAGCATGTGTAGCATTGCACAACTGTGGCACACAGTCACACTGGTCCTCAGCAAACGTGTGAAGTAGCGGGTGAATGACAGCTCTATGTTACAGCTCAGGAAACTAGGCTCCGAGATGGAATAGCACGCTCCCACCACCTGTAAGAGTCAAACCAGCATTTCTGATTCTCAGTTGAGTCCTTATTTATTGTAGCTATAATTGGAATACATACGGCCAGAAAGTAGAAAAAAGAATTGAAGTGGCACATAAGCAATGTTTAAAAGGGATAAGGCCAGGCAGCACATAGCTCCCAGCTACTCAGGCAGCTGAGGTGGAAGGATTTGTAAATTCAAGGGCAGCCTGGGCAACTTAGTGAGATCTTGTCTCGAGATAAAAAGCTCACTGGTAACTCACTGGTCAAGGGCCCCAGCGTTCAATCCCTAGTACCACCAAAAAGTCCCACACATAACGAAACCAAAACCTAAACTAAAAGCAAAACAGTGTGAAGGTGGAGTAAGAATTGCAGAATACGTAACCCTGTGCTTGATAAAATGCAGACTTAACTGGAGAATCAGAAAGATGCAGTAGCTAGAAACCTAAGTGGGACTTTGAACAGAATTACTAAGTGGCTACGCCAGGTCACCTCAGATACAAACAATAATGACCAGGAAAAGAACAGGGTGGAAATGAACGAGATCAGGACAGAAAGAGCAGAGGGAGGAGAACTCTTCAGATCGTGGCGCTGCTCATGGGCTGGGAAGAAGACGGGAAAAGTGGAGCCGGGTCCGTTGCCATGGGGAAGGAGACACTGGAAAGCCAGATCGTGAGGGGGAAGATGTGGGGAGAAGAAAGGGTAACGCTGCTGCTAAGAGAAGACTCCAGGGCGGGGCACAGAGGGGCAAGGTGCCAACACCCGAGCTGGCACAGCTGGTGACAGCATGGGCCAGCAGGCCACAGAGGCAGTGCACAAGTGGGTGGTCGGACCTCACTGAGGGGCAGATCAACCAGTCACTCGACTTCTCGCTAAGCTGCGGACAATTCTCATCCTCATGCACGCGGATATGCACTTGGGTTTGTAAAAGTTTCCCTGGTCGCCTCATTCTCTGCATTTCGAAGGCAGACTCCACACCTTGCGTATCTTTGATTTTCAAAGCCCACCACAGCGCCCTGGTGCGTTCATGTCTACAGGGTGAGGCGAGTCCTAGTGTAAACCATGAGAGACA
Source organism: Chinchilla lanigera (assembly GCF_000276665.1). Taxonomy (NCBI): domain Eukaryota; kingdom Metazoa; phylum Chordata; class Mammalia; order Rodentia; family Chinchillidae; genus Chinchilla; species Chinchilla lanigera. The sequence continues at coordinate 28,796,448 of NW_004955418.1, read as the reverse complement.
GCGGATGCTCGCATCTAAGCCCTGCGTCTTCCCCACAGCGCTCAGGGCGACGGCCTGCCCACAGAAGCGCACGAGGAGGCCAACTGATGCGTAGAGAATAAGTCAGCGGTCACTGGGCAGGAGAGCTCCCAGCCGCACCACGGCATAGATGCTGACCTCATGCCCAGGAAGGGAGTGGGGAATAGAAATGGAGGCAGATCAAAGATGCCACTTAATCTGTCACTAGGACTCTACTTAAACATTTTAAAGTGCTTTATAAACTACAAAGTCCTGCCCTAGTGTTGTTTTTAAACTATCTATTGTTACGAGCTCTTAGGGGAAGGTTTAGGAAGATGACCCAAGGCGAGGTGGGTGATCCCCTTTGTGTGCTAAGAATCACCTGCAGATGCAGTCAGCCCTCAGAGGTGAGGTTAGGGCTGTCACTGATGAGCACAAAACTTGCTGCGGGAATCACCTGCGCTGGTCAGCCCTTGCCAGAGAGATGTCCTAGTAAGATTATGCAGGAATCTCATTTTGAAAACAGGCTTCGTGCCTACCGTTTCTCACAGACACACACCAGTACCCATTAAAAAGTTTCTATATTTTTAGGGAAAAAAGATTTCCAATGTGCCTATAGAAACTGCGGGGCCAGGGAACCAGACAGTGTGGGCTGTTGGAATTATAGTTTAAAATTTAGTTTTTCAGCTTCAAATCTTAATTTAAAATGTTTTCTAGCTCAATGAATATTATGTTATTTTCCTTGCCTATAAATTAGAAATAGAATTAAAAGCAAAGTCATACTTTAATGAACTTCTCTACTGATAAAAAGCAGACATCTAAGAGAATCATTCTAGTGCTAGCTAATAATTAGTTCTTATCAAGTATTCTAAGTATATTTGACTCTTAGCTATTTTAAATTCCTCATGACCTAAAAAATATTTAGGTTTTGTTCTTCCAAAGAAATACAAGATCTTAGCAAAGGATTAATTCTAGATACTCAAATTATTAAAGGAAGAAAAGTGCAGACACATACACTTTCCTATTTATGCTAAGATAATTTTCTTCTAATTACTTTCTTACTCTATTTTGGGAATAAGAATAATGATTACATATATCAACATTGTCCAATGAAGGTTTGTAAGACCGAACGAATGTATAAATCAAATGCCCTTAACAACTATATCACCACTTTTTCAACTTTACTTCTCCTCACTTGCTTTAGACTTCTTTACATTTCAAAAGATTATCTATGCTGTGTCAGTTTAATTTACAAATATGTAATATCACAATGTGATTAGGCTGGTTATTGCTTGGGTGCCAATAATCATGTACAATATGTCCAGTGTGTGAATCTTAGCAGGCTTAGGGACATTCTTAAAAGACCCCCTCGCCTTTTCCTAAAGCTCACAGACATTAACGTTTTAAACTGCCAGTTAATCATGCCTGGAATTTCCTTTCAATCTTCTATACTAGAAGAACATTCATAAAGTTACAACTCATTCAGATAACCTTGGTGACAGTTCCATGTAGGAAAAAACACAGATAAAAAATGAAACAGAGAATACACAGTGCTTACCTTGGAAATACTGTCCATATCTCCTGAGCCTAAAAAAAAAATAACAAGAAAGCCGTTTATTAGGTAAGGTATCATTTAGAAATTAGTCCTGTAAAGTGAATTAGCCTGATGGCAATCATTTGATGGTAAATGAAAGGAATTCTGCCTAAGTCATTGTTACCACAGTCATGAAAGGGAAATATCAGAGCTCATTTATGTACCCTATTCAAATAAAATTTTAAAATGTGTATATAATTTATAAAGCTATAGATCTTTACACATTTTCAGAAATTATGAAATAGAAAATTTACATTTATAGCAATATATGACAATATTTGGAACCATAATTTACTATAATAACAAAAAAGCAAAGTATTGTTAAGGATTAAAAAAATGACAGCAATAAAAATACATAGTAAAAACTAAAAATGCCTTTCAGATATAATATTGTATTTTATTCTTGGAAAAAATGATAAATATTAATTTTTTTGCTCTTAAATTGATCTACACATTAAGACAATAATCAGATCTTTGCAACAATATTAATTTTAAACTATTTTATTTTTAACAATTTTCTTTCAAAAAATTGTAACATTTTAACAGGACAGCATTAAAATAATATTACCAATAAAGCTGGTGCTTAATACGATTAATGTGTAAACAAACAAGCACAAGTTGCTTATTGCTGCACGTATGGAATCAGGTACACGTGTAAATATGTATAATACTGTTTGTCATAGAATGGCATGAGTCATATTTGAAATCCTTCTGAAGTTCTATTCTGGGAAATAAAATAACAGTTTTCTGACTACATCAGGACATCATCCTTTTGTGACTAACTTTACAATGAAAGGCCTGGAAAGTGAATTGTTTTGAAACTCCTCCAGGAACAGGCTGCGCAGAGCGTGTGAGGGTGGAGTCCACCTCTGTGAGGCCCACCGCAGCGCCCTGCAGCCCACTGTGTACCTGACGCTGTGGCCTTGCACCTGAACTTCAAGTGAAATGGTCCCACGTGACTAATGGCTACTGCAGTTTGCGCGGGTCAACAACAAAGTAACACTGGAGATTTAGGCAGACTAAGGACGGCTCCTTAAAAGCAAAGAAGTCTATCACTGTACTGCCAATAGTTTGCAAATAATGTCTGGGTTACCAAAGTTACACGTATTTTCAAAACATCAGCTGGAAGCATTTCCTGCCCTTGGGTGGGGACTGAAATCTATATGTAACCTAAACTGTTCATAAGCAGTTCATTCAATTTAAGCAAAAGACCCTTTCCTAAAGGGTCTTGTATCCCCACTGTCAACTTTTACATTAGTTTCTGATCATGCCACTGAAATACGTACAAACAAGATAAACTTTTCATTTAGTTTTGCATTTGTTCTGCCTAAAAATATACGGGTGCCTTGGTTCACGAATGCTTTTGTTTGCAAACAGTTCGGTTCACAAACAGAAGAATTTGGCAAATTTTTGTTTCTGTTTGTAAGCTCTGCTTTGGGTGACAAACATGATCACAGCCATCTTTCCCACACAAACACAAACACAAATGTGCACATCTTTTCCAAAATCACGGGACAAATTATGCTCAAGAGCTGGGGCACCATTGTCATGTATTTGGTGACCCAGGTGATTTTGTGCCACTCATCCCTATCTGTCACTTTTGTAAAGCCTTTATTCACTTTGTGCATATTTGGTTTGTATTGCTAGAAGACATTATGAATGAAGTATGTTTTCACATCTCAGTAACATATTGAATCAGCTCTATCATGAAGAGGATGCAAGCAGTGCTGTCTCATAGGGGAATAGCTCACATTATCCAGAATATGACTGCCAACGCTGAGGAACTCATGCGGAGAACTGCAGCTCCTCCCAGACTGTGTCCCCAGACTGCTGGCGACAAAGAAGCCAGCTGGAAAGACGCTGCAGTGCCCTGGGGAAGCGTGAGTGATGGGAGCACAGAGTGGCAGCCCCTCCTCTGACCTCAGGACACCTGGCCTGGGACAGGTTCGGTAACTACCTGTGTCTACAGGTGAGGCTGAGCACTTTGTGCGCCTGCTTCCCAAAGGATGTCTAGTGACCACAGCCAACACGCTGTAGATTAAATATTCTGAGGCAGAAGTTGACATAGCTGGAGATGGAAGAACTGTGCACACTGTAACATCCACGTGCAGAATTTAGGTTTTCCTTTTAATTTATTCTAGGTAAAATCCTTACCTAGAGAGCCATTCATGTGATGTGACTCCATTCCTCCTAGTCCTCCCATGGGACCATCCGATCCAGGGCCCATTGGAAACTATTGTAAAAATGAGGAAAACAACCATGACGACCATGTTGGAAGCACTTTTTCTCAGTGTCAGAGTACCTATCTTGATAATTACAAGACACAATCACAACTCATTTTCATTTTCAAGTAATAGTATTTGCTTGATCTTTTTTCACCCCATGGATTTTCTGGCTGGGCTGCATAACCTTCTACCTCATCTTCTCTATGTTCTGGACACTCAGGTTAAACTTCAGCTATGTCCAAATTTTTCTAGTTTAGATATCCCTAACCAGAAAGCATACATTCCAATGCAAACAAGAAGGTGAGCATTCTCTCCTGTGATTCTGGCAATTTTTCTATATAAGCCATGAGTAGTTCTTAGAAGCTGCTGAAAATATTGGGTTACTAGGAAGAATAACTCAATGTCATACGCCAACATTAATATTTTTCTTAGCATGCAATCTACCTTTGTTCAAATGGACATAATAAATCATATCACAGCATAGGGTAAACACATTTAGCTCCGTATGGATGGCTGAATGGAGCTAATTCAACTTGGCAGTCTCGACTATGCCCACTTAATGACAATCAGTCTACACAGTCACATGTAACATTTTGTAAGGTAGTGGAATCCTCTTTTCCTTTCAAGTGAAATCTTATGTTGGAAGCCTCGTATGAAATAGCTGTGAACAAACAGGCCACAGCAGTGGTGGGGTGGGGGACAGTGACCTGCCCATGCTGTCTTCTCTTTACCTCCCTAGAATTCTTCTGAGGAAACCCGAAGCCCAGTTTGAAGACAAGTTATGTATCACACATTGAGGATAAGACAATCTACTGAAAACATTTTCTCTTTAAAGTTCTCACCCACAGAGGCTTTCTTCCATGCTGCATGGTGTAAAACACCATGGCATACGTGTGTGTGTGTGTGTGTGTGTGTGTGTGCGCGCGCGCGCAGATGGTGTGGCTGCAAACTATAAAGGCTATGGGGGAATCAGCCTTCAGCAGGCCAGCCTGCATAGCACCACGCGTGTGCAGAGATGCGGTGACCTTCTGCCACCTTGAGCATGCGCTGTTCCTGTGCTTCTATGCATTTTCCCAGAAGAATGACAATTTTGCTTCCTAAAACTGAGGATCTAAAAATGTGTGGGTTAACTCTGTATTAGTGTGTATTGTTCTTATGCTGTTTTGTAAATGGATGTCTGTTTGTTAATCTGTTTTCCTTCTTTTATTCTTAAAATAAATTTAAAAAAATAAAAATGTATGGGTGAATTTTTAGCAAATTACTTGGAATATGCACATCTCACTGCCAAGTCAAAGGGGATAACTTTGAACTCCGTGTTGTTATTTAGCTCTTATCAGAAGCACAGTTTGGATGGAGGCTGAGAAACTGGAGCTAGAGCCCAACAGCAGCGACTTTATATGGCTTGGACCTTCGATCTGGCCCCATAGTAGTTTTGAAGATTCTCAGACTTTTTTTGCCATGTAGAAAGTATATCTTCCCACTTTTCCTCAGTTTCAGCTATCCTGTATGCATATGTGCAATTTGATGTTACACACATATTTATAACTATGTTGTTTATTGAAATTAATATAACTATATTATAGTTTTATGTATTTTTGTTAACATGTAGCTCTTGTCATAAATATTTTCCTGGAAGCCTTTGTGGGAAACAATTATAGCCATATACTTTATAACAAACATGCAAGTTTTTTCCTAGAGAACTATCTCAGTTCCACATTTAAACCCTAGATTTTACAATCCAAAGAAAAACAAGCATATCCAGCAATCTGCTTTCAAATTTAACAGTATTAAAAAACTCACAATGGAGAAAATGTAGTTATGTTAAAAATCTGACCAAAACAAATGATTATATGTAACTTTTCATTTAAAAATAGTATTAATGTTTAAGCATTGAAATAGAATAAGATGAAAGACCAACATTTTGTAATTGATTAGGTTCAGTTTCATATTTAAAGTATATTGATAGAAAATCTTTTGTATGTTATACATTTGTTTCCAGTCTAGAGCATATCACTAATTTTTCTATTCTATCTCCAATAAACTCCTGGATAATAAAATATAATTTTTACATTTTATCCAGGAAATGGAGTGGACTTAGAGGTTGAAAGTCTTCGAATGCATTTAAGGAAGCATATTTACATTAGGTCTGTTAGGTCCAGGAGGCACTGCATTCATTAAAGTATACATGTTGTCTCCAGAGTTGGTTGAATCTGAAACAAAACATTATTTGATTAATATCTTTCTTCATAATTTACGGCCAAGTCATCACAACGTAACAACTATGATGATCTGGGCGCACACGGGTATCAGGCGCACCTTGGCAGGCACTGCTGAGGGCTGGAAACAGCGTGACGGTCATTTCCTGACCCCCAAATTATCATTTGCAGGGCACAAATCAGGTACGTAAGAGAAACACCATTTCAAAAATTCAGATCTAAGCAACAGTACTTGAAAAAAAATTAAAATTAAATTTTTTCTTTTTTAAATAAGACAATTTTTTCTTACTTCTCTGAGCAATGACATATAGGTATAGGACTAAAATCTCTTAAAATCCAGATTCAATAGCCTTTCAGTTTTCACTATTTCCTTAGGTTTGATGTACAGAAATTTTAAAGATAGGTCTTTTTTTTTTTTTTTTTAAATCTATGGTAGAATAGCTTGGTTTAATTCCAAAAGAAAGAAATGAGAACAAGTCCAACTCGAATGAAAGTAAAAGGCAGATTTCTGCACTAGAAGAATTTGGGCAATTTTTTACTCATTTTGTTCTTGATTCATTCTAAATTAACTAAACACCCATGCAACTACATGTAACTTGTTAAGTATTTGTACAATTCACATTTCGTATAAATTACCTAGTTTTAGTTCAGTTTCTGAGGACGTGGTTTTGTGATGTAAAACAGAATGCAAAGCTAATTATTTTACAGGAAGGAAACATCAATTTTGAAATATAGCTCATTTCTTTACAGTGACACTTTTCTTGAACAAATATAGTAGCACACCTATGTTTCTTGAAGAGATGTGTCCCCAAAGATGTGCTCTGCACTGATTGGAGGCAGAAGCTGAGAGAAGCCCAGGAGGGAATCACAGTCGCTTCCGCTCTGTTCATGGGAGCCCGCAGCGGGCCCCAGCAAGTTTGCACCTGTACTGCGCCCATGCCTCCTACAGAGTCGGAGCCCACCGCGGCCTGTAACCTGGGGTCGATTTATCTCTAGATGGGCACGGCGGCACGGATGACGTGGGCACGGCCGCGGAGCGGAGGCCTGCTGGGTGCAGTCTGCCTCTCCCACCCTAGGCACACAGCTCCCTGGGACCCCGTCCCAGCGCTGCGCTTCGCTCTCCCTCCAGCCTCCTCTCCCGGCGGCCCTGCTGGATTCTGCACACTCAGGGCCCCCTTCAAGCGTCGCCTCTTCCATAGCTCCGCGGCCTGACACTGTGCGGCGCATGGGAGCACCTTGTGTTCTGGCTAGGATTTTGTTTGTTGGGTTTGCCTTTGACAGCCAGCACGGCTATAGTAACTCACTGAGAGAAGGGAGGCTCTGTCTCACCTCTCGCACCTCAGGGCAGTGACTGTCCCCCACCTTGTACTTAACGAAGGGGCAAGCTCTCTACCAGGAAGGTTATCTTTCAGAAAATCTGGACAGCTTTTCAAACAAATGAAACCTTTACACTGGTTTTCAACTGTAGAAAACAGTTTTATCCCCTGTGAAAGGAAAAATGGTCTGTATACTTTAAGTGTGCAAAACTTTGATAAATTTATTGTTTTTAAGAACGATGGAGAATATAATTTTATTTGAAAAAGGAAAAAAACAGTAGGAGACAAGGATGGTATTTCCTAGGAAATGTTGAATTCTTTCTCATGTACAGAAGATCTTTGTAATAAAGTAGATATTCTGCACTGATTTTGAGTGTTGTCTTACTATTACAGGAGTAACTATGACAAAGGATGAATATATAAAAATTATACAAAAATGCTAGGAGAATACATTGGTGGCAATTTCCAACTTGAAAGGAGGAAGTGATAAGATCATTTATATCCTGACATGTCCAGGGTGTTCAAACAGTTTTTACTCCTGCATGAAGTGTTTGTTAGTACATGCTGCCTTCATAAACTCAACACGAACACCACAGCCTAAGAATGTAAATGTAGGCATCATACAATTCTACCTTCAGTGACTTCTGCTTCATTTATAAGGAAGGTGCCTTTAGGACAGAGACCATAAAATATTTCTAAATACTGTGCAAAGAGTGAGTGAAGTATTATCCAATTTGTTTTTGAAAATAAAAAGTTCAAAACTTAAAAGTTATTTACTGGCATGATTATTGGTATTAGATTTAAAATATCCATATGCTTTAGATTTCAACAACCAGTTAGATACCACGAACAGGGCAGCAAAACATTACTACAAGTTGTTCTACTTAAAAAAGTTTGCTATCTCTTTCATCAACCAGCAGTCATTACTGAGAGCTTTGGCATATTTCTCTTTTTACACTTCTTAGATTTCTGCTCTCCCTCATATACATACATACATATACATACACACTAACAAAACTGAGACACACTGAGTCATGAGCATCTATTTTTCTATGTCATTGGAAATTCTTTGATAATAATTTTATTTATATCATATATCATAAAAATTAAGTTCACTAAAATTGGACTAGGACTGAAGGTAGTATCTACTGTTTCACTACTGAGTATAATAAATGAGCACCTGTACACAAATCTTGGTTTTTTCTCTAGTCACTTTTAGTACTGCGGTTATGAAAGTCACATGGCAGGAACCCTTTCAGGGTCCTTATGACACAAAGCACTTTCTAGGATGACTGCCAACGTAAGCTCTAGTCATTAATCTCCAAACACATTTCATACTCTGAAGTCTCAAGGAGAAAGAATAAAGTTATTGGAAATAACTATGTGAAATGATTATGGATATACTGAAATATACTTTAGTGTAGAAGATTTATAAAACTTTTCCTACTACATAGTAAATTTATTAATCAATAAATTCCCATAGACACGCAGGGTGATTCACTGTGAGCACATCTATGTGCATCTTAGATGACAGATGTGGTTGGTGGGTCTGACCGGCTATTTAAAACCCAACAGATCTGTGCATTTAATGTTTTACTTATGTAAAAATTGGCTAATCTGTGAGATCTGGATCTTTTTCTCAGTTTCAAGGAATCTTTAGATTAGATAAATTATTGGGCAATTCACATAAATCAGCACAGTTTTCATACTGACTAAGTCTGTTACTCATACAATAGAAATTTTCTAAGTCGCTAGAAAATAGTGACTTAAGAAGTCTATTTCGTCCTTCCTGCTGCCTCTCCCCAACTTCTTTAAACCTTGTGAGACAATGAATGTGACCAACTGTTTTTGTGATTGTATTCTCCTAATCAAATGTTCACATAGTCAGTTTGATTACAGTACCTGCGGGGCTAGGCATGATGGGTGTTCCTGGTGGCCCTCCACCTCCTGGTGGACCCTAAATAATTACAAAACATCAGGATAAATAAGGGATTTCATTAAATAACATAAGGAAAAAAAAACACAAGTTAGACAATCCAATTTTTTAAAATAAATGAAATCTTTTCTCCATAATTATTTTCTTTGCACAATCATTTCAACAAAACAATGAGCCCAAAACACTGATTTATTATTCATGACTTCACCACACAGGTGTAATGAGGTTAAGCAGAAACTACATACTGGAGTCTTTACAAATACATAAAATAGAAATAATTAATGTGTACTCGTGATTTATTTTACTGCAATTTCCTTACATTTTGTATCACTGGTTCTTATAGGAAACCAAAAAGATGTCTAAAAACCAAAAGATATGAATTGGGAAATTGGCATTTTATAAAAATACAGTTAGTGAGGAGCAGCGCCGCTGGCCTTGCCCTGTGCTCCTAAAGCTATAGTTCACAATCAAACTCAGTCAGAGCTCAACGGACTGCAGACTTTGATCAGTAGAGCACTGTGGGAATTCAGGCGATGGATTTCAGAAGTTTTCACACACCCAACAGGTAGTGATCAGATTAACTCTTAAGAGATGAAATTGTCACTGTATTTTGAGTAAGTACATGACCTATCAATTATTTCAAATAATATATGTGCAGGGTTTGATATTTTTAACATATACCTTAAATTTCCTTTCAAATAAATGTCTATCATTTCATGAAACTACACATCAGGCTTCTCCTTAAGTGACTTTTAGAAAACAGTAAGTTTCACCGAGATTTTCTTGCTTCCATATGAACTGAAGAAGATCAGACTCTCTGTGTCTGTATATGCTTTGGGAGCATTAACACTAGGTCTGTGGGCCTAGGGCAAGGTGTGCTTCTCACTGTTAGTAACATGCTGTTTCCATGGGGGTGAATGCTCACTGGATTTCCTCTCATACTTTTTCCCTGTTCCAGTTGCCCAAACCACCTAACATTCCTCCAGGACAGATTTTCCTTGTGGCATTTTACCCGGGCATTTCTGTTAGCATTGCCCCATAAATACTGTAACACACCATTTTTTATGATGGACTTGATGTGCGACAAGGGTCACAATGTGCCACGGGTGACAAGGACATCTGTGAGTTCAGGAGTTTACATCAAGCCTGCTAATTTAACTTCAGATCTACAGGAATTTCTGGAAAAAATTAGCATGTATTAAATAATAATGAGAAAAATAAGTGTTCTCAGTTTCTACAAATAATAAATGAAAAGATCTCTCCAAATTGCTAGAGGAAGTTTAATGTCTCCTAGGCCTTCGGGGTGGGGAGCAGGCTGGGGAGAGGGCATGTTATTCTCTGGAAGAACTGCAAACCCGAGCGTGTCCTCCTGTAACTGGGATTCTCTCCCTGTGATTGGCTGGGGAGTACTGTGCTGGCTTCCGAAACGTATGTTGAAGTGAAACTCAGTACTCCCGGCAATTCTGGCCATATTGAGAACTGTTTCACTCATGAACATCAGCATATGTACTGAGGATGACAGATGAAATGACTCAAGATGTTCACTTCTTGGCCAATACACTGGGGCTCTTCTTAACATCTGGACAGCTATTTTACTGCTCCAATAAAATGTAGCATCAGCTCTTACGAGCAAGCAAATCCGAATGTACTTACCACGTAATTCCCCGGCGAGGCTGAGGAGTAGGGTATCTGGAACATGAACAGGACAAGACACGGATTTTGATGCATGTGATGGCAGGGGCTGACTTTATCAACTCTCAGAAAGTATCACGGAGGACAGTAAAAGATAATGGAATTTACAGCTGTTATAAGTGACAGAGAATTTAGTAACTGTGCATTATCTTTGATCTACAAGAAAAAAATGAAGATTTTAGATACAGTAATTTAGATAGCCACAGCTTTAAGTTATACTGGCTGTGGGTCAGTTGTACACACTGCTTGATATTAATGACCTATTCTGTAAATAGAAAGTGTGTAGGTATAAAGCTAATGCTAAGAAACCAGAACATTTTAAATTAGTAGCCTTTATAGATACAAGTTCTAAACTACTTACATTTAAAAAAATGACAGTTCACTACATTCATGCTGTATGGGTAATGCCTGATACACAGTTCTCACTTTTCCCTTGTCCTTGTCCAAGTAGCAGGGGAAATTAATACAACAAGTGCAGAATGGGGATCAGATACGGGCAACAAATTCCCCTTTTCTCTCCAAATCAAGCTCTTAAACAAGCTCCTTCAGAGCCATTAGAGGGCATTAACATAACAGTGCTGTGGTAATTTAAGAGTTGACAAACTGAAAGAATAATATTTAAAGTAAGCCTTTGAGTGTCGATATTTACAAGGGAAGTTAAGGCCAAACATTTCCTGTTTTCACACAAGGTACTTGCTCACTGGAATGAGACCCTGTACAACCATGAGATACGTCTGCCTTATTCTGAAAAAGCCCGTTCATTGGGTCTACCTGGAGGCAGAGAGCCTTTAGAGTAGTGCGACAGCGTGCTGCTGCTCCTCCACCCACCACCTGCCATGTAATGAAACAATCAACAACACACAGTCCTCACACAAGAAAAAAGACGTGCACCAAAGTCAGGCTCCACCCTGAGTAATTCTCTGCTCCTGTCTGGAGTTACTTAGCATTACGTGATTGGCAAAACTTTCCTCACTTCTGGCTTGGTGACAACTTGCCTTAAGCCAGGACCCCAATTCTTCAAGGCCCTGCTGTGGCTGCTCAGCCCTGCTCGTGTCCAGAGTCATCAGAGGAAGGGACTACTTCACAGAGAGCTCTCAGGCATCCCACGTTTCCTCCATTTGGGGACAGAGGCCAACTTCGCCTCCTTGAGCTGTTTTCAGCTCACGATTGATAGGAACCCGGCTATGTAAGGACTGAGTTGCCGACCACAGTCTCTGCAGCCAAGATAGCAGGGCTGGGGAACCTCAGTCAAAGGATTCAAGAGCAATAAAACTGTCAACCTTAAGTGACAGGACAGTTCTCTTAACTGCCAAAGTTCACTGCTTGGGACGTTTGCTCTGAACTTCCCAAGGTCCTGCTCGGTTTTCTGCCTTTACCTCAGCTATTCTTTTCCTTTGTTTGAAAGCCCCAGAGAAGTCTGTGTCTTAGCTCCTGGAGAGTTTTGACCTTCCTGGACCCCACAAACTGCATTTGTCTTTACTGATCCTTTTCCGTAGGCTTGTCCATAAGCTTGGGGGGCTGATCAGCTCTGATACCAAATCCATGAACCGCGCTTCACAGTGCTTTAAACGCATGCATTCGCCTGCCCCGGTCAGTAACCACTGGCCCGAAGGACGCGGCCTCTCTGCACGGTCTCAGCGCCCGCTCCTGTCTTCCATCCAGCCTGTCGCCATTCCGAAGCCACTTCAGGACACGGTTCATGGCCTTCGCTACTTCACAGCCTCCAGTCCTCCCTTCCATGGACAGGTATCTAGAAGCTCTTGTACAGACATCGGAATGATTCTGTTCTCCATGACACTTACAAACAGTTCTCTATTTTCCTATACCGTAACTTCCTATAGCGAAATCCCCGACTCTTCCATGCTTGCTTGGCAGTTCTCTCTCTGCTGGTTTGGGACTAGGTTGCCTCTCTATGTCCCTCATGCCCAGCAGCTTTCTGTTTCTCTCCAATATCTGAAATTATTACCTTAAAGCCTACTGTGTTAATTCTGATCTCTCTGATCACCTCTCTCCAGCTTTTCTGTTTATAGCTGATATTTTCCCTTGGGAAACAAAAGAAAGCTGACGAGGCCCCAAATATGCTCACGCTCTGCACTGTGCACCTAATCGTTGCTCCCGTCGGGAGGCCGGTGTTCTGGTGTGGCTTTGTGGAGGCCCTGGGCTCAAGGCGATGTACCGCAAACCCAGTCACCTTGGCGGGGGCTGGGTGGGGATCCCCGAGGCAGTATTTGCCCATCTCTGTGGGATAAACACTCCCAGATGGCAGATCTCAAGTCACCGGTGTAACACCAGCTCTTGCAGTCCCGCAGTACCCAGCATCTGACTCCTGTGCACAGGTCTCCTGATGGGAAGACCATCCTGCGAGGACAGTCAGGCCTCCTGTCGTACGTTAGAACCAAGTTCTTGCTGCACCATAATGTCCAGCTCAACACTGCGTTTACAGACTTAAATGTCCATCTACTCATCCAAGGTAGAAATGAAACCAAGCTTTCTGCTGGCCTCTGAAGCTCGCTCCTCCCAACAACCCCATCCTTTTAAGTCCCTGTACCTTTAAAGGTTTAAATTTTTCATCCTTATGGCTCCTTCAAGAAGAGTTAAATATCATTGTAATTCTTCAGTGCTTTAAAACACTTCTTATCTCATCCAGTTGCCCAATTTCTCTCCGTTTCGCTGCAGGCAGCTTCTTGATGTCGGATTGCACTGTTTCTCCTCTGCATTCCTCAGTGACCTGATGAATCAGCATTTGGGAATCCTGTCCTGCCAAGTTTCCAGAACTTGCTTTTTTTTTTTCTTTGTCTTTTTGAGACAGTCTCGCTATGCAGTTCAGGCTGGCCTTGAGCTCTCTTTGTAGCCCAGGCTAGCCTTGAACTCCAAACTATCCTCCTGCCTCAGCCTCCCCAGTGCTGGGATTACAAGTGTATAGCACCATGCCCAGCTCAGAATTTGCACTCTTGACAGTCATTAGGAGGATGTGATAGCGCAGTGTCACAGATGTAAAACAACATGGGGTGGAGTGTTCCGTGGGCACAGGAGACACACTTGGGGGGGGGCAGCTAGGACTTAGAGATCCTGCGTCCACCAGAGCGTGAGAAGGTTGGTGAGACGGGGGAGGAAAAAAAGGACATGAGAAAGTGCATGGCTTCTTGGGGAGGGGCTGCGTCATTTCCATGCGTGGAAGGGGTTGTGAGTGATGATGCCGCATGGCCAGGCCAGGACCAACCGTGAACTAGAGGAAGTGAGAAGCCTTAGGTCCCACAGAGACGCGCTCAGTTTCTGTTTCCGGGAGATGACTAGAGGCATCCTGGAGCACGAGGTCCCGAAGAGATGATCCAAGAGCTGATCCAACGAGCTGTGGGAGGTGCTAAGACAGGCAGGGCTTAGAAAATTTGAGAGTCATTCCGCAAGTTACTTGGCAGGGCTTGGATTGAAGCAGTTTGGCAGACGAAGGAAGATGAAGGTTCATTCCTGGGGCTTCAGCACAGAGACTGGGTGGGGGAGGGGTCGCTTGTGTGGACATGGAACTCCGGCAGTGGGTGTGTCTGGAGAGAGGTGGACTTTGCAGGCGCTGATAGATACCGAGGTGGACCCGCTCTCTAACCATGTAGAAATATCAGTCCAGAAATGATTAGAGCTCAGCACCAAAGATAGAGCTTCAACTGAAAAAAATTCCACTTTGTCCTAGAGACAATATCTGAGCTAGAATTAAATCACCAAATTTTGAGATAATTAAACCATATAAAGGCATTTTAAAAATCAGCAGCCCAGGAATGCAATTAGAAAACATTGCCAACTGAGAAAGGGTAGATAATCTCACTGACGGACGACTGAGGAGACTGAGGGGTGGCTGGCTGGGAAATAACTACACTGGATTCGTTCTTAAGGCCAAGCTGAGGCCTTGTCGCCATTCTGAGACGACACACCCAAAGGAAAGAGTCCAAAGGACCACTGTAGTGACACTGTGGGAAAGTAAAGAAACGTTACCAGAGCAAGAAAAATAAACGACAGACATTTATAAAAACCGAGCAATCACATGCTCCAGACAGAAGTCTGTCTGATGAGCACCGATGAAGTTCTCCTGAGTGGTTGGTGATGGGGTCCCGTGCACCTTTCAGATCAGGACTTTGGTGGGAGGGGCAGCGGGCTGGGAGGTCAGCTTCAGAAGTGTCATTCATCACCCGCAGAGTTCCTGGTGCTGGACTATGAGGGGAAAGACGGAGGCCAGCACTCCTGGCCTAGTGAGATGGTGGCCAGGGAGAAGACAGTGGGGGACAGGGAGGTGGCCTGCGACCGGGAAGCACGCGAGTGCGGGCCTGGGGCTGAAGGCTGTCTTGGGGTTTGGTCCACGGTTCAGCATTCACAGAACATTCCAGTCAATGCAAAGAGACAGAGGGGAGGCTGACTTGGAAGAGCGAATAAGCAGGGTACTGCGAAGAAGAGATGGAACACAGATAGTGGAAGGGTTAGTGCTGGAAGGAGGAACACTTCTCTGACTGAGGCAAGAGAGAGAACTTGGACTGAAGTGTGATGTTACTGGAGGTGGAGGGTAGAATCTGAGGAGATTCAAGTCCAGTGGTCTTTACTACTTTTCTGTAAAATACAAGACAACTTTGGTCAACAGAGAAGGGACCAGAGATAATACAAGGGCCACAAGGAGACAAATAAAGACCCGCAGCAATCACTGAGGGAAGCAAGAGTAGTAGCGGACTAAGGAAGTGTGCACTAACTTGCTGGTCAACCATCAGAGAGCACTTGGCTGAGGGTCGACACCGTGGACTCAAATGATAGCATAACATGTCCAGTGTGATACAGAAGCATGCACTAAACACGGGGAGAAAAGCAACAGGGTTCTACAACATACTTCAAATGTAACATTCAAAACCCCAACTCCTTTTCTAGCCTCTAAAGCGGATTTCTCCCTACATTCCCAGCTCTGCTGTGTTATTACTGTTTTCCCAAACACTCGGATGCAAAGACTTGAAATCGCCTTCAAATTTCTCCTTCTTTTTGTCCCCAAATCCTCCAATTCTGCCCCATACTCTTTAAAAATACCCATTATGGTGAGATGAAAGAGAAAAACGAAGATGTAGAAGATAAAATGAGAGCTAGAAAGTCAGAATCATAAAATACAAGAATCGTTTGATAAATGAGAACATTAAGGGTCATATATAGTGTCTGCTAAGCTAGGCAGAAATTTAAGAGCTGCTATGAGGATCCAAATATCCGGAACTGCTCTGAGTCCTAACACCCATGAACGTGGTACTGTGGGAAGGGGCGGGGAAACCCTGGAGAGCTTTGTTTTCTAAAGACCAGTGAGACTTTGGCTCACAGTTTGCTTCAACTGGGAAGCATCAACCCACCGGTTAATTAGAAATCAGGAAGGGAAGTAATGAGCTATTATCTGTGCCAGCGGTAAGATAAACAATGTTACTTTTTAGCGCTCTTTTAAAAAGTGAGCATCTATTTTATAGAGAAGTGCCTCCATGGAGAATATGTTAACATTTTCCTCTGTCTTCATTGCTGTAGTATGGTAGAATCTCCTTTCTTCCTTAAAGGAGCACCCTTTCTCCTTCCTGCCACACTGGCAAGTGTGCACTGCACCACACTGACCCTCTGTTGCTCCCTCATCCTGTGGTGAAGCAGATCTCATTACACGGATCCCACACGGTGTGGATGGGGCCAGGGCGCCGGCACTGACCAGGTCTGCAGATAGTGTACTACACAGCTGTGTAGTGAGCAAGAGTTATTTTTGGTTCTTTTGCTTAACTGATAGAGTTCTGCTCTTTTGGTGTAAACCTGGAGCTTCTCTCTGGCTTCTTGCTCTGATGAGTGGAGAACAGCTAGGAAATACACAGAACTAGGGTCTTGATGACCTGATTGGAACTCTTGGAGCTAAATGTATCCAAAGTCACACTGACACAGGTATTTCAAGAGGATAGGCAGACCAGTCTGAAGACTCCATGGCCGAATCTCAGTCCATTTTAGCATTCTAAATCCACTGAATATAACACTCTGTGAGCATATGTGTTATTTTAGAACAGAAATGGTGAAGAGAGACAACCCTTTGTTGCAAGAGAAAACAACTCACCTATGGAGCAGGAGAAGAAAACATAGAAAATGTCCACTTGGGAACCAACCAAGTTAAATAAAAAGGGGCGATTCATTTACGAATCACCAGTGGATGCCAAAAATACCTGATGAAAGTTCAAGGAGGAATAGGATGTCTCCTGTAGTTTTTTTGTTTGCTTATTTTCTTTTCCTCTGTTTTCTTTTTCTTTTCTTTTCTTTTTTTTTTTTTTTGAGACTGGGTCTTGGTATGTAGTTGAACTCACTATGGAGCCCAGGCTGGCCTTGAACTAACATCAAATCCTCCTGGCTCAGCCTCCTGAGTGCTGGGATTACAGGTGTGCACCTCCACACCCAGCCCCTGTAGTTTTAAAGTATGTTTGCAAGTTAATAATTAGCAAGGGGAAAGCAGTACTTTTGCAGTTTTAGAAATCTGATGAGAAAGACCTTAACCAATGCTCAAAATTAACTTGGCTAGTCATGAGATAGATGGATGGTTGGTGCCTCCTGAAACAACACCCCAGAAAAACACAACACTACTTCTGTGGAGTTTCCACCAAACTTACAGGACACACATCTAGTCATGAGGAAGCATCACATGAAACAAACAATGGGATGTTCCAAGAGCAACTGGCTGCATGCAACACAGCTGCAAGGTTCAAAGGCAGGGAACAGCTGCAGGGTGGTCCCAGGTTCTGAGGTAGTGACACAGCAGATGAACACACAGGAAACCTGGGGCTCTCTTTTCTTATACATATCATGGGACAATTGGTAAAATCTGAAGAAGGTTTGTAGGTTAGAAAATTGCACTGATGTGTTCATTCTCTTCCTTTAACGATTGCTTTGGAGTCATGAAAGAATGTTTTCAGGAACACACGCTGAAGTAGTTAGGGATAAAGTTCTAGGAAATGTTACGTGTCAGGGAAATGTGTGTTATACAGAGGGAGGAAATGATAAAGAGAATGTGTCACAACATTACTCCAGGGAGTCTGGGGAAAGGAGCTATGGGAATTCATCCTTTCAAGCTTTCTGTAAATGTGAAGTTACCTCAAAATAACCCCAGTGAATAAAGCATACCTGAAAACAGCAAAAATAAAAATCCCACTTTCACATGCCGCCTGGACGCAACACAGACTTCCTCTACTGGTACACACTGGAAAGCGTCTGTGAAGTCAAATGTGCTTGCCAGGCAGGCACTTTGCCGCTGAGCTAAATCCCCAGCCCAGTGTGCGCAATTTGACACCCAAAACACAGATGAGAGCGCACTACACAACAGTCAGTGGCACCGGGCAGAGTCCTCCTCCACGCTTTCTCCTTCTGAGGTGCAGCGGTCCTGCTTCAGCTAGAAAGCCATCAGTTTCCATGACTTTTCCCTGGTCCTGTAAGCCACCGTCTCCGGAGGACGGCTTCCTTGCACACTCAGGGGTGACCGTTCTCTCCATCCCTGTCCACACGGCTGAGTGAGGGCACTGTCCCTTCACCTGTGTGGTCTGGACGCTGCTTCCCACTTTTGCGCTGGCCGCACGCCTGCTCCAGAAGGACAGCCAGATGGCAGTGCGGGGTGTACAGCTCCCAAGATAGCGCCTAGTGTTTCTCAGGGTCCAAAATAACTCAGAGCCGCTGGTCTGATACAGAACATTCTCCAGCCCACGGTGATCAGCTCTGGGAAATCCTGAACACACGGGGTTTCCCCTAGAGTTCCCTGCCCACCCCCATTCGACAGAGTATTCTGCCGAGTGCTCTGCATTTGGGTGAGATGCTCCCCGGGACACAGCTCCACGCTTAGAATCCGCTCTCCAGCGGCTGCCCACAGTGCAGTTCCAGGGAGGGCATCCAAGGAGGTCATGCTGAGGTGGGCAGCGGGAGCCGCGGGAAGGACAGGGTCTCACTTCCGGGTGGGAAGGCTGATCTGCCTCAGCTGTGGTGGGACTCGTGCCTTTTCATCCTGTCTCATCGTCAAGCAGACCACAGAAACGCTTTCCAGACTGCAGCACTCGAAAGACTGAGTTTTCAGTATTATAAAAATGGTTTTACCACATCCTTAGGGGCATTTAATAGGAAGTTGAAAGAAGCGTGTTTTGAACTATGCAAGAGGTCAGTTGGTTAAGGCAAAGAGCAGGAAACAAACAGAGATGTGGGCTCTTGTAATGTATGGAAGCAAACGAAAAGAATTTTGGAGGAGTAGTTCACAATAGAACACAACCCAGCAAGAGTATCTAAGACTTCTGAAGAGTCCACTGAAGACCCAGGCATGAGCAACATCAGTTTCCACCTCGAACAACTGCACTGAATTAGTAAATCTCACAGCTATTAAAACTATGGGAAAAGCAGGAACATACAATACTTTTTCTTCACAAATATGACAGGCATTTACTTCACTGAGAAGAAAGTGATTTTTGCTTTAGAATTAGGATTTAGGATGGCTTTTCCTATGTTACATACACCTCATTTTCAGCTTTCTTGTTTATATGAACCTTAAACAATAGGTCAGTTTCACGTCTAATGAGCCTTCAGGCCACTTTGTGTGCACGGCAGACGGCAGCCTTCCGGGAGACGCCACAGACCCGCTCGGAACGCAGCCCCCCATGGACCGCCTCGCACCTGTGTGCGGCCCATGCACTGCACAAGCACACGTGCACTGGGCTCCATGGGTGGATGCAAGGTTGGCAGCTCCGTTCGAAACCTGTGCATATGTTTAGGTGACATTACTAAGAGAGAAGAATGTCTGTGCAGTAAAACCACTGCCACGAAAATATAAGGTCGTGAGTTCAGTTCCCGGTACCGGAGAAAAACCAAAAAAAAAAAAGAAAATATAAGGGAAATTCCAGGGGGTCAGGAACAGAGAAGTGGGAGGGGGTGATGCTGCTACAGCACCGAGCCTGTGCACTTGGACGCTGCAGCAAGAGAGCGAACCTGGAGCGAGGGATACAGGCATGTCGTCATGGTAACCTGGTAAGTGAGTGTACCTGGCAACCTCATGATTCTCACAGGTCTCACAGAACGTCAGACTGTTTCATGAGAAACACACACCACTGGACAGGCTGGTACAGTTTGCTTGCATCACACCCCCCTCCCACTTCACTTCTGAAGATCTTTCCCTGGTATGGACTGTATGTGTACCTTAGCTCTTGAAGTGAAAAAATTACGTAACTATAAAAATGACGCAAATTTTTCTGGTTTTTCTTTGTTTTTTTTCCAGTACCAGGAATCAAACTCACGACCTCGCACTTGCCAGGCAGGCACTGTGCCACTGAGCTAAATCCCCAGCCCCTGATACATATTTTTCTAAAAAATACAGAAAACTTCTTTTCGGGTGATTAAAGAGGTGAATACAATGAATTGTAATGTTTCCAAAGCAACAGATTTTTGTTGTTTTTGTGAAATGTTACAAAGTGAAAAGAGAAAAAGAATTACATAGATACTCACTGAATTGGCATTCGTTGGGTTTGGCCAAGGTCTGCCACCACCTGGACCCCTAAGAATAATAAATAAATGAATTTTAAACTATGCTTTTAATATTTGAAGTTACATATAACAAACCATAAAATATTATTTATAATTTAGTTACTATGCAATTCTAGTTCAACACTGAAATTATTCCTTTATATCTTCATAACTTTTTTTACACATTAAATAAAAAAGTTTACCATTCCATGAACATTGTTCTCCCAAATCAAACTACTTTTAGTGAGGCCAGTTTTAACATTT
The DNA here is from genome assembly GCF_000276665.1 of Chinchilla lanigera. Lineage (NCBI taxonomy): Eukaryota > Metazoa > Chordata > Mammalia > Rodentia > Chinchillidae > Chinchilla > Chinchilla lanigera. The sequence continues at coordinate 28,775,701 of NW_004955418.1, read as the reverse complement.
TTTATTTTTATATACAAAAAATATCAATCACCAATAGCAGTACATACATGTATCTAAATCATTATGCCACTTTTGTAGCAAATGAAAGAAACATAAACAACTTGTGACTTCACTATATGAGCCACCTCTATCTCATTCAAGTAAACCTATTTGTGAAGTTTGTCTCCATTTACCTATGCAGTGACTGCTCTTTTTGAGATAAATAAATGTACATAAAGGGTATCCAGAGTTGCCTCCTTTTCAAAAAGATCATGGAGTATCAAATGTTACTTTATACAACTGTATATCAACTTCTGTTTTAGTGCCATTGATAGTTAATGTGGGGGAATCACTTTCTTATTTTCATAATTTTAGTTTAATGTAGTGGCTAAGAGAAATCTTAGAAAAAAATAAGGATATGCTAATGAATGTTAACACCTTCCTTCATTTTAGGGTGGGGAGTGTTTTGTATCCCATACCTTATAAGGACATAAATGTTTTAAAACAAAATTAAAGGCCAGTTCACTAAATCAAGGTCTTATTCTCATGTTGCAGTACTGAGTATACTTGAATAAATGCTGCCTTAGGAACAGCAGACTAGTGCAGTGGTTCTGTCACTAGGACTGCCTGAAATTCCTCTTTCCTCTAACCATGAAGATAGTGCAAAGTTTGATTTTAAAAATTATGCCCCTTAGGGGCTGGGGATTTAGCTCAGCGGCCAAAAGCACCTGCCTGGCAAGCGCAAGGTCGTGAGTTCGGTTCCCAGTACCGGAGAAAAACCAAAAAAAAAAAAAAAAAAAAAAACCAAAAAAAAAAAAAAATTATGCCCCTTATTCTAGAACTCTTAAGCCTGAAGTATTAAATGTTAGATGAAGAAGCTGTCCAGGTTCACTATTACAGTACCCATGTTTGCTTGGACTAGTTAGGGCATTTAGTTTTATTTCGGGATTCCCTCAGGGAAAGAGCCTGAGTTCTGTGCCCAGGAGCTGCTGGGAATGCCCAGCACAGCTCTGCCCAACTTGACTTGCAGACCAGGGGGAGAACGAGGACTGGGTGGCCGGCAGTGGGTGAGGGGCTTTTCTACTGTCTCAGGAGGCTGCCGCCTGTCTAGGGTGGTGACAATGGTCTGAGGATTCACTACTAAAATATTTCAGAACGAGGACTCCACATCCAGGATTCCACGGAATACAGTAAAACAGGGTGTGAGTCGATCAAGGGAAACATCGATGGAGTAAGACTCGGCCATGTGATTTGTTTGATGTAAACTAAAACACAGTAAGAAACTGGGAAGTATTCATGTTAACATAACATAAAAAAACCTACCTATATCACTGCAAAAATTTATATACAAAGATGATATGTAAGTAATGAGCTCATAATTTTTAAACATTATGACTAAATAAGTACTGCATGAATAAGATGTTCTAGATATAAAATGTTATTTAAAATTCTGTATAATAAATGAACATGCTAAATTGAATGTCAGAATAACTAGACTTTTTATTCAATTAGTTAACATTAAATGTCAAATTAAAAAAAAAAATAAATAAATGTCAAATTTATTGTTATAAATAACATAAAACACATTTCATGCATTTCAATTGTCTAAAAATACTAATTTAATTTTAGTGTGCTAAGTACTTCACACTAGATTTCATTTTAATATGAGATCATGTAACAATAATAAATGGTATGCAAACATGTTTTCACAGGCAGTGCTGAATATAATGGAAGTTACACAGTGAGCAGTTTTCATGAAACTGCTTAAACTCTGGGATCTCCCTCCTTTTGTAGCTTCCAGTATCGTAAAGAAAATAATCTACATACACGTTATTTTGAATGAAAATTTTTTTTTTTTTTTGGTTTTTTTTCCGGTACCAGGAACCGAGCTCACGACCTTGCACTTGCCAGGCAGGCGCTTTGCCGCTGAGCTAAATCCCCAGCCCCCGTAATGAAAATTTTTATGTAAGTATAGCTTGACATAGAATCAGGCTAGTATCAATTAAAAATGAAGAGAAAAATGTAAAAAACATTTTGTGGTACTACTGGCAAATGACGAGCCACAGCTCAGTCCCTTTTAATTTCATTTATTTTACTTCTTAACATTTGAAACAGCGCTCATAAGTTTCCCAGGCTGGCCCCCAACTTGCCTCAGCCTCTCAGGCAGCTCTGGCCGCCACCCTTGACTAAGAAAAATAAAATTTAAAAGAAGTGTGTGTTTCTTAGTAAAGATGCTAACTTTGATGGAATCAAAGCAACCGTGACGATCAGGGAGAAAAGTCCTCTCTCCTCTCTTCTGTAACTCATACTCATTTTAATCACTACATGAACTTCATTACTCTGCAGGACAAGGTGCAGAACAAGAAGATCCTTTGAAAATCTTTCATTCTCTTAGTTTCCATAAAACAGCAAGGTATAAAAAGTTGAAATGGAAATGTGTTAATACATAACCCTGATTTCTTGAAAATTTGTAAAAATGTAATTAATTTAGAAATGTACCACTATGCAAGTTTCTCTGAAATATAACCTATAACACATTTGAAAACATTTACATTTGGGCCATGGTTTATGAATTTTACTTTAAATCACTTAAACTAATATTAGGATTTTACTTCAGAAGATATAATACCAGTTACAGAAATACTCAGAGTAAACTTTTAATTTTAATTGAACTTTGTGGAATTCATCCTGAGTTTAAAGCACATATGAAAAAAATATATCAAAGTAAAGGAAAGGTCCGTGGAGGTGGCCAATATTTTCTAACAATAAAGTTACGAAGATTTTGTTCCGAATGGTCTATTCAGCAATGAAAAGATACAGTTGCTGTTACGACGGGGTATTTACCGCAAGACTTCAGTGGCCACAGTCGGATATTTTTGACTGTCATATTCTCAAAGCAAATAAGAACGAATGACAGACTAAGAGGCATCCAAACATGATTCTCTGGACTCCCAAGACACAAATATTTTAAAATAGTTTAAAGACATAGGTAAAGTATTACCATTCTGATGTTTTAATTTCAATTTTTAAGTAGGTCAACATGTATAAGTTAAAATACTAACAAAAGACCTGGAGAAAGGCACTGATACTAGTTACAAGTACCTATTTGCCATTATGGAGATGGGCTCTGTTTTAAAGAAAATGAATTACGAAGTGAGTTCTAACTAAGCTTACTCTATTGAGTGCAATGACATAGAATGTGTTTTATTTTTTTATGTTTTGTAAATTCATTTTTGCTTTGCTGGGGCCATTACCAATCATTATTCTCTCTGGTTGCCACATTTGTGAAGTTTCTAGAGAGGAAAGTATTTAAGTGTGTAAGTATGTAAGGACTTCTATTTTTCTTATTTTTGAAGGAATTTTAATGAATAGAAAATGGAAGGAAATACTAGCAAATAATGGAAATTAGAGTCTTTAAGACTTAAAATTTTGTTCAGAAGCAGAAGTTGTATTAATAGTACAATATTATACAATTGAAAAACTTTAAAAATATCTTGGAATACTTAAATGAGAAGCCCATACCTAAATATCAACAAAAATAATCACAATAAAAATTTCAGCCGTATTTTTAGTCTTTGCAGTCTTGGAGATTTAAATGTGCTCATAACTATACACATCAGTGCATATAAAAAGGAAACTAGAAAGGAACTGGGTAATTTTAAGCAGCTACTTGAGTATCTTACTTATCCCATGAAAATGAATTCTTTCTCTGCACTCGCAGAAACAGGTTGACCTAAAGTTAGCCATATGGCCATTATAATGTATTGTAATACACAAAATGATGTTAGACACATTCTTAATAATTTATACTCCTTAAAACAGGTCGCCCTTAAGGTGAAAATCTCAGGTAAATTTTATATATTTCTCCATCCCATTGATAACAGTTTCAGCTGTAGACATGAGCACAGAATATCACTCATTCTTTTTTTGCAGCAACTATTAATAAAAGGGTAAACTTTTGAGAAACTCAGGAAGAGTCAGACTTCACATCTGTCCATTTTTATTTTAAAAGTGAAAAGATGTGATGGGAAAATCTGACCTACTTTCTCCCTCGCCTCTTCTGTTAGTTTTGCGTCTGGCTGGTGTCCAACCTAAGTTCAGTTTCACGCAGAACTGCATTCTGTGACAGTGGTTTCAGAAACTTAAAAAAAAAAAAAACCCTACATACATTGAAAGCACTTATTTCACACGATATCTTTAATGCCAGTAAATGACAGCAGAGTTGTTCAATTTGATACATAAATAATTAAAATAGGGACTGATGTAAAATGTGTTTGAGAAAATACCCATGTGAAACAATTATCTCTGTGAAGCTTCTTTTAGCTCACATGGCAGAACGGTCCTCTTGTGAATTAGGGAAAGTCCCTGGCAAATACCTGGCATGTATGTGACTCTGACGGCAAGCCGGGCGATGTCAAAACTCCCTAACAAACTGCATTACATTGGCTGACAGAAACAGACTATTCCATTTGGGTCTGTAAGGTCTTTCTAAAAGTGTTTTTTAATTGACTTTTTATACCCTATGCCCACGGAAAGCTCTTTAATATACACACCCTACCAGAGAGAATTCTTGCTGGGTTGAGAGTGGCCCCAACAAAGCAAAAGTGAAGAAAGACACGCATATATAGTTAAAAACTTCACTCTGCAGAATCACTTGTATCTGCTAGAATGAGGCTCACAACATGCGATTGTTTAAGTCATGGTCTCCGAGTCAGCATCTCTTCATATTGCCTACAGACGCTATACAGACACTGTGAGGCGGGTACCCAGAAACAGGATAAAGGTCATTACGTGCAGCACCTGAAAATGGAAAATCAAAGCTTTGCCAAAAAACCATAAGGAATCAGGTTGTGGAAATGAAGCAAACACTGCAGCTCAAGTTTAGTTCACTGTTACACTACACAGAGACTGAGGGCTCAGGCTGCTTTACAAATTGGCGTCATCTTAGAAGACTTGAGAAGAGAGAACACGTTACTGTACAGAATAAGAGAGCGCTTTGCTTACATGTTCATGCCAGGCATCCCGGGGCCACCTAAAGCATTCAGTGGGGGTCTCATTGCACCTCCATAGTTCTGTAATGATAACCAAGGGTCAGACTACCACAAAACAAAAAAACAAAACCAAAGAGGAGGGGGAAGAAAGGAGAGCAGGTTAATGATTTCCCTACACAACTCCCGACGGGACGAGGCCTGTGTAATTCACTCTCTGAAGGGTCCACTCTGAACTTCTGCTTCTAGCTTAGCAATTACTCTATTCTGTGTCTTTAGAAAAACTACATGAGTATGGAAGATCATAAGAGCATGCGAAATGATTATGGTATTAATATTCAACATATTTTTATTCATTTCCCAACACTGGTCCACTAGTGAACTTTTTCAAGTAAAACATTTCATAAATCAAAACTTGTGTTTTTAGAGAAAAAATGTATTCAAAGGGCTTGAAATGGGCAGATCCAGAACAATTATATGAAGTCTGAAGAAAATGAAGAAAACCCAATTGAAATGAAACAGATAAACCCAATTCAAGAAAGTTGAATATGAACTCCACACAAAATCACAATCCAACACAAAAATGCATGAATACTTAAAGATATGCAAAATACATGGAAACTAGTGTATCCTCAAAATATACATGCATGAATTATATGACCAAATGAACTTCATTTAACATCTGTTACGTGCAATCAGAAGATGAAAAACATTTCAATGTTTTAACATACATATCACTTTAGCTTAGTTTAGGTGCTACGAAGCCCACAGGTGACTTATCACCACCAAGTTAGTATGCTCTGACACTCGGTGACGCTCACACTTGGCTTTCTGACACTACGCTTCTCCTACTCTTCTGCGTACTCTTTTTCACTTTTCTTTGCTGGCTGCTTTTATTTTGCTAACTCTTTAAATGTTGCTTCTCTCCAAGTTCTGCCATGTTCTTTCTAATAAATACATATTTATGGGCAATCTTATCTGGTACTGTTTACCCATTAGGAATCCAGATCTTTATATTTTATCATGGAATCTCGCCAAGCTCCTAGGTATCTCACATGATGAGGGTCACAGTGTCCTGGATGCTGCCTCCCTGGCAATATACCTCACAAGAAACCCGGTGTTATCTCTTCCTGTCTGAATTGTCCACGTGGCCTTTTATACAATAGTGTGGCCCAGGACTCTCTAGAGCTCCCTGATATTTCTTCCTTTTCTTTCAATCTCCACATTCTGTCAGATACCAAAGCCTACTGATTCTACTGAGAGGAGTTCTCGAAACAGTGCTTCCCTCCCGGCACTCATCTCTGCAGGTCCTGAGACTGCTGCTCTACTGCACCTCTCCACCCCTCCTCCATTCTCCACGCTCCTGAGCGCTACCTTCGTACAGCTCTCTGGACCCAGCCAGCAGCCAAGCAGTCTGAGCTCCTCCAGCATGGGTCTGTGGCCATTTCCAGCTTGGCCCCAGCTGTCTCCTCTGCCCCTATCTCCAGGTTTCACTTTCATTCTGCTCCCAGCTGTATTCTCCAACCTACTGGACTTCTGCAAGTTCGGAACACTTTCATATTCATGCTACCTCGTCTTCCTTCGCCTTTCTTTTGTAGTAGGCGCTAAGATGACAAGGACATAAAGCAACGAGAAGAGTCTCTTAACCCCAGAAAGACTCAGGAAGTGAAATCCCTTAGTTACATGCTACTCTCACTTGCTTTTACTTAAGGAAATCTTATTTAAGCATCCTGAATTGGGTGCTGTGGGATGCTGGGGTGGCTTCTATCCACACTGGAGCCACTGGTTCAAACGACAACTACTTCCCTTACTCTCTGGGTTATGCATGGTGATACCAGCAGTACCAGCAAGGGGTTTCTGAGACAAATGATACTCACTAGAAACAAAATATGAATGGTAAATTAAACCAGACATACTTCACAAGAAAACCCTCCCCTTATTCTTTAGCCTGCGTTTTATCTTATCAAGGAAAACATTACTTTTCTATACAGCTTTGGACAGAGAAATGTATTTTGGTTTGACTCTCTGCTCCAAAAGTTTTGTGTCCACTCCATCCCTCTTTCCTTTTCTTTTCTTTTTTTTTTTTTTTTTTTTTTTTTTTTTTTTTTTTTTTTTTTGGTCTTTTTGAGACAGGGTCTCACTATGCAGTTCAGGCTGGCCTTGAGCTCACTTTGTAGCCCAGGATGGTCTTGAATTGGCAACAATCTTCCTGTCTCAGCCTCCTGAGTGCTGGGATTACAGGCATGTGCCACCCCACCCAGCTAACCCACCCCTCTTCTCTTTATGTGTGATTTTGGGCCAATGATTTTCCCCAGTGATCCCTCAATTTTAGTTTCCTTATCTCTAAAGTGATACTATTATCTTCCTAATAGAAGGATAAAATATAAAGCACCTACCACACTGCGTGGTGAATTAAAACCATGGTCTTTTTGGTTAAAACTGTAGCTGTTACATCTTTCTTGCCATTTCTAATACACCTTAAATGAGTCTTCTTATTGGCTTCCAATGAGTCCTCAATGCTAGCAGATTCACTTGCTTGTTTATGTAATGACTCCCTGGTCATTTCATAAACAGCGTGTGCATTTCCCTTCTACACATTCTTATGGTGTGGTAGTTTAGATGTATCTGTGAACCCTGCTAAGTAGTCAGTATCTTCAAGACAGAGTATTTATTTTATTCATCTTTATATACTTAATGCTCAAGTACAATGCTTGGCACATAGTAGGACTTCAACACATGACTGCCTAATTAAACTGAATTGTCAGTGAATAAGTGATTATTCAAAACAGTACATACTTGATAGTTTTAGAAAATATTTTCATTTTGTGAATCATCTAAAGCAAAAAGAAATTAGGCAGAAAAGAAAGAATAACAACTGCTTTCCAACAAAGGCAGAATGGGAAGAGCTAATTTAGAATCACTGAATTTCAAAGCTGATGGCAACTATGCAATTCCATCTGGTCTAATCTCTCTTCCAATGCAGTGTTCCTGACGGAATGGTGGTTTAGGCTCTCTTAGAAGGGTTATAAAACGTCTTACCGCGATTGGGCAGTTTAATTTCTAGGAAGTTTTTCCTGTACAGAGCTGAATTCTAGCGCCATGTAACATTTGAAAACAGAATCAGTGTACTAGGTGAAATGAGCTTACAGGTGAAAGGAGAGCCTATCATATGTTTCACCATTTCCCCACTTCTCTGTCCTGACTATCTGATTTGGAAATCTCATTTATATGTAACTTTTTCATTTTTATTTTTATTAGTCCATGTTTGCAGTGCCCATGATCATATTCATCATGGGGAACTGGAGCCTGTCCATGACACATATTACTTTTTTATCCTTCAACTTTCTGGTGGAACTAGAAACAGGTACTTTAAATCACCTGATACCTTGCTGACTTTACAAACCCAGGCTAGCTAAGGGTACCTTATTATAAAGGCAAGTAGAAAAGTGACTTCAAATGTTAAGAACCCTTTTTCTTGACTACATAGATGTTTTGCTTTTCCATTGAGAGGATACTGATATCAACTTAAAGTCATGTGCTGTTACTATACTTCATTCCAGAACAGATGAGGGATGGGAAATACACGCCCAGGTTTGGGGGAGACTTTGATGTCTTCATTTATGTGCTAAGTGCTAACCACACATCTACTATATTCCACATGTGCACTTTGCCTACATCAGCATGATTCAAGAATCATGTGTATTTCTCTGTTTAGGACTTGTTGTTCCATTAACTAACCACTGTTTCCCTTCATCACACTGATTTTAAGCTAAAAAAAGAAATCTCATAGAAGCAGTGCCTGTGGAAAAAGAGGTGTATACTGTGTCTGAGCAGAAGGCTAGATAGCGTGTTGGGGCTTTCTGCCACACAACTGGGATGACACAGGTGACTCTGCCCTTGGGGGCCTCTGTGTGGCCAAATATCTGCTGTAAGAGCTGAACTACTTTCCAAGAGACACAGTTGATCTTTCTCACCAAGTGCACAGTTCACAGGGCGTGAATTTTATGTGGCTAAGAAGTGTATGTGTCACAAGATTCCTCCGAGGACTTCACCTTGTTTTCTATTGTACCATTCATATGAATATGACTCTTGTTTTCATTTAAGTATTATATATTCTATGTATAAGCGATTTTCTTTAGCTGTTTTTGCTTTGCTATTACTATTACTTTACTATTAAAGGTATTTCTTGGGTTTAATGTGAATTCATACTAAAGCACTTTATTTTTCTCATATTATATGGAAACAGATAGCAAGGGTACAGTTAATCTAAATGGAAGAAATAAACTATTTCCCTTGAGTTTGAAAATGCAAAGAAAATATTCCCATACAATAAACTTAAGTTATTAAAACTCATCAGTTACAGATTACTCAATAGAAAGAGATGATTTTTATTATCTGCTTTAACTTACTTATAACATAGATTTGTAGAATAAAAGCATAAACACTAGTACGCTTTTTACTTCTCATTTTTACCTGAGATTTAAAGGTTCATGTAGTTTACACAAACACTGGTTACCTCTTTAAACACTGCAAAACTGACTCACAAAAGAGGTTCTAATTTTTAAAGCAGAAAAACTAATGTTAGTAATATTTTTGGAATAACAAAACAAAGAGCTAAAAAAATTCCAAGTGAACTGAATGAAAAATGATAATTAAATTATAAGCATAAAGTTTTTATGTGTATTTTAAATGTATCTATTAAGACAATCTTTTGGGAAAAAAATCTTTCAAATTCTGCACAGCCACGTTGGTGTTGGCAGAGTTTACTAAAGACCAAAAGTCCATTTAGGAATGAGATCTCCTATAGATCTTACAAATCTTAACTGCTATTGATAGCCTAATGATAGTTGATTAACACAAACCATCCTTCCTAATATGAACAGAAACAGGGAAAAATTTTAGACATGTAAATGAAAGTTTTATAAGAGCTTAAGGAATTACATAGAGAACAGCTTGGGGTGATCACATCTCTGAGGAACTTGGTCATTGCATGCTCATGTTTCTATATAGATTATATTATTGTATGTTGGTTAAACAAAATCCCTAGATCTATGTCACATCATTTGAGTGTTAGGTTTTTCATTTTTTGACTCCACTGGGGAAAAAATTAAAAATCAATTTAATTCTTTATAAGTACATGAAACAAATTACCAAAACTGTCACCAACAATGCTTATTCATGTTAGCTTTAGGACATGGTAACTTCTGACCCAGAAGGTAAAAATTTAAAATTCTAGATCTGGATTCACTTTCTTTAAAGTACAACATAATAAAATTAATTTCTATCTTAATTTTTTTTAAGAGACAAAATGATGTTTGAACTAAAGAAATGATATCCTGGAATAGCTTGCTTAAAATATTACCATGAGTTAGGGCAGATTTAACCTCAATGTATTCTTTTGAGTAATTCTGATAGTAAAAGTTGGATTATGTCTGATGATATAGCAGTAATATTATCCTTGTTCAGTAAAACACATTTTAATTTTTAGTTCTCAATGATTCTCTGTTTTCCTAGCCTATAAAGAAATATGGTTGTATATAGTAATTTTTAATGGCATTCTTTAAAAGATTTATGGAAATATCTTTTATGTTCATTCTACTTAATACTTTCAATTAAATGGTTTTATATAACTTAACCACTTCCTTAACATAGCTAGCCAAACGTGTAACAGTTATCCATACTATACTAAAATATATTTTTTATACATTGTTTTCCCAAATAAACTAAAGCATACACGATGGCAATTTGTTAAAAGTTTAATTTGGAAATGTGACAAATACTCTCTCTTAACAAGGATTCTAACAACGATGTTCATCAACAGAGAGTGCGTGCGTGCGTACGTACGTACGTACGTACGCGCATGCGCGCATGCGCACTCGGGGTGTATCTAGGGCCTAACATGGCCTACCCCTGCGGACCTCGAGGCTCAAGCGTGCGCATAGTGCAGCACGTGCTTCAGCCCACAGGCAGCCGAGCGATCCCCTGTGGCAAAGCCAGAGGCGCTGAAGACTTACCTGCGGTCCCAAGGGCACCATCCCTCGAGGGGGAGTCATTCTCTGCATCGGCCCAGCCATATTCGGGTGTCCTGCAAGGGATGAGGACATGAGCCTCTAAGCGAATGTCCGAAGGTTGACGCCCCTGCCCGGCCCCC